>NC_092339.1:375930000-376541666 GCF_046630445.1 Rutidosis leptorrhynchoides | reverse complement strand
GAGCCAAACAGTCCTCAATTATATTGAGACCAAACGAATCCTGCCCCTCTGCTGCATCTTTTGGCTATTCGAAACGTGGGCAAAATCAGAAAAGTCTATTGATTGGATAACTTATTATAATTTTTCTTTCCTTTTAAAAACTAATAGGATATTCAGTGAATGCACCGAGCAAGACGTTCACCACCTTTTGTACGTTCACCACCTGTAACTCGATCAAGACATCGTTTAACAAATATAACCGCCGTTGATTTTTCTTTAGAATCGTCATCCAGTCGACCAAGTACTTCAGTTCAAATTTCCGATAATCCATTTTTTGAAACAAACCTCACAATTGAGAATCCAGAAAATATTCAGGAACGGTTCATAGATCCTGAACCACTAAACTTTCCTCCGGAACCACCAATCATCCAAACAGAGATTGTTGAGGAACGAACTATTAAATCAGAATCATCTATTGATACCAATTCAACAAATTCAATTATGGAGAATCTGGAACCTTTAAGTATGGAAGACCGAATGAGAGCTAAACGCACTGGCCAAGGTCACGCAATTACTCATCCAGACATTAATGCGCCAGATTATGAAATCAAAGGACAAATTCTACACATGGTGACTAATCAATGCCAATTTAGTGGTGCGCCGAAGGAAGATCCAAATGAACATCTACGTACCTTTAATAGAATCTGCACACTATTTAAAATACGAGAAGTGGAGGATGAACAGATATATCTCATGTTATTTCCCTGGACTTTAAAGGGAGAAGCCAAAGATTGGTTGGAATCGTTACCCGAAGGGGCGATTGATACATGGGATGTTTTAATTGACAAATTTCTTAAACAATTTTTTCCTGCATCTAAAGCCGTAAGACTTCAAGCAGAAATTGTTACGTTCACACAGAAACCAAATGAAACTCTATATGAGGCGTGGACAAGATATGGAAAGTTGTTAAGAGGATGTCCGCAACATGGTTTAGACACCTGTCAAATAGTACAAATATTCTACCGAGGATGCGACATCACTACAAGAAAAGACATAGATATAGCAGCTGGTGGTTCTATTATGAAGAAAACCGAAACTGATGCTTACAAAATTATTGATAACACTGCTTCCCACTCACATGAGTGGCACCAAGAAAAAGACATCATTAGATCATCTAAAGCAGCTAGAGCCGATTCTAGCCATGACTTAGATTCCATTTCAGCAAAGATAGATGCTTTCGAGAGACGAATGGAAAAGATGACTAAGGATATTCACTCTATACGAATTAGTTGTGAGCAGTGTGGAGGACCACATTTGACAAAAGATTGTCTCAGTATTGAATTAACAATGGAACAAAGAGAGAATATTTCATACATAAACCAAAGGCCTGGAAATAATTATCAGAATAATTATCAACCGCCAAGACCGATTTACAATCAAAACCAGAATTATAACCGAAATATTCCATACAACAATCAACAAGGTCCTAGCAATCAACAAGTATCCAATAATACTTATAATCAGCAAAGACCTAATTTTCAAAACAAACCACCACAACAAACCGATGATAAAAAGCCGAATTTAGAAGATATGATGACGAAGCTAGTTGAAACTCAAACGCAGTTTTTCACATCTCAAAAACAAACCAATGAACAAAATGCTCAAGCATTTAGAAATCAACAAGCTTCTATTCAAAATCTGGAACAAGAAGTAAGTAACCTAGCAAGGTTAATAGGTGAAAGAAAACCGGGAAGTTTACCGAGCAATACAAATGCTAACCCCCGGAATGAAACAGCTAAAGCTATTACCACAAGAAGTGGTACAACACTTAAAACACCTGAAATACCTGTAACTTCTGATGAAACTATTCCTACTCCACAAGAACCACAACCTGATCAAGATAAGGAAAAAGAACCGGTAGTTGAAAAAGTTAATGAAGATAACACAGTTAAGGCTAAACCTTATGTTAAACCATATCAACCACCACTTCCTTATCCGAGTAAAATGAAGAAAGAAAAACTTGAAGCCGAGCAATCCAAATTCTTGGATATGTTTAAACAGATAAATGTAAATCTTCCTTTCATTGATGTGATTTCAGGAATGCCAAGGTATGCTAAATTCTTGAAAGATCTAATCACGAATAGAAGGAAAATGGAAGAACTCTCGGCTGTTACTATGAATGCTAATTGTTCAGCAGTGCTGTTGAATAAGATACCAGAAAAACTATCTGATCCAGGAAGTTTCACAATTCCATGTTTTCTGGGTAGTCTTAGTTCAATAGAAGCATTGGCAGACTTAGGTGCTAGTATAAATCTAATGCCGTATTCACTATACGCTAAACTAGACCTTGGAGAATTGAAACCAACCAGAATAAGCATACAACTAGCCGATAGATCAATAAAATATCCTAGAGGGATAATGGAGAACATGCTAGTTAAAGTTGGTACTTTAGTATTTCCAGTAGATTTTGTTGTTTTGGACATGGAAGAAGATTCTCAAGTTCCTCTCATATTAGGAAGACCATTCTTAAACACGGCTAAAGCAATGATAGACGTGTTCGGTAAGAAACTGACCCTAAGTATAGAGGATGAGAGTGTTACCTTTTCAGTTGATAGAGCAATGCAACAACCACAATCTGCAGATGATACATGTTATTATATTCAAACTATAGATGCACATGCAGAATTATTAGAAGAATTTCCAGAATTACAAGGAACAGGAGAATGTTCTTTAGGAGAAGGTAATGAACCAATTGATGAAGCTGAAATGTTAGCTACACTTATAGCTAATGGATATGAACCAACAACAGAAGAAATTCAAATGCTAAAAGAAGAAGACAGATATCGATATAAATCATCGATAGAAGAACCTCCGAAATTAGAGTTAAAGCCACTTCCAAACCATTTGGAATACGCTTATTTACATGGTGAATCTGAATTACCTGTAATAATATCGTCTTCTCTAACTGAAAATGAGAAATCACAACTCATTTCTGTGTTGAAAGCTCATAAACCAGCCATTGCATGGAAAATTCATGATATTAAAGGAATAAGTCCTTCGTATTGCACACATAAAATCCTTATGGAAGAAGGTCATAAAACGTATGTGCAACGCCAACGAAGACTAAATCCTAATATGCAAGATGTAGTTAAGAAAGAGATTATTAAGCTGCTAGATGCAGGTTTGATATATCCAATTTCTGATAGTCCATGGGTAAGCCCAGTTCAATGCGTACCTAAGAAGGGTGGCATGACTGTCATTACAAATGAGAAAAATGAGCTTATTCCTACTAGGACTGTAACAGGATGGCGTGTATGTATTGATTATAGAAAATTAAATGACGCCACCAGAAAAGATCACTTTCCCTTACCTTTCATAGATCAAATGTTGGAAAGATTAGCCGGAAATAGTTACTATTGTTTTCTAGATGGATTTTCCGGATATTTTCAAATTCCAATAGCACCCGAAGATCAAGAGAAAACCACATTCACGTGCCCTTATGGTACTTTTGCTTACAAACGCATGCCATTCGGACTTTGTAACGCCCCTGCAACCTTTCAAAGGTGTATGATGGCAATTTTTCACGACATGATAGAAGAATGCATGGAAGTATTCATGGATGACTTTTCAGTCTTCGGTGATACATTTAAATCATGTCTAGTTAATCTGGAACGAATGCTAATTAGATGCGAAAAATCAAATCTAGTACTTAATTGGGAGAAATGCCATTTCATGGTTAAGGAAGGCATCGTTCTTGGACATAAAATTTCAAAAGAAGGAATTGAAGTGGATAGAGCTAAAGTAGATGTAATTGCTAAACTTCCACATCCCACCAATGTTAGAGGAGTTAGGAGTTTTCTAGGGCATGCCGGTTTTTACCGACGTTTCATAAAAGATTTTTCTAAAATTGCCACTCCTATGAATAAACTCCTAGAAAAGGATGCGCCATTCATCTTTTCAGATGAGTGTATCAAATCTTTTAATATTCTAAAAGAAAAACTCACTAATGCACCGATCATGATAACACCAAATTGGAATCTACCATTTGAACTAATGTGCGATGCAAGTGATTTTGCAATGGGAGCCGTTTTAGGACAAAGGATTGAAAAACGATTTCAACCTATATATTATGCTAGTAAGACATTACAAGGAGCACAAACGAACTATACAACTACTGAAAAAGAACTCCTTGCTATTGTCTTTGCTTTTGACAAATTTCGATCATATCTCGTTCTAGCAAAAACGGTGGTCTATACCGACCATTCTGCTCTTAGATACCTATTTTCAAAACAAGATGCTAAACCAAGATTAATCCGTTGGATCTTACTCTTACAAGAGTTTGATATTGAAATCCGAGATAAAAAAGGAGCAGAAAATCTCGCTGCTGATCATCTTTCTCGTCTTGAAAATCCCGAATTAGAAGTTCTGAATGAATCGGCCATACAAGACAACTTTCCTGATGAATATCTATTGAAGATAGATTATAAAGAAATCCCATGGTTTGCGGACTATGCAAACTACTTAGTTTGTGGATTCCTTGAAAAAGGATTATCGTACCAAAGACGAAAGAAATTCTTCAGTGATATAAAACACTATTTCTGGGAAGATCCACATCTGTTTAAAAGTTGTCCCGATGGAATAATACGCCGATGTGTATTTGGAGATGAAGCTAGTAAAATTTTAAACCATTGTCACACAGGACCAACAGGAGGGCATTATGGGCCTCAACTAACAGCAAGAAAAGTTTATGAAGCTGGATTCTATTGGCCTACAATTTACAAAGACGCACACCTTCTTTGCAAATCCTGTGATGCATGTCAAAGGGCCGGAAAAATAAGTCAACGTGATGAAATGCCACAAAATGTCATCCAAGTATGTGAAGTATTTGACATTTGGGGTATTGACTTTATGGGTCCATTTCCAAAATCTCATAATAATCTATATATACTCGTAGCCATTGATTATGTATCTAAATGGGCGGAAGCACAAGCTCTCCCAACTAACGATGCACGAGTTGTAGTCAACTTTTTAAAACGTCTTTTTGCAAGGTTTGGAACACCGAAAGCTTTAATAAGTGATCGGGGTACTCATTTCTGTAATAATCAACTTGAGAAAGTTCTTAAAAGATATGGAGTAACTCATAAAATCTCCACCGCATATCATCCACAAACAAGTGGACAAGTTGAAAATACCAACCGAGCTTTAAAACGTATTCTAGAGAAAACCGTAGGATCAAATCCGAAGGAATGGTCCATTAAATTGGAGGATGCACTCTGGGCTTTTAGAACAGCCTACAAAACTCCAATTGGAACCACACCTTTTAGACTTGTTTATGGAAAAGCATGTCATCTTCCAGTAGAAATTGAACACAAAGCATTTTGGGCTTTGAAGACATGTAATCTTGATTTACATGAAGCCGGACGTCTACGATTAAGTCAACTAAACGAATTAGAAGAATTAAGACATGAAGCATACGATAATTCGTTAATCTATAAAGAAAGAACGAAGAAATGGCATGATAAAAGAATCAGAAGTTCAAAAGAATTCAAAGAAGGAGACAGAGTTCTTCTTTTCAATTCACGATTCAAGCTATTTCCTGGAAAATTGAAATCAAGATGGTCTGGACCATTCATAGTCAAAAGAGTTTTCCCATACGGAACGATAGAATTGATAAATTCAAATGGGATTGAATTTAAAGTTAATGGTCACAGAGTTAAACATTACATTCATGGTCCGATGGAAGTCGACAACGAAGTTAATCACAATTTCGACACCACAGCTAACTAAGTGTGGGGAGAATCAAGTCTTTAAAGGATAATATGTATTTCTGTTAGAGTTAGATTGTCTGTTTTCGTGTAGTTCTCGAAAATGGAACACGTATGGTCTTTCCCTAGCAGACCCTAAAGAACTAGTCTTCTCCCCCCATTCTGAATTTTTATTTTTTTTAGGTTTTTACGAAATGAAGACTGCCTGTGAACTAAACCATGGTCTAATGCTACACGCTTTGATCACTAAACGTAATAATGACATACTACCGAGTGAAATAGTATCAGTAATCAGAGAAAGAATGGACGGAGTTAGAAAAGGATCCAGATGCGAAGATAATAAGTTACAATTTGGTAAAGGAAAATCAAAATCCGCAGCAAAAAGAAGAGCACGACACCTAGAAAAATGTCACAAATGCGGAAAATGGTCACATGGAGGTAAATGTTCAAATAATCAAACCTATTCAAATACCGAATTTGTTACTTTATGCAGAGACGGACCGTTCATATGTTTAGAAGAAAAGACAATGAATGCTCGAGGTTACGCCTATGCAGCCATGGAAGACCAATTAAACCGACTATCTTATGAATATAATAGATCATATAACTAAGAAATCTATTTCACAGGTATGTCTGTACAGTTTTTATTTTTATTTTTAACCTTTTGATAATAAACGCTAATTTGTTCGCTAAAAAGTATTAAATTGGTATTAAATAAAATTAGGTTTGGCGACCGAAATTATTGATATCGTTCAAAAATTTATTACATCACTGCGAAATTTAACGTTTATTCTTAAGGTATAAATATCTTTAATCAATCAACCCAAAATATTTCAAAAATTCGTCATGAGTTAAATTAGGTCTTGGAACCGAAATTACTTTACCGAAAAGAGGGGCGCATATTTTTGATAATATTTGACTGATTAAAGTGGGATAAAAAGACAAAAAGATTTTTTTTTTTTACCATATTTTTAATCTTAATATTTAAATCTTAAATTAATATTGTAAACTTTGTAAAAACAATATTTTTAAAATTGTAAATATTTGAAAAATTAATATAAGTTTGGTATGAATTTATGAATTTTTAAATTAAGTTTGGTGTGAATTTTTAATTTTTAAAATATGAAATTTTAATTTTATGCATTTTAAATTTTGAGTTTGGTGTGAATTTTTAATTTTAATTTTGAATTTTATATTTAAGTTGTGTGAATTTAAAAACAAAAATTTACTTTATCTTATTAAGTTAAAAATATGATTTTTAAAATTCGTCGTAAGTTGAAGACTAGGTCTTTGAACCGAAATTGCTTTACCCGAGGGAGGGACGAGAACTTTTATTATCATTATTTTTAATCTTATTGATTTAAAGTATGCCAAAAACATTAAAAAAAAAAAAACCCCAAAAATCTTAGCTTTTAAAACAATCGCTACAAAAAGACAAATTTTAAAATTTTGTCGAGGGACGGACTAGGACATCGATCCGAAACGACCTCGTCCTAAATAACAAGGGAAACAAAATTTTAAAATTAATTTCTTAATTGTTTTATAAGTTAAAGATTATTAAAAAAAAAAAAAAAAAAAAAAAAAAAAGGGCCGCGACTCGCGGCAATTAATGAGGATATCACCACGACTCGCGGTGGTATGAAAATACAGAAAAAAAAAATAAAAGGAACGAGCTGGAACAGAATAACACACACACACATACTGCACTTCGAAAAAACCCGAGAAAACCCACGAAAATCATCCCAAAAACTCGATTTTTCACCGTTAATCTTCAAATTTTTCACTACAATCATGTTGAGGAGGATCTTATCTAAGAATTACTCAAGAAAACAGGTACAATTACACCCCAAATCACCTTTAAATCCGAATTTTAGTGTGTTCTTGAGCATATTTTCATAATTTGAATTTTGTTAATTTTTAGTGTAATTAGTGTTAAATTGTTAGTATATTATGCATGTATAACCTAGATTGATGCTTGTTAACATGATTTGAAGCCAAAAACTTCAAAATCTTTAGAATCTAGGGTTTGTGTTCTTGAGCAATTTGGGGCTTTTTGATATAAACATGTTATGGCCGATTTTTGTCATGAATTATTGCTAAATTGAGTAGTGTAACATGTCTAGGTAGTTAAAAGATCCAAACTTTGAGCCTAAACATGATTTTGAGAATTAAAGTGGACTTTTTCAAGTCCAAAATTCATGAACTTGATTTTTGAAAGATAATGCCATTTGAGACTTGTTTATTTGCTAGTAATGATTATTTTGACATGTTATTTGAGTTGAATGCTTATGAACTTGGCGAAAATTTTCGTATATGCTTATTTGAAAAAGTGTAGATTTGATAAAAATGTGAAAATAAGCTTAAGTTTGATGTAAATTGATAATGTCATTGTAATTATTTTGATTGATGATTTTGCTGACACTAATGCATATTTGGATGCACAAAATTTGTGTTTGATGTGTTTTGCAGAATGAAAGGGGTGAATCTTCATCCCAAGCCCGTCATGCTCCTGCTGAGAACTTGGAACAACAGGAGGTAGATAACTACTACAAGCAGGATGTACCTCATCCAGTCATGACCTTTTCAGATATGCACTTGGAACAGTTGCACCCGAACCTGAGATTTGACAGACTTTGGATAGATTATCCAAAATATCAACGGGGTTTGCATACTCTTCATTCCAAGGTTGTTGAGGTACCAAGGGTCATAGAATGGGGACCCTTGGAAGCTGTAGAATTGGCCGGGCCAATTAGGGAATTACTGGTACAGAGGTATGGTAATTCTTCTTTTAATGACTGGATATGTTTATTCACCATACGCAGACCTGTATATAAAGTATGGTGTGAAGAGTTGTTATGTAGTATAGAGTTGAATGATCGGGTAGCTAGTTTAACCGATCGTTCTTTTATTAGATTTTTGTTAGGCGGTTCGATGCGCCACATGTCTTTACTGGACATGGCTCAGGCTTTACGTATATACACGCCTGAGGAATTAGCGTCTGCCGATTGTAGAGGATTGATACTAAACGGTAGGAAAATAGATGAAAATTTTGATACACACGGTGTGTGGAGTCAAATGACAAGCCATCACCGTTTTAAAGGGGGAAACTACTCTTATTTGGATATAGATAGAGCCGAATTAAGAGTAATACATAGGTTTTTAGCTAATTCGATTACACAAAGGGGTAAAAACAAAGAAAAGGTAAATGAACAAGATTTGTTTTACCATATGTGTATTCGAGACCCACACAGCGCTGTAAGTATACCATATTGTGTGGGTTATTATTTATCAGCTATGGTTCGAGGGATGCGTCCACATAGCATAATAGGAGGTGGTATTTTTATTACTTTGATTGGTGAATATCTCGGTGTGGATATAAGTCGGGGGGGATTATTAGTAGAAGAGCCGGAACCCCGCGACACTATAGGTTTAAATGTATACCATGGTGCGAAAGTGTTGAAGCGGCGAAATAACGCCGCAGTACGATACAATGGTAGACATCCACAGGTAGAGAGAAACCAGGAACAAGGTAATGTAGGAGGGGGGAATGAGATGCAAGAAATGCATAGGTTTATAGCTTCTCAGGAATACGAAAATGCTAGACAGAGAGCATTTGAAGATTGGCAAGTTCATCAGAACCAGATCATAGCGCATTGCCAACATATAGGTAGAAACTATATTCCTACACCGAAACCCGTCTTCCCTCCTTGGTCGATAGAGATGCAGCCACCATATCCTACGTATGATCCTGCCGAAGCATTCTATAGCACGTATGGGTATGCCTGGAACCCCTATTGGTACCAATATCATCCTTAGTTTACTTATTTTTTTTTATTTTATAATTTGTAATTATTGATACATTTAATATTTTTGTTAATATTGTAATCATTTTTATAATTATCTAACTTTTATTCTTAGATTTTAATAATTTTTGAATGTGGGGTAATAAACCAAACTTCAAAAATATGTATATATGTTTGCAGTTTATCTTATGTACACAACAGGGTAAAACAACGCATTTTCAAAGACTGGCATTAAGTTCAGCAAAAGCAAGTAATTTTGACGACAAGATGCAAAATACATGTGAAATAACAACAAGACGGAATGAACAAATGATGTGCACCATTTATCATTCAGCAAACAAACGCCAATATATTTGGAAACTTTGGTAAAAATTTAATCATTTTCACACAAATCACCCTCAATAATTTAAATTGTTACTGATTTCTTGCAAATGAGGGCATTGCAAGATCTTAAGTGTGGGAAGGGGTTAAATTCTTTCGGATTTTAAAAATTTTTATTAAACACTTGGTTACCATTAAAATACTAGTAAAGCAGTAGTTGTATTAGAATCTAGTGCTCTCTGATAAAAAAGAACAGCACTAGTCTTATATACTGACTACCCAATTCTAGTAAAATTTTTCAATTAAATGAATTCAAATCATGTTTATACATATTTATGAACGATAAAACTAGGTTTTAACACCGAAATTATTGTTACCTCGGAAAGGACATAAATTGAGAAACAAACTAAAATGTTAAAATTCATTTAAAATGGAATAGAGGACGATAAAAAGAAAAATAAAAAGCCAAGTGTGGGAAAATTTACCAAGTTATTTTAAACATATGTCACATATATTTGTAACAAATAACTGAAAATACTTTTGCTTTGAACTAAACTAAACTGTTTTACCCGATGAAAGAAAAGAAGAGATGGATCTACACGATGAATCAATTCCATCATTAAAAGGAAGTAAAGTCTTCCGAAAAAGACACGCGCTTCTTGATTTAGGTCATGAAGTTGTCGTTCAGACCAGCTGTAGGTTGACGAAAAATCTAGAAAAGTCATCACTAAAATCAGCTGGAAATTCACGGACCTCAGCATTAAACAGGGTCGCCAAGTGGTCAGATTTATCCTAACCATGAGAAGGATTTATCTCGTACAATGGGGAGGCACCGTGCAAATTAGCTGGATAAGACTAATGAATCAGATCCCCAGAAAGGATAATCTCCTTAAAGATTAAAAATCAGCTTTTAAGACTGATATTACTCAATCCTAGAGATTGACCTTAAAGATTGAGAATTACAAACTCATGGAATTCAAGGATATCTAAACTCGAGCTTGAACGAGAAAATATTTTGATCAAAATTATAAACCGATTTGTTTTCTGAAAACCCTATTTTCAATGCGTTCATTACCATTGAACGTAAAATCCTAGGAATTCACCTGGAATTCATTAGGTCACCTGAACTAAATCGGGTGTCAACCGTAAGAACGGTGGTTGCATAACATGGTCAAAGACAGGACCTTGTGCCATACCGAAAAATTATAAGGGTGAGCTTTACTATTGCTCCTACCAAGGATAGTAATTGCGTCCGACACGTTATAGACCATAATCAAAAGCATGTCACGGGACATTGCCTTAACAGTTGCTTGTTCAACGCTTTCCTTTACAACCGGACGGTAGTTTGCCGAAAGGTAATATACGGAACAAGTAAACTGGACGTGTTGCTTTCCAAATACAAGGTTAGCAAGTGGGTGACACAAAACCGCAAGTTTTGAGCTAAAATTTTCAAAATCTGAAACCCACCAAACCCACAAAAATATTTTGCAAACACCGGTAAAGGGTTATTCCGGAAAACTTATCTAGGGTAAAAACTAGATTTAATTTTCAAAAGATCAAATGTTTTCATAAAGATCCAATTTCCTTAATGGATCTAAATTTTTATAGTCATGTGGGACTGTAAACCATATCGTTACTACCATTGTTTATACCGCCATATAGAAATCACTGATGTACAAAGTGTGAAGAATAAAGAAGTGATTCTAGTATTTCAAGACGATATTGCTTGAGGACAAGCAACGCTCAAGTGTGGGAATATTTGATAATGCTAAAAACGAACATATATTTCATAGCATTATTCCTCAAGAAAGACAAGCTTTTAGTTGCAATTGTTCTATTTACAAGTGATATTCGTTTAAATAATAAAAGGTGAAGACAAAAGACAGATTCGACTATTTGAAGACGCAAACGACCAAAAAGCTCAAAAGAACAAAAGACAATAAAAAAAGTTCCAATTATTGATAAGAAACGTCTCGAAATCACAAGAGTACAAGATTCAAAACACAAAGTACAAGATATTAAATTGTACGCAAGGACGTTCGAAAATCCGGAACCGGGACCAGAGTCAATTCTTAACGCTCAACGCAACGGACTAAAAATTACAAGTTAACTATATATATAAATATAATATAATATATAATTAATTATATTAATTATATATATATTATATATATATATATTTAAAACCGTCGGCAGCAGGAAACTCCAAGGGTGTAAAATGTAAATACCTCTCCGCGACTCGCGGAGTTTTAAGGGTATTTGGCCGCGAGTCGCGGAGCCCCAAAAATCAAGTCTGGCTATAAATCAACCCGAATTCTGATCAAAATCATCATCATTTTTTCTTCTCATTCATACGAAGTAATATATATTTATATTTATAATTTATATTTTAATTTTAATTATAATTCTAATAATAAGGGTATGTTAGCGAATGTTGTAAGGGTGTAAGTCGAAATTCTGTCCGTGTAACGCTACGCTATTTTTAATCATTGTAAGTTATGTTCAACCTTTTTATATTAATGTCTCGTAGCTAAGTTATTATTATGCTTATTTAAAACGAAGTAATCATGATGTTGGGCTAATTACTAAAATTGGGTAATTGGGCTTTGTACCATAATTGGGGTTTGGATAAAAGAACGACACTTGTGGAAACTAGACTATGGGCTATTAATGGGCTTTATATTTGTTTAACTAAATGAAAGTTTGTTAATGTTAATATAAAGATTTACAATTGGGCGTCCCTATAAATTACCATATAAACTCGATCGGACACGATGGGCGGGGTATTTATATGTACGAATAATCGTTCATTTAACCGGACACGGGAATGGATTAATAGCCACTAGAATAATTAAAACAGGGGTGAAATTACATTCAAGGGTAATTGGTGTAATTGTTAACAAAGTAGTAAAACCTTGGTTTACACGCAGTCGATAACCTGGTGTATTCATTAAACAAAGTACTAAAACCTTGTTACAATTCGAATCCCCAATTAGTTGGAATATTTATCTTCGGGTATAATAATAATTTGACAAGGACACTTGCAATTTATATTTATGACTGATGGACTGTTATGGACAAAAACCAGACGGACATATTGAATAATCCAGGACAAAGGACAATTAACCCATGGGCATAAAACTAAAATCAACACGTCAAACATCATGATTACGGAAGTTTAAATAAGCATAATTCTTTTATTTCATATTTAAATTCCTTTATTTTATATTTAATTGCACTTCTAATTATCGCACTTTTATTTATTGTTATTTTATTTAATCGCACTTTTAATTATCGTACCTTTTAATTATCGCAATTTTATTTTATCGCATTTTTATTCGCAATTTCATTATCGTTATTTACTTTACGCTTTAATTTAAGTCTTGTATTTATTTTATATTTTACATTAGGTTTTAACTGCGACTAAAGTTTTAAAATCGACAAACCGGTCATTAAACGGTAAAAACCCCCCTTTATAATAATAATATTACTTATATATATATTTGTATTTTTATAAAAGTAAACTAATACAGCGTTGAGCTTTGTTTAAAGATTTCCCTGTGGAACGAACCGGACTTACTAAAAACTACACTACTGTACGATTAGGTACACTGCCTATAAGTGTTGTAGCAAGGTTTAAGTATATCCATTCTATAAATAAATAAATATCTTGTGTAAAATTGTATCGTATTTAATAGTATTTCCTGCTAAAATTTAATAGTATTTTATACCCCTCTGCTTTAACATCAAAGGTTATTTATTAAATTCATATAGAGTTATGATCAAGCTGTGGGACCAAGATAATGATGGTCGTCAAGTGTACTTTGACGGGTCGTTAAACACGGCGCCCTCCCCATTTTACGAGACAGATCCTCTCATGGTTAGGATAAGTCTGACCACTTGGCGACCCTGTTTGATGCTGAGGTCCGTGGATTTCCAGCTGATTTTCGAGAAAACTTTTCAAGGTTTTTCGTAGACTCTACAACTGGTCTGAACGACAACTTCCTGACCTAAATCAAGAAGCGTGTGTCTTTTTCGGAAGACTTTACTTCCTTTTAATGATGGAATTGATTCATCGTGTAGATCCATCTTTTCTTTCAAATATATTATAAGAAATTGGGTAAAACTGATAAAATTGTCCAAAACAAAAGTATCTTCAGTTATTTGTACAAAAATATGTGATATATGTTTTAAATAACTTGGTAAATTTTCCCACACTTGGCTTTTATTTTCCTTTCTTTGCCTTTTTATTGTCCTCTATTCCATTTTAAATGAATTCTAACATTTTGAGTTATTTCTCAATTTATGTCCTTTCCGAGGTAACAATAATTTCGGTGTTAACACCTAGTTTTATTGTTCATAAATATGTATAAACATGATTTTGAATTCATTTATTTGAAAATTTTGAAAATTTTTACTAGAATTGGGTAGTCAGTATATAAGACTAGGGCTGTTCTTTATTATCAGAGAGCACTATATTCTAATTCAACTACTGCGTTACTAGTATTTTTAATGGTAACCAAGTGTATAAGTTAAAATTTTTAAAAATCCGAAAGAATTTAACCCCTTCCCACACTTAAGATCTTGCAATGCCCTCATTTGCAAGAAATCAATAACAATTTAAATTATTGAGGGTGATTAGCGTAGAAAAATGATTAAATTTTACCAAAGTTTCCAAACATATTGGCGTTTGTTTGCTGAATGATAAATGGTGCACATCATTTGTTCATTCCGTCTTGTTATTACATCACATTTGTTTTTCGTTTTGTCGTCAAAATTAGTAGCTTTTTCTGAACTTAATACCAGTCTTTGAAAATGCGATGTTTTATCATGTTGTGTACAATTGACAATATACATACATACAAATAATAACATGCATGGTAATTTGAAATGGGACTTAAAATCCCACTTTCAAATCAAATATGAAATATTAGTACAACATATTAAAAATATTAAACATTACAATAAAAGTATCATAATATTATATGTTTAAAAATAAAAATAATAAAAAAAATAAAAATCACAGAAATCACCAACGGGAGCTATATCAATCTGGATAGGGGTTCCAGTTCATGTCTTCGGTCGGGTTCCATGGTTGGTGATAGGTGTACTGATAGGCCTGGTTAGGGTCGTAGAGAGTAAATGGTGGTCGCATATTGGGCTGGTGTGGAGGATAGTAAGCAGGTCGGGTCGGTACGTAGTGATCCTGAGGTGATAGCTGGCTCATGATCTGATGCTGATGATAGTGCCATCTATCATGCTGTCGTTGCCTGTAATGCTCGTACTCATTCCGGGCTTGCCACTGCTCGTATCGATTATGTCTATCCTGGTTTGTCATTTCTACCTCATCTATACGCTGGTAGACGTCAGTCATAGCCTCCCTAATGACATCCCTAACGTCATCTGTTTCCTCCATTTCCTCATCTGAACCTCTCTCTACCTGTGGATGACGACCAACATATGGTACTGCCTGATTGCATCTGCTCTTCAATACCTTAGCACCCTGATAGACCTTCAATCCTAAAGTATCATCCTGTTCCTTACATACCATAAGAGGACCCCCATTGATCCCTATCTACACCCAAATACTATCCAATGAGAGTAACAAAAATACCTCCTCCTATTATTCCCCCTTCCTGTATTCCTTCCACTATCTTAGACAAATAAAAACCAACACAGTAGGAGATATTAACAAAGCCTCTTGGGTCTCGAATACACTTAAGGTAAAATAAATCATGTAAGGTCATTTTCTCCTTGTTGTGACCTCTCTGTGTAACCGAGTTAGCCAGAAATCTATGAATTATACGAAGCTCGGCTCTGTTAATATGTAAGTAGGAGTGTGTTCCTGCCCGCCCAAAAACATTATAATCTGACATACGCCTCCAGACGGCGTTAGCATCAAAATTCCTATCTACCCTTTCACCATGATAAATCAAATTTGTACAATCGGGTAATAGTAATTCATCGGGCGTATATATCTGTAAAGCCCTGGCCATGTCCAGCATGGACATCCTGTACATCCTATGGCCAAGTATAAATCTAAGAAAACTTCTATCATCTAACCTAACTACATCCGCATTAAGTGAAATAGTACTCATAATCTCAACGCACCATTCCTTATATACAGGCCTACGAATGGTGAATAAACGTTCCCAATCGGGAAAAGAAGAGCTGCCATACCTTTGGATCAGATGCAGTCTAACTGAGTTAGCTAGTTGAACCCTTTCCAAAGGCTCCCAATCGATTACCCTCGGCACTTCTACATTTTTCGTTACCAGTTTGAATTTGCTACTTTGATATGTCGGGTAATCTCTCCAACTTCGATCAAATCTCAGATTGGGATGCAAATGTGCTTCATGAATTGTTGGGTGTTCTACTATCGGATGAATCAGAAAAATTACGTAGGCATCAACATATTCTTGTTGCGGATCATAATAAGGTACGTGTTGATCAGGCTGTTGTTGTTATTCTTGTTGTTGCTCCGGTTCATATTGCATTTCTGATTCAGGTTCTGGAGCAGGTTGCCTAGATGATGATGATGCACCATCAGTATCGGTAAATCTCTGCAAAATACATTAAACACAAAATTTGTGCATCCAAATATGCATTAGTGTTAGCAAAATAACAACTTGAAACAATTACAATAACATGTTAAATCAAAATTAAACTTATACGCATTTTCACAATTTTAACAATTCTACACTTTTTCAAATAAGCATATATGAAAATGTTTACAAAGTTCATAAGCATTCAACTCAAATAACATGTTAAAACAACCATTACTAGCAATTAAACAAGTTTTAAATGGCATTTACATCAATTTAATCAAGTTCATGAATTTTAGACCTAAAAAGTCCACTTTAATTCTCAAAAATCATGTTTAGGATCAAAGTTTGGATCATTTAGCTACCTAAACATGTTACACTACTTAATTTAGCAATAATTCATGACAAAAATTGGCCATAACCTGTTTATATCAAAAAGTCCCAAATTGCTCAAGAACACAAACCCTAGATTCCTAAAATTTTTGAAGTTTTTGGCTTCAAATCATGTTAAATAGCATCAATCTAGGTTATACATGCATAATATACTAACAATTTAACTCTAATTACACTAGAAATTAACAAAATCAAATTAGGTAAATTATAGCTCAAGAACATTAAAAATCAAATTTAAAGAGGTTTAGGGGTGTAATTGTTACCCTTCTTGATAAACTTCTTATCAAATTCATGATTAGAGTGGATTATAGTAAGAAATTTGGTTGATTTTGGTGAAAAATTGATGAAATTAGGGGTGTTTTTGGAGTGTGTTCGTATGTGTGTGTTTTTGTGAAGCAGCAGAATAGCGAGCTGCTCTTTTCAATCTGACCAGTTTTTCTCCTCCATGCGATCGCATGGAAATGAAGGCAAAACCCCATGCAATCGCATGGGGTCCGGTATTTTTTTATTAAATTACTAATAAAACATATAATTAATTAAAAATTAAAATTTTGTTTCTTTTTAGGATGAGGGCGTTTCGGATCGTTGTCCTAGTCCGTCCCTCGACAAAATTTTAAAATTTTGTCACGTTTTAAGCGCGGTTTTAAAAGCAAAGATTTTTGGGTTTTTTAATGTTTTTGGCATACTTTAATTCAATAAGATTAAAAATAATGATAATAAAAGTTCTCGTCCCGCCCTCGGGTAAAGCAATTTCGGTTCAATGACCTAGTTTTCAACTCACGACGAATTTTTAGAAATCACATTTTTAACTTAGTGAAATAAAGTAAATTTTTGTTTTTAAATTCACACCAAACTTAAATTTAAAATGCATAAAATTAAAAATTCATATTAATATTATTAAAAATTCACACCAAATTCATATTATATTTTTGTTTTTATACATACAAACTTATATTAAAAATATTAATTTTTTAAATATTTATCCCAATTTAATCAATCAAATATTATCAAAAATATAAGCCCCTCTTTTCGGTAAAGTAATTTCGGCTATATTACCTAGTTTTACTCTTGACGAATTTCTGAAATATTTTGGGTTGATTGATTAAAGATATTTATACCTTAAGAATAAACTGTAAATTTCGCAGTGATGTAATAAATTTTTGTATGATATCAATAATTTCGGTTACGCATACCTAATTTTATTGAATAACAATTTAATACTTTATAGCGAACGATTCAGCGTTTATTATCAAAAGGTTAAAAACAATAAAAATAAAAATAAAAACTGTACATACTTACCTGTGAGATAGAATTCTCAAAGACCTGCTTTAGCCGACTCATATGAGAGTCGTGTGATTTGGTTTTTCATAGCTACGTAAGCGTAACCTCGATTCTTCAATATCTTTACTTCTAAACATATAAACGGTCCTTCTCTGCATAGAGTAACAAATTCGGTATTTGAATATGTTTGATTATTTGAACATTTATCTTCGTGTGACCATTTTCCGCATTTATAACATCTTTCAAGGTGTCGTGCTCTTCTTTTTGTTACGGATTTTGATTTTCCTTTACCAAAATGTATCTTATGATGATCTTTTCTGAGTTCTTTTCTTACTCCGTCCATTTTGCCTCTTATGAATGATACCAATTCACTCGAAAGTGTGTCATTATTACGTTTAGTAATCATAGCGTGTAGCATTAGACCATGGTCCAGATCAAAGAAATTCTTCATCTCGTAAAACCTAAAAAAATAAAAATTCAGAATGGGGGGAGAATACTAGTTCTTTAGGGTCTGCTAGGGAAAGACCATTCGGATTCCATTTTCGGAAACTACACGAAAACAGAATATCTAACTCTAACAGAAATATATATTACCCTAAAAAGATTCGAAACTTCCCACACTTAGTTAGCTGTGGTATCGAAATTGTGATTAACTTCATCCTCAACTTCCATTGGATTATCTATGTAATGTTTAACTCTGTGACCATTAACCTTAAATTCAATCTCATTTGAATTTATTAATTCTACTGTTCCATATGGGAAAACTCTCTTAACTATGAATGGTCCAGACCATCTTGATTTCAATTTTTCAGGAAATAGCTTGAATCGTGAATTGAAAAGAAGAACTCTGTCTCCTTCTTTAAATTCTTTTGAACTTCTGATTCTTTTATCATGCCATTTCTTCATTCTTTCTTTATAGATTAACAAATTTTCATATGCTTCATGTCTTAATTCTTCTAATTCGTTTAGTTGACTTAACCGTAGACGTCCAGCTTCATGTAAATCAAGATTACATGTCTTCAAAGCCCAAAATGCTTTATGCTCAATTTCTACTGGAAGGTGACATGCTTTTTCCGTAAACGAGTCTGAAAGGTGTGGTTTCAATTGGAGTTTTTTAGGATGTTCTAAAAGCCCAGAGTGCATCCTCCAATTTCATGGACCATTCCTCTGGATTTGATCCTACGGTTTTCTCTAGAATACGTTTTAATGCTCGGTTGGTATTTTCAACTTGTCCACTTGTTTGTGGATGATAAGCGGTTGAGATTTTATGAGTTACTCCATATCTTTTGAGAACTTTCTCAAGTTGATTGTTACAAAAATGAGTACCCCGATCACTTATTAAAGCTTTCGGTGTTTCGAACCTTGCAAAAAGACATTTTAAGAAGTTGACTACAACTCGTGCATCGTTAGTTGGGAGAGCTTGTGCTTCCGCGCATTTAGATACATAATCAATGGCAACGAGAATGTAGAGATTATTATGAGATTTTGGAAATGGACCCATAAAGTCAATTCCCCAAATGTCAAATACTTCACATACTTGAATGACATTTTGTGGCATTTCATCACGTTGACTTATTTTTCCGGCCCTTTGACAAGCATCACAGGATTTGCAAAGAAGGTGTGCATCTTTGAAAATTGTAAGCCAATAGAATCCAGCATCGTAAACTTTTCTTGCTGTAAGTTGAGGCCCATAATGCCCTCCTATTGGTCCTGTGTGACAATGGTTTAAGATTTGATTGGCTTCATCCCCGAATACACATCGGCGTATTATTCCATCGGGACAATTTTTAAACAAATGTGAATCTTCCCAGAAATAGTGTTTTATATCACTAAAGAATTTCTTTCGTTTTTGGTACGACAATCCTTTTTCAAGGAATCCACATACTAAATAGTTTGCATAGTCTGCAAACCATGGAATTTCATTATAATCTATCTTCAATAAATATTCATCAGGAAAGTTATCTTGTATGGCCGATTCATTTAGAACTTCTAATTCAGGATTTTCAAGACGAGAAAGATGATCAGCGGCGAGATTTTCTGCTCCCTTTTTATCTCGGATTTCAATATCGAACTCTTGTAAGAGTAAGATCCAACGGATTAATCGTGGTTTGGCATCTTGTTTCGAAAATAGGTATCTAAGAGCAGAATGGTCGGTATAGACCACCGTTTTAGCTAGAACGAGATATGAACGGAATTTGTCAAAAGCAAAGACAATAGCAAGGAGTTCTTTTTCAGTAGTTGTGTAATTCGTTTGTGCTCCTTGTAACGTCTTATTAGCATAATAAATAGGTTGAAATCGTTTTTCAATCCTTTGTCCTAAAACGGCTCCCATTGCAAAATCACTTGCATCGCACATTAGTTTAAACGGTAGATTCCAATTTGGAGTTATCATCATCGGCGCATTTGTGAGTTTTTCTTTAAGAATATTAAAAGATTTGATGCATTCATCTGAAAAGAAGAATGGAGCATCTTTTTCTAGGAGTTTATTCATAGGAGTGGCAATTTTAGAAAAATCTTTTATGAAATGTCGGTAAAAACCGGCATGTCCTAGAAAACTCCTAACTCCTCTAACATTGGTGGGATGTGGAAGTTTAGCAATTACATCTACTTTAGCTCTATCCACTTCAATTCCTTCCTTTGAAATTTTATGACCAAGAACGATGCCTTCTTTAACCATGAAATGGCATTTCTCCCAATTAAGAACTAGATTTGATTGTTCGCATCTAATAAGCATTCGTTCAAGATTAACTAGACATGATTCAAAAGTATCACCGAAAACTGAAAAGTCATCCATGAAAACTTCCATGCATTCTTCTATCATGTCGTGAAAAATTGCCATCATGCACATTTGAAAGGTTGCAGGGGCGTTGCAAAGTCCAAATGGCATGCGTTTGTAAGCAAAAGTACCATAAGGGCACGTGAGTGTGTTTTCTCTTGGTCCTCGGGTGCTATTGGAATTTGAAAGTATCTGGAGAAACCGTCAAGAAAATAATAGTAACTATTTCCGGCTAATCTTTTCAACATTTGATCAATGAAAGGTAAGGGAAAGTGATCTTTTCTGGTGGCGTCATTTAATTTTCTATAATCAATACAAACACGCCATCCTGTTACAGTCCTAGTAGGAATAAGCTCATTTTTTTCATTTGTGATGACACTCATGCCACCCTTCTTAGGTACGCATTGAACTGGGCTTACCCATGGACTATCAGAAATTGGATAAATTAAACCTGCATCTAGCAGTTTAATAATTTCTTTCTTAACAACATCTTGCATATTAGGATTTAGTCTTCGTTGGCGTTGCACATACGTTTTATGACCTTCTTCCATAAGGTTTTTATGTGTGCAATACGAAGGACTTATGCCTTTAATGTCATGAATTTTCCTTGCAATAGCTAGTTTATGAGCTTTTAGCACAGAAATGAGTTGAGATTTTTCATTTTCCGTAAGAGAAGACGATATTATTACAGGTAATTCAGATTCACCATGTAAATAAGCATATTCCAAATGGTTTGGAAGTGACTTTAACTCTAATGTCGGTGGTTCTTCTATCGATGATTTGTATCGATATCTGTCTTCCTCTTTTAACATTTGAATTTCTTCTGTTGTTGGTTCATATCCATTAACCATGAGTGTAGCTAACATTTCAGCTTCATCAATCGGTTCTGTTCCTTCTCCTAAAGAACATTCTCCTGTTCCTTGTAATTCTGGAAATTCTTCTAACAATTCTGCATGTGAATCTATAGTTTGAATATAATAACATGTATCATCTGCAGATTGCGGTTGTTGCATGGCTCTATCAACAGAAAAGGTAACACTCTCGTCCTCTATACTTAGGGTCAGTTTCTTACCGAACACGTCTATTATTGCTTTAGCCGTGTTTAAGAATGGTCTTCCTAATATGAGAGGAACTCGAGAATCTTCTTCCACGTCCAGAATAACAAAATCTACTGGAAATACTAAAGTACCAACTTTAACTAGCATGTTCTCCATTATCCCTCTAGGATATTTTACTGATCGATCGGCTAGTTGTATGCTTATTCGTGTTGGTTTCAATTCTCCGAGGTCTAGTTTAGTGTATAGTGAATACGGCATTAAATTTATACTAGCACATAAGTCTGCCAATGCTTCTATTGAACTAAGACTACCCAGAAAACATGGAATTGTAAAACTTCCTGGATCTGATAATTTTTCTGGTATCTTATTCAACAGTACTACAGAGCAATTAGCATTCATAGTAACAGCCGAGAATTCTTCCATTTTCTTTCTATTTGTGATTAGATCTTTCAGAAATTTAGCATATCTAGGCATTCCTGAAATCACATCAATAGGAAGATTGACATTTATTTGTTTAAACATATCCAAGAATTTGGATTGCTCGGCTTCAAGTCTCTCTTTTCTCATTTTACTCGGATAAGGAAGTGGTGGTTGGTATGGTTTAACATAAGGTTTAGCCTTAACTATGTTATCTTCATTAACCTTTTCAACTACCGGTTCTGTTTCCTTATCTTGATTAGATTGTGGTTCTTGTGGAGTAGGAATAGAGTCATCAGAAATTACAGGTATTTCAGGTGGTTTAAGTGTAATACCACTTCTTGTGGTAATGGCTTTAGCTGTTTCATTCCGGGGGTTAGCATTTGTATCGCTAGATAGACTTCCCAGTTTTCTTTCACCTATCAACCTTGCTAGGTTACTTACTTCTTGTTCCAAATTTTGAATAGAAGCTTGTTAATTTATAAATGCTTGAGCATTTTGTTCATTGGTTTGTTTCTGAGATATGAAAAATTGCGTTTGAGATTCAACTAGCTTCAACATCATGTCTTCTAAATTTGTCTTTTTATCATCGGTTTGTGGTGGTTTGTTTTGAAAAATAGGTCTTTGCTGATTGTAAGGATTGTTGGATACTTGTTGATTGCTAGGACCTTGTTGGTTGTTGTATGGAACATTTTGGTTATAATTTTGATTTTGATTGTAGATTGGTCTTGGCGGTTGATAATTATTCTGATAATTATTTCCAGGCCTTTGGTTCATGTATGAAACATTCTCTCTTTATTCCATTGTTTGTTCAATACCGAGACAATCTTTTGTCAAATGTGGTCCTCCACACTGCTCACAACTAATTCGTATTGAGTGAATATCTTTAGTCATCTTTTCCATTCGTCTCTCGACAGCATCTATCTTTGCGGAAATGGAATCAAAGTCATGGCTAGAATAGGCTCTAGCTACTTTAGATGATCTAACGATATCTTTTTGGTGCCACTCATGTGAGTGGGAAGCAGTGTTATCAATAATTTTGTAAGCGTCAGTTGCGGTTTTCTTCATAATGGAACCATCAGCTGCTATATCGATGTCTTTTCTTGTAGTGATGTCGCATTCTTGGTAGAATATTTGTACTATTTGATAAGTGTCTAAACCATGTTGCGGACATCCTCTCAACAACTTTCCAAATCTTATCCACGCCTCATATAGAGTTTCATTTGGCTTTTGCGTGAACGTAACAATTTCTCCTTGAAGTCTTACGGCTTTAGATGCCGGAAAAAATTGTTTAAGAAAATTTTCAACTAAAACATCCCATGTATCAATCGCCCCTTCAGGTAACGATTCTAACCAATCTTTGGCTTCTCCCTTTAAAGTTCAGGGAAATAACATGAGATATATTTGTTCATCCTCCACTTCTCTGATTTTGAATAGAGTACAGATCCAATTAAAGGTACGAAGATGTTCATTTGGATCTTCCTTCGGCGCACCACTAAATTGGCATTGATTAGTTACCATGTGTAGGATTTGTCCTTTGATTTTATAATCTGGCGCATTAATGTCTGGTTGAGTAATTGCGTGACCTTAGCCAGTACGTTTAGCTCGCATTCGGTCTTCCATACTTAGAGGTTCCAGATTTTTCATGATTGAATTTGTTGAATCTGAATCACTAGAGGATTCTGATTTAATGGTTTGTTCCTCGACAATCTCTGTTTGAATGATTGGTGGTTCCGGAGGAAAGATTAATGGTTCAGGATCTCTGAATTGTCCCTGAATATCCTCCGGATTCTCAATTGTGAGGTCGGGTTCAAAAAAAGGATTATCGGAAATTTGAATTGGAGTACTTGGTCAACTGGATGAGGATTCTAAAGAAAAATCAACGGCGAAAATATTAGCTACATGTCTTGATCGAGTTACAGGTGGTGAATGTATAAAAGGTGGTGAACGTTTTGCTCGGTGCATTCACTGAATATCCTATTAGTTAAAAAAATAAAAATTATATAAGTTATCAAATTAATAGACTTTTCTGATTTTGCCCACGTTTCGAATAGCCAATAGATGCAGCAGGTAGCCAGGACCCTTTAAATCGGAAGCCCACAACTCGCCACTAACAAATCCAACTATTACTACGAACCAGAAAATTTTGGATGTTTATCAATTTAACTACTTAAAATAATTTTTTGTCGAAGTTTAAAGAAATTTTAGAGAAGAAATACAAAATCCTATGTCCTAAAAACTAGAGCGTCGAAAAATAAGAAAGAAAAAGAGTGCGTCGGAAAACGTCAAAAAATAAAAGGTCGAAAAATAATAAAAAGAACGTAGCGCGTCGAGACTTAAAAGTCTAAAAACTAAAAATTAAAAGTTACGTCTAAAGGTATTAAAGCTTAAAAGGAATACTATATCCAAAACGGCAATAACTTAAAAAGTACTAAAATCTTAAAACGGCGTCGCAAAATTCTAAAGCACTTAAATCTTAATCTAAAGAAAAAGCACTTAAGGGATTTTATGGCAAATCCTAAAAATCTAGAAATAAAAATAACTATTGCAAATACTAAGTTTTAAAACTAAATACGAAGGAAAAATACAAATATTACGCTAAAACAAATAAAAAGATACAAAATATAAAAATAAACTTAAAGTTGTAAAAAGTACAATTTTTATAAAAATATTATTTTTATATTATTTATTTATAAAAGTATTAATTTTATAATTTATTAAAACTAAAAATACAAATTAAATAAATAAAACTAAATATTATAAAACTTAACCCTAATTAGAACTAATTAATAATAATAATTATTATTAATCAAAACCCTAATCGTACGTCTGAGGTACCTGGGCTGTCAAATCACTCCATGCGATCGCATGGAGTTTACCTGTTAATACCATGCGGTGGCATGGCTTCGGGTTTCAGACCAAATATTGGGCTGCTACTGTAATCGGGCCGAATACAAATTTTTTTTATTTTTTTATTCTGTTTTATATTTATATAAAATATTTATAAAACTTATAGTTTTACAAACTAAAAATAGAAATAGAAATATTTTATAATTTTATATATTTTAAACAAACTCTTAAAAAATATATATATTTTGTTTTTCTTTTTATATTTTTGTATTTTTAATATTTAAAACGTAGTTTTACAAAAGTAAATTAAGACTTAATAATTTTTTTTTTATATAGCGTTTCGCTTTCGGCAATGTTAATCCCCGGCAGCGGCGCCAAAGATACTTGATGTTAAAGCGAAGGGGTACAAAATAGTAGTATTATTGCTACAAAATACTATTAAATACGATACAATTTTACACAAGTTATTTATTTATTTATAGAGTGGATATACCTAAACCTTGCTACAACACTTATAGGCAGTGTACCTAATCGTACAGTAGTATAGTTTTTAGTAAGTCCGGTTCGTTCCACAGGGAGCTAGCCAAGTTTAACGCTATATTTTTAAAAACTATATTTGTATAAAAATATATATATATATATATATATATATATATATATATATATATATATATATATATATATATATATAGGAGTAGTATTATTATTATAAAAGGGGATTTTTACTGTTTAATGACCGGTTTGTCGATTTTAAAACTTTAGTCGCAGTTAAAACCTAATGTAAAATATTAAAAATAAATATAACTTAATTTAAAGCGTAAAGTAAATAACGATAATGAAATTGCGATAAATAAAAATGCGATAAAATAAAATTGCGATAATTAAAAAGTACGATAATTAAAAGTGCAATTAAATATGAAATAAAGGAATTATGCTTATTTAAACTTCCGTAATCATGATGTTTGACTTGTTGATTTTAGTTTTATGACCATGGGTTAATTGTACTTTGTCCTGGATTATTTAATATGTCCGTCTGGTTTTTGTCCATAACAGTCCATCAGTTATAAATATAAAGTGCGAGTATCCTCGTCAAATTATCCTTATATCCGAAGTCAAATATTCCAACTAATTGGGGACTTAAACTATAATTACACCAATTTTCCTTGTATATAATTCACCCCTGTTTTAATAAGTCCATTGACTATTAATCCATTCCTGTGTCCGGTTAAATGAACGATTATTAGTACTTATAAATATCCCGCCCATCGTGTCCGATCGAGTGTATGTGGTTATTTATAGGTACGTCCAATTGTAAATCTTTATATTAAATTAACAAACTATCATTTAATTAAACAAATATAAATCCCATTAATAGCCCATAGTCTAATTTGCACAAGTGTCGTTCTTTTGTCCAAACCCCAATTATGGTACAAAGTCCAATTACCCCGTCTTAATATTTTAGCCCAACATCATGATTGCTTCGGCTTAAATAAGCATAATAATAACTTAGCTACGAGACATTAATTTAAAAAGGTTGAACATAACTTACAATGATTAATAATAGCGTAGCGTTACCCGGACAGAATTTTGACTTACACCCTTACAACATTCGCTAACATACCCTTATTATTAAAATTAAAATTAAAATTATAATATATATATATATATATATATATATATATATATATATATATATATATATATATATATATATATATATATATATATATATATAATACGTTGAGAGAAGAGAAAAAGATGTGTTAAGTTCCACCAAAAACTGCGAAATTTATAGATGTGGCCGCATATTGGGGTCATGCGATCGCATGAAGTTTCTTCTTCCTGGCCATGCGATCGCATGGCCAGCTGGGACAGTTCACATGTTGTTGTTTGCTTCTTGCCGACAGTTTTAAATAAATATATATAATATATAAATAATTTTAAGAATTATTTATATATTATATTATATTTATGTACATAGTTGACTTGTAATTTTTGCTTCGTTGCGTCGCGCGTTGAAAGTTGACTCTGGTCCCGGTTCCGGATTTTCGAACGTCCTTGCGTACAATTTAATATCTTGTATTTTGCGTTTTGCCGCTCGTACTCTAGTAATTTTTAGACGTTTCTCATCAATAATTTGAACCACTTTGATTGTACTTTGTACTTTTTAGCTTTTTGGTCGTTTGCGTCTTCAAATCGTCGAATCTGTCTTTTGTCTTCACCTTTTATTATTTAAACGAATATCACTTGTAAATAGAACAATTGCAACTAAAAGCTTGTCTTTCTTGAGGGATAATGCTATGAAATATATGTTTGTTTTTAGCATTATCATTCATCAATATTATTATTAAGTCAATTATAGTTGAATATATTACGAAATGGTAGGTATGCCGTCAACTTTCGATGTAATGAAAGTTTGTCTTTTAAAAACGAATGCAATGTTTGTAAAATGTATCATATAGGGGTCAAGTACCTCGCGATGTAACCAAATGTAATGTATTCATCCAGATGGATTAGAACGGGTTGTTTCAGTTGGTATCAGAGTGGTGGTCTTAGTGAACCAGGTCTTGCATTAATGTGTCTAACTGATAGTTGTTAGGATGCATTAGTGAGTCTGGACTTCGACCTTAGCTGCATGTCAAAAGTTTTGCTTATCACTTCTTGTTGGAAACTATGCTTATCATCTTAAGTCTAAACGCATCTTACTGCAATCATTGCATAGATAGTGTATAGACAATTTCATATCTTTGCATATCTATTACAGTAAATTCTGTCAGACATCTTTCGAAAATTTCTCCGTAACTTATGGATCTTGGTATTATATATACATATGTGAAATATGTATTGAAGAATACCAAACTAGGTCCTATAATCTAATTCATTTCAAAATTCAGTTCCCTAAATCGTACGAGATGAACCCCTCAACTAGTTCGAGTTCATCAGATTCCGAAAGCTATTCCGATATGGAAATCCTTCTGAGCTCCGAAAGCAGTGTAACCGGAATGGATCAATCTATTAGCCATCATCTATTCTGGAAGGATTGGGGATGGGTTCGTAGCAGACTCAGTCAATGGAGGCAAGAAGAAGGCGATCCCTTCCACCCACCAAATTTGCCTCTCGGCGAAGAACCTGAAGCACTTACCGACGAACCTGTCTGAAACACCATCTTCTCTCTCATTTCCAGAGTATCTCGCCACGACTATATTATAACTCAGATTCTAAACCTTATTCATCTGCTCGTTCCTATCGACAATCATCCCAGAGTAATAAGTTAACGAGCTTCGCGCCCGAGTTATAGCCTTGGAAAATATGGTGCAAAACGTACCAGCTTCAGCAACATCACCAGCACCAACAGTACCACCAATAACCCAAGTTTCAACATCACACGACTCAACATCTCATTATGTACCTCGAGCATAATCATCATTCTACGAATCGTTCTACATCATTTATCTTTGTTCTACATGGCGATTATGTAATCTCTAAAGTTTTAGAGATTATTCATTTTAATTCCAACCGAAAACCAAATGAGATTAATATCATATTAATTGATTATATCTATGATTACATCTGAAGAAAATATATATGTATATATGTTTTCATAAAGATTGTAATTAAAAATTCTTTTGTACAAACTATTAATGGTGAAAATATTTTAACGGGTAGGTAATACCCGAGGAATATTAGATTTCACATTAATAAGTTACACTATACATTCTTCGAATCTGATTCAACAGTCATTTACGATCCTACTTATATCCATCGATATACGTATCCGTTCACCGCAGAATAACCATTTTCATTCAATTTCATATTTGAATTTTGAATTATCATAATCCAACAAGTGGCATAATGAAGAAAACATTGGACAAAATAAAATTTGTTAGAAACAAACAAATTAACTATGGGAAATTTTGTTAAGAATCCACGCTAACAAAATCCTAGCTAAGTGTTCCTAGCTAACTGTTAATTCTTTTATTACAATTTATTTATCGCAATTTAATTATCGCAATTTATTTATCGCAATTTTAATTCTCGCAATTTTATTTATCGTCATTTAATTTCTGTTATTTATTTTACGCACTTTAAATATCGGGACACGTATACAAGGTTTTGACATATCATATCGACGCATCTATATATATTATTTGGAATAACCATAGACACTCTATATGCTGTAATGCTCGAGTTCACTATACAGGGTTGAGGTTGATTCTCAAATAATATATATACTTTGAGTTGTGATCGAGTCTGAGACATGTATATAATGGGTCACGACACGTATTAATTAATTCGAATATTATATATTAAACTATATATGAATTGTTGAACTCCTAATTATGGACTGCTAACTGTGGACTAATAACATTGGACAACTAAAATGAATTAAAATATTGATTATAACATACGAAACTAAACATTTCTTCAAGTTGCCACTTGATTTCATCTTAAACCTCATTTGTATCTTGACGATTACAATATGTGTTCAAACCTTTCATGATTCTTGAAAACATCTCAATTGAGAGGATGAACCAACCTCACTTCATCTACGGAAGAAAAGATTGATGCATATAGTTATGCACCTGAAAACTCTCGGAACCTGAGTAAACGTTTAACACGTAGCTGTGCTAATTCCTTTAGCGTTATTATTACCAAAAATAACTTTGCAACTCCTGTTCAAGATAACCAGTTTTGTCACAGCTCCAGCAAAATCAATTTTCAACTTTCATTCGGATTTGCCTTATTATAACTGTGATATATAAGTTACCTTTCGTCATCGTTAACGGGGAACCGTTTATATTCCACCACATTAGCAGTAAACTTACAAGCAACTTCATTACTCATTGGCTTAAGTCTCTCCGAAGAATCATTATATTTGTTCGTTAAAACCTATTCCTATGCTCATCCACATCTTATAACGAGAATTACCACATCAATTACCGGGAATTAGCAATCAGTATTTTGAATCTTGTAGCATGTCTACATCAACAGTTATATATATACATATAACCTTTATCTCCTAGAGTTATGAATTTCCATTCTGAAATTCTGAAAAGCACCCAGTCTGTGAATCAATACTCTGAATTTTGAAAAGTTGAATGAAGCAACAAAAACCGTAAACGACCTTAACCGTCAGAAATTTAATGATAAAGAATGGAGTGTTAGAAATACTCAATGGGAAAATTGTACTGGAAAAATGGATTGAGCAAACCATGAAGGAGACTCTGAACAAATCACAAGGACTAAACTTGTACATAAAGAATCCTGATGTTTCTGTTTCTGATGAAATCTTTAGCGAATACCTTACTCCTTAATTGCTCTAAATCATTGTGAATGAATTTCTTCATCCTCCATCGATATTAGAAATCCTAAGATATCATCGTATCTTTCATTATAAATATTCACGATATTTCTGAAGATATTTTCATAACTATTCTTATCTGAAATCATTTACCTCTTCGCAATATCAGTGTTACATCATAAAGGAAACTGTTTTAGTTTCTAAATTCTGAAAGATTCGAATTTAAAATATGAATGTTATTGCAGTAGTGTTGGGAACTGAAGCATAAGTTAGGATGCGTTTGATAAAACTGAATGATTTAGTGCTGAATGGTTCAGAATCTGAATGGTTCAGAGCCTCTGAACAAAGTTTTCTCTGAATAAAAATAAGATGATTGATAATCGTTTTAAATGAACGATATGAATTGAGTAAAATTACCTTATTAACGTATTACATGAATAAAAAATACAATATACTTGTTAGTTACACGTTCTGGATGTGATTTGAAAAGAATATTATAGAAAAATTAGGCTCTTAATGGTTAAGAGAGTGTTTCAACTCTGAATGGTTCAGCACTAAATTCTAAACCATTCAGCACCATATGTCATTCAGAGGTCAAAAACAAACACGCTGAATGGTGAATAGTTCAGCATTCAGCACTGAATCATTCCATTAAGAGGCAAACAAACACACCATTAGTATAATATAATGATACTTGATCAACGTGATTATATTACAGTAAGTCATGCTTAGTTTCTAATGGAACGTGATGATTCACAGACCATAACGTCATCATGTGCCATATTTCACGACTCTTACATTCTATCTAATCTATAAACACATCAAGAATATATTTTCTTGATAGTCCCATCTTTTCCCTTGAATTCCGGAATTCAACCAAGACAACGTCAAAAGTTAAGACGAAACTTTATTTCTTCAATTTACTCTTTTGTGATAACTTCACTCATACGCTTCGAATAATCGAATTGTTTTATCTGTATTACTCAATAATGATAAAACTCAATTTATCAACTCATATGCGTCATGAAAACATACTTATTGTCAACCATGACCATCCCAATCAAATTTCGGGACAAAATTACTTTAACGGGTAGGTACTGTGACAACCCGGAAATTTTCGACCAAATTTAAACTTAATCTTCATATGAATTCGACACGATAAGCAAAGTCTATAATATTGAGTCTCAAAATTTTGAACTATTTTCATGAATTCATTTGACCTTCGACTAGTCCCGACGATTCACGAACAATTAATTGTAAATAGATATGTGTGTATATATATATAAATAATAATTGAAAATATAATTTGAAATATTATATGTTGTTGTTATTAGAATTAATTATGTAAAATAAAATAAAAATATGATATTATGATTTAAAACACATCTATATAAATAAAGTATATTAAATATATATTTTGTGATTTCGAATTTATTTAGTAAAGGACAATGACAGCCGTTCATCATTCGATGGTTATTTAAGCAAGTTAAATTCAAACTTATATGATTTTAAAATAAACGGTGATCCGAAAATGAGTTCTATAAATTTTAGGCTTACTAAACATATATCTAGGATTTAGTTATTAAATTTTAACACTTTTTATATTTTACCCAGAATTGAGATGGACAGTTGATGTAATTTTTATCTAATAAATTAATGATCGAATTTTATACTATAATGACTGAAATAAATAAAGATAATTATTATAAAAATATGAAATTTTTCTGAAGACTTTTTATTCGCCACTGAGTGAACAACGGGGTACGATATAATAGTCCGTTAAAACTGTCGATAGAAGATACAAATTCACATATTCGCATGTTTTGATTTTTATTATTATATCAATTATAAGATCACTTTAACGTACCATTTGATTCCTTTCCAAACAAAGACAACCCTCATTCCACTGTACCTAAATGATACTTTAAAATTTCTATTTTCATGAGAATTAATATCTCTGATTATTACTATTAACAAGTTGGATTATTGTTTTCTTTTTCAAAACTATCTCCTATATATAAACGTACATAGACATCTATATATTAGGAACCTTGATCACCATGGACACCACCTTCTTCACCACCTTCCACCGGCCACCATAGTCGAACGCCATCAACCACCGAACACCACCTTGCTACTACCTAGCTGTATATTTCTTTCTTTCTTTTCTCGCATTATGATATGATTCATCTCATAAACAAATACATAAAACTAACCCAAATACAGTTTATTTTTTTGTTTTTTGTTTTGATTCCTGCTCGACGAACAACAGGAACTTGAAGTTATTAAGAACACATTCATTAAACGAAACCCACAAACCCACCATCGATCACTAAACACCATCACTTCCGTTTACTATTTTCTACTATTATTCGTACTGTTATTGTTCGATCATCCAAGACCACCTCTTGTAGCTACTATTTTATAGCCGAGAACTACCATCAATGAACCACTATCGATCACCCCATCACTAGTCGAATACTATCACCATCAACCATTATTTATTTTTGTGTTTCTATCCGAGACCCATATCACCACCCACAATCCACCTACGACCACCATCATCAAACAAAATCGAACACCATGAAACTTGCAACCTACTACTCGTTCCTTGTATGTGCTTCTGTTTGAACAAAGAACATCACTCATTTAAACTTATTAACCATCCACCACCAGGACCCATCTCTCCCTTCTTTGCTTCTAGTTTCTATAAATGATCAACATGACAAAACAACCATCATCATCGAACTAAACACCTATCTATAAACACAAGTATCTGCTACTATTATTCTGCCTGCTATTTCGATTATAAACCGAGCCAAACAAATGATGATTTATTGATAATCTAAAAATGAATATGATACGTGATATTATCTCATGTGGATCAAGAAAGAATGATGATGTTATGATAATGAAAGAAACCATGGTAATGATTAAGAGTGCTGCAAGTTGATTACTTACGGTTGTGTTAATAATAAAGTAAATACTCTTTTTGGAATTATGATAATGGGTCAATTAAATTGATGATAATGGATGATGAGGTAAGGATGATGAGATCATGGGGTGTGCAGTGTATTATATTTTGTCTACCATTCGAAATTCTGTTTGAACTAGCCAAAAACAAACATCAAAGACTACCATTACACGTTGCTATGTTGCTGTTTTCTAATTAACCGATCCAAACACCCCTATCCATAAATCGGTAGTTTTCTATTTCAGTCCGATAGAACCTCACAACCATCACCCAAACACCTCCTGTATTTTATTTCTTCTCTTTGTTCCAGTTGTTGCTGCAGTTCCTATTTTGTGTTTCAAATTGTAACTCACTTAAGAACACAACAATGACGATGAAGGATGAGTAGATGATGATCGTGATGATTGAAACGTTACCGAATGATGATGATTTAACTGAATATACGGCTGTTTTGTGTTCCTGTTTTCTATTAAAATCACGAACCAAAATTTCCCCATATAATTCCTAGATCACTAGCTGTATTATCAATGAAGTTGGGCTAGGTTAAATAGACTTATTGGGCTTATAAATTTGCTATTGGGCCGTGATCTACTTATCCGTTTTTCTATTGGGCTGACACAAGAACAAATGGGATAATAAAACAGATATACGGGTTATAGATATATTATGTGGTAATTAAGACAGAAATGTATATACAGACGAATGGTTAGGGTGCGGTGTTGTTGAACGAGAGGTCTTGGGTTCGAGTCCAGGCAATGGCATTTTATTTTTAAAGCTTGTTTCTTCAAAGGTTATACTCTTTTATTATTATTATTATTATTATTATTATTATTATTATTATTATTATTATTATTATTATTATTATTATTATTATTATTATTTTTATTAATATTATTAATATTATTATTATTATTATTATTATTATTATTATTATTATCATGAATATTAAAATTATCATTTTTAAAACTATCATTAGTATTATTATTAGAATTATCATTATTTTTTTCATTATTATTTTATTTATTTTTATGAATATTATTATTATTATTATTATTATTAATTTTATGAATATATAATTAGTATTATCATTACTATTATTTTTACTATTACTAGTATTATTATTATTATTATTATTATTATTATTATTAATATTAATATAAGAATTAACATATAACATTTTATTCATTAGTATTATCATTACTATTAGTATTATAAGTATTTTTATTTTTATTTAACAATATTATTATTTTTAACATTATTATTATTATTATTATCGTAAAATAAAACAACCTTTTTATTTATTATTATTATCAATATGAAATAACTACTAGATATATAAAACCATAGTTACTACATATAACATAACTATATTAATACTTTCATAATAAATATTAATGAATATAACTAATTAGGTTATTAATGAAACACCTAATTAAAATAACAATTAAATCACTAATAATATATAAATTTATTCGATTACCATTATATGTGTTAATATATATATAAATGATATAGGTTCGTGAATTCGAGGCCAACCTGCATTGTTCAGTATCGTCGTATGCATATTTTTACTACAAAATATCGTATTGTGAGTTTCATTTGCTCCCTTTTTAAATGCTTTTGCATTATATTTTTGGGACTGAGAATACATGTGCTGCTTTTATAAATGTTTTACGAAATAGACACAAGTAATCGAAACTACATTCTATGGTTGGATTATCGAACCGAATATGCCCATTGTTGAACTTGGTGGCCTAAGAATTGGTGTTTATTATAATTACCACCAATTGACGCGAATCCTAAAGATAGATCTATGGGCACTAACAAGCCCCAGTCAGAGAATTTGAACTGATTTAGTACTTCGATTTATCATGTCCGATGTGAGTCCCGGAATGATGGGGATATTCTATATGCATCCTGTTAAGGTCGGTTACCAGGTGTTCAATCCATATGAATGAATTTTAATTCGTGAGTTACGCGTGTCAAAATACGAAATCTTGTGGTCTATTAAAATGATGGAAATGAATGATTATGATAAACTAATGAATTCACCAACCTTTTGGTTGACACTTTAAAGCATGTTTATTCTCAGGTATGAAAGAAATATTCCGCTGTGCATTTGCTCATATTAGAGATATTACTTGGAGTCATTAATGACATACTTCTAAAGACGTTGCATTCGAGTCGTCGAGTTCATCAATATTATTATTAAGTCAATTATAGTTGAATATATTACGAAATGGTAGGCATGCTGTCAACTTTCGATGTAATGAAAGTTTGTCTTTTAAAAACGAATGCAATGTTTGTAAAATGTATCATATAGGGGTCAAGTACCTCGCGATGTAATCAAATGTAATGTATTCGTCCAGATGAATTAGGACGGGTTGTTTCAGTTAATAATGGTTTACGAGGTGATGGGACAATAAGGTGTCGAGATTGAAGTTGAAAGAAGTGCCGGGTTCGAGACCTTCTTCGCTTAAAGATTTTGATCAAGACTTAGCATGTGGAGAAGTGATTCAAAAGATTTTTATGGACGGAAATGAAGCTAGCTCTTCGGTCGTTGTTTCTACGGGTTTTAGTGCAAGTAGTGAAGATCACGAGGGTGATCCTGAAGTTCATAAGGAGGTGGGTTTTTTTGAGGAGCTTGAGTTGGAAGGGTCACTTCCTCCTTCCGTGCCGGGTATTAGGATTGGATGTGGTGCTGCAAAGGTATCTTCTTATGAAATTAAGAACCGGAAAGGTAAGATTTTTTAATCGGTTGAAGGTTGATGGCGTAGTGGTGAAACCGATTATTAAAACTCAGAAAGGTAATGTGGCGAGACGGTAATGTGTGTTCGTTTATTGGTTCATTTGAGTTGTTTGTCTTTATTTAGTTATACTTGATTCGCGTATTGATTTGCAAAGGTTTTGTTGCTAAAGACTCGAGTTTAGATATTTTCATAGGGTTGCTTAATGTTTTTGAGTCTTGTAGCGTTTGTATGAAATTTTGTATCTTTGTACGTCTTTTTCATCTATTGATGAAAAGATGAAGTTTTAATGTTATCGTTATTTTTGCCAAAAAGAAAAAAGTAAAATAAAAAAAAAACTCGATCCATTTATTTTTATTATTTATTCATTAAATCATATAATAAAGTAAAGTTATACGGAGTAGTTGAAAAGTTATACCCTTCTTTAGAAAATTATACCCTTCTTTAGAAAATGAATGACAAAGAACAGCACATGGCAAATCCAAATATAAATTAGTATGGTAATAGTATACCATACCTAGATCCAATGTTGGAACCGATACGTGTCTTCTAACTTATTTCAAAAAGTTGTACCTTTGGGCTTTAGTAAGTATTATAAGAGCTCTCCCAACGGTTACTCCCTCCGTCGCGTCCATCCCGCCGCCCTGCTGGCGAAGAACCTGAAGCACTTACCGGCGAACCTGTTCGAGACACCATTTTCTCTCTCATTTATAGAGTATCTCGTCACGATAATATACTATCTCAAATTCTGAATCTTATTCATCCGCTCGTCCGAACCAACAATCATTCCGGTCTAATAGAAGAAGTCAACGAGCTTCGCGCTCGGGTAGTGGCTTTGGAGAATATGGTGCAAAGGTTACAAGCACCAGCAGCATCACCGGCATCAACAGTACCACCGACAACAACACCAACAGTACCATTACCACCACCAACAACAACCGCACCGCAAACCTCAACTTCACAATCTGTCCCACGAGCATCAACGTCATACGCCCTATAGATACCAAGGAATATCAACAACAACAAACGATGAAGTATTGATTCATAACTTCATCGAAGAAATATTCTTCAGAGAATATGTAGTTTCTAAAAGTTTTAGAGATTATATATTTTAAATTAGTAGTGGGCGGATAGAAATAATAAAGTGAAACCCTGACAGGAATAGTGCGCGATTTACAAGCTAGACTTGTTATACAAGCAGCATCACCAGCACGTCAGTACTATCAGCATCGTCAGCACTAGCAGCACCTATAACATCACGATTTCCACCAGTTCCATAATCACCAACATCATCACAAATCAACAATGCATATATTGTATCAACGAGTTATGAAGTATTAACTCATTTTCCCTGAAGAAATTATATGTATATTATATATATATATATATATATATATATATGTGTGTGTGTGTGTGTGTGTGTGTGTGTGTGAAATTTGAAATCAAAATAAATCTTTTCGTACTAAGCTATTACATGTGAATCATAACTGGTAGGTACTACTCGATTAGTTCATGTTACTAATATGCTATACATCATTCGTTAATGACTTAACAATCGTTAACTATAATCTCTGCTTCTACTTAATAGATTCCATTTCATAATAAATCAAGTGTATTATTCAAATACATGATTGATTTTACACTTTCATTTTCAATGTACTTGAAACTTTCCAGAAAACATCATCTGTGCCTTGTAAGGTTCAAAAGCAAAAAAAAAAATTCCACGAGCAACAACATCCTTCACCAAGGAATATCAATAAGAATAAATAATGAAGTATTGATTTCATTAGTGAAATATTCCGCGAAGATTATACGATCTCTAATGTTTTAGAGATTATTCATTTCTAATTCCAGCCAAAAATCAAATAAGCTTAATATGATATTAACTCATTAAATCTGTATTACATCTGAAGAAAATATACATACATATATTTTCATAAAGACTGTAATGAAAATTCTTTTATTCAAAATGTTACTTGTGAAACTTTTAACGGGTAGGTAATACCCGGGAGATATATAAAGTCACAATTAATATGTTCGATTTTGATTCAGAAAATTATCAACTATACTCACTACTTTCACAACGATATACATTCTTTCATAGAAATCAAAACAACCATTTTAACCCAAATTTGATTACATATTCAGATTTTGACAAATCAGAATCCAAGTTAAGATTTAACAGAAGATATCACTCTTAGATTCTTACATCTTTCAAATGCCATACTTTAAATTCAAAACTGTACTAGAACATCATATGTATACATATAACATTCATCTCTTAGAATTATGAGCTTTCATTCTAAAATTCTGAAAAGCAACCAGTCTATGAATCAATACTCTGAATGTTGAAAAAGCTGATGAAGCAGCAAAAACTGTAAACGACTTCAACAGTCAAAAGTTTGATGATAAAGAATAGTGTGTTGGCAAAGCTCAGAAAAGTTGGAACTGAAAAACGGATTGAGCAAACCAAGAAGGAGGCTGTGGACAAATCACAAAGACTAAACATGCCTTCAAAGAATCCAAATGATTCAGTGTCTGCTGAAATCGTTAGCGAACACCTTACCTTATTCTAAACCTTCACAGAAAAATTTTCTGCATCATCCTTTGATTTCAGATATTTTAAAAATTCTAAAACATCATCGAATCTTTCATTATAAATATCCTCGATATTTCTGAAGATATTTTCGTAACTATTATTATCCGAAATTATTTATCTGTTCACGCTATCTGTGTTACATCATAAAAGAAGCTATTTTAGTTTCTAAATTCTGAAAATTTCGAAAAAAATGGATGTTTTTAAAGTAGTGTTGGGAATTGAAGCATGAGTTAGTATAATATAATGACACTTGATCAACGTGATTATATTACAGTAAGTCATGCTGAGTTTCTAATGGAACGTGATAAAGGTTCACAAATCACACCCTCATCATAAACCATGTTACATAACTCTTTCATTCTATCTAATCTCTAAACATATCAATAAAATATTTTTCTTGATGATTCGATCTTTTCCAGATATTCTGGTAATTTGACAAATCAAGATCGTGCCATTACAATTTCTTTCTTAGAACATTAGCTATGTTCATTTCGAAATGTATAGCTACGAATTCTGAACCATTATTCGCTTGACTTAAAGTTGGGAAGAGAAAATGAAAGCATGAATCTCCGAAATATAATGGAAAATATAAAGCCCGATAACAACCCCAAAATTACAAACCGTGTATATCAATGCGTATAGCAATATAAAGATATGGGAGAATGAAAAACACTATAACCCCAAGGTAATAGTAGAAGAAAATAACTTCCTCTTGTGGCAGATGAAAAAGAAGAATGAAGGATACGATAGCCAGGAAAATATCAAGAATCAGAACTGGATTAAGCATTTTTACAATCTATTAGGAAGTATAAAATAAGGAAGAAGATTATAGGAGTGGTGAAAATAAATGAAACGGAAAAGGTCAATTTATAGCAAAATATCAGACATAGCAATCAAGGCAGATTACGCATTTAATCAAAGAAAATCCTAATTTTTGCAATTACCGAAGAATCAAATCTTATTCAGATTATGAAAATTTTCTATTCCTTAAATTCTGAAAATCAATCGTGACTACGTCAAAAGATATGACGAATCTACATTTATTCATTTCACTCTTTTGGTGATAACTTCACTCGTACTCTTCACAAAATTGAATTGTTTTATCTACATTGCTAAATGATGATAAAACTCTAATTTTCAGCTCGTATGCGTCATGAAAACATACTTATTGTCATCCATGACCACCCCAACCAAATTTCGGGACGAAATTTCTTTAACGGGTAGGTACTGTGACAACCCGGAAATTTCTGACCAAATTTAAACTTTATCTTTAAATGATTTAATGTTTTCGACACAATAAGCAAAGTCTGTAATGTTGAGTCACGAAAGTTTTGAAACTATTTTCATGTAATCAATTATTCTTTGACTGTTCTCGAAGATTCATGAACAATATATATATATAACTTAATGTACATATATATATATATATATATATATATATATATATATATATATATATATATATGATTTCAAGTTATTTAGTAAATGATAGTAACATTCGATTATTGATTCGATTGATATTTAGATAACTTAACTAAAACGTTTAAGATGAACAAGTAAAACACTAATTTGCTACAGTATTTTCGAATTGCTACAGTACCCAAAATGCTACAGTGTTTTCGAAAATCACTATTTACTACAGTAAAAAAAACTTGATTGCAGTAACTTTGCTACAGTAAAACACTATTTCAAAATAAAAATGTATATATGTATATGTATATACTACGAGACGATGATTTATAGAAGCAAATAACCAAAACACTTAATTGATTAAAGCTACACTTCGAGTGACATAGTTTATCAATGATTAAGTTTAATTTTTGATAAAGGTACACGTCGCGTAACGAAAAGTGCTAGTTTTCTAAGCGTAAGAAAATGCATTCGAGAAACCGGAATCGGGACATAAGTCGAGTGACAACGTACGAGTCATCGAAATGAAAATTACAAGTCAACTATGCACGTGAATTTAATATAATATATAATTAATTATATAAATTAAATATATTATATATATTATAATAATATGTCGACAAGCAAAACAACAAACGAATGTGAGCTGGAATAAGGGGCCATGCGATCGCATGGCCAGTGGCCTTCGAAAACATGCGATCGCATGGATGTCGGGTCCAGCTAAGGTGTATAAATTGAACTCGTTTTCTGTTTTTGATCCATTTTATTCATCCATCTATCCCGATTTCTCTCTATATATATTTATTATTTATTTTATTATTATTATTATTATATTATTATTATTATTAAGATTAATATTATTATTAATCTTATTATTAATAGTATTAGTATTATTATTTTTACGATACAAAAATAATAATATACATAAAATATTACGACGGAGTGATGTCCAAATGATTTCAAAATGGGTTTTCAAGCGGGATAGAGCTAAGGAAACCATGGGTTATAGCTATGGAGGTTATGGGTAATATTCATGGGTACTGTTTAAAAGGCAAACCTAGTGTTTATCATCTCTGTTGCGTCTACGTACTTTCCTGCAATATTAAATCACAATATTGATACGTGAGCATTCATATCTTATCTTTTATATATTATTTGTGTATCCATGTCTAGTGCTCGAGTATATATATTTATGCATGCTTGTATGCTAAATTTCGTCGTTAAACATTTTATGATGAATCATGAATTAAATACATATATTACTGATAAAAGGTATATGATATGTATGTTTTTGGAAAGCTGGCGAAAAATCAATAACTTTTCATTTAGAAATCGCGTAATTTCGATGAACGAATCAAAAGATATGGTCAACTGAATTATGATTGACGTTAATTGAAATTGCTTTTGAATCTGCAATTAATATTTAAACAACTTGTTTGTAAGATTGATAAATTGGATTTTTGAATATTACCAACCGAGTAAATGAATCCTTATATAAGGTACGTCTCGTTTTGTTGAACTATTGTCAAAATTGACCCTTTTGAAACGACTTTGGATAACTTTTGTATGTCGATCTCGAGCATTAGGATTGTGATACACTATGACCAGACCTAGCTTGTTAAACATTTATTGACCAACATATGTTCTCTAGGTTGAGATCTACTGTTATTTGGGTATTCCAAGTTTCGGTCACATTTCGGTGAACAACTTTATGTGCTGCTCAGTTTATGATGAATCACGAATTAAATACATATATTACTGATAAAAGGTATATGATATGCATGTTTTTGGAAAGCTGGCGAAAAATCAATAACTTTTCATTTAGAAATCGCGTAATTTCGATGAACGAATCAAAATATATCGTCAACTGAATTATGATTGACGTTAATTGAAATTGCTTTTGAATCTGCAATTAATATTTAAACAACTTGTTTGTAAGATTGATAAATTGGATTTTTGAATATTACCAACCGAGTAAATGAATCCTTATATAAGGTACGTCTCGTTTTGTTGAACTATTGTCAAAATTGACCCTTTTGAAACGACTTTGGATAACTTTTGTATGTCGATCTCGAGCATTAGGATTGTGATACACTATGATCAGACCTAGCTTGTTAAACATTTATTGACCAACATATTTTCTCTAGGTTGAGATCTACTGTTATTTGGGTATTCCAAGTTTCGGTCACATTTCGGTGAACAACTTTATGTGCTGCTAAGGTGAGTTTCATTTGCTCCCTTTTTAATTGCTTTTGCAATCTATATTTTTGGGCTGAGAATACATGCACTTTATTTTAAACGCAATGGATACAATTACATACTAAATTCTACACTGAGTTTGAACCGAAAATCCCTTAGCTTTGGTAACTAGTAACTGCCGGTTATAAGAACTGGTGGGCGCGAGTAGTTGTATATGGATCCATAGGGCTTGACATCCCCGTCTGTTCCAGGTATAGAAACCCTAGTCTGAACTATAAAATAGACGTATGCTATTTGAGTTTAGTACACGTTGGATTGCGTGTATTGTACATGTTGGTTGCATGTATGTTAAAACATGGGTACTTATTATAACGTTAAAGTTTAGTTACCAGGGTGCTCAATCTTGTAGAATATTTTGATAAACGTTTCTGGATGAAACAACTGAAATCTTGTGATCCACCTTTATGTACAGATTATGCAAAACATTAAAACTATGAACTCACCAACCTTTGTGTTGACACTTGTTAGCATGTTTATTCTCAGGTTCCCTAGAAGTCTTCTGCTGTTTGCTTATATGTTAGATAAGCTATGTGCATGGAGTCTTACATGGCATATTTTTCAAGGAAACGTTGCATTCACCAAATCATCACCATGTATCTTATTTTGACTGCATTGTCAACAGAAGTACTATTGTAAACTATTATATTACGGTGATTGTCTATATGTAGAAATCATCAGATGTCGAAAACCTTTGATTTAAATATTCATTTATGGTGTGCCTTTTCAAAAGAATGCAATATTTACAAAACGTATCATATAGAGGTCAAATACCTCGCAATGAAATCGATTAATGACGTGTTCGTCCATATAGATTTGGAGCGATCGTCACATATATCGGGTACCAACAAAAGAAAACAAGCCGATGAATTACCAATTCCAACTGAGGCTAGTTTGAACCCGAAAATTAGCACGAACCCCGACCCATCCCAATTTGAAAATTTATTTAAAGATCATGACCCGATCCGACATCCTCCAAGTCGAGCTAAAAGTCAAAGGGATTCGTACTCATCCGATGCCGCGAGTCGTATGTCATCCGACGAAGTTCGGATAAAGATAGCTCAATCCACCGAAGCTTCTCAACTAGCGGCGACTAAAACCATGGAAAAGCTTTGTGAAGAAAGCGAGACGAGAACAATGTTGAAAAGTTTGAAGCTTCTTTCCAAACCGGTATCACGAGACTTGCCTCCCGGCGAATATGAAATGATGATGAATTATCGAGCGAGACTTAAGAAAAAATATGCTAAGGAATTGGTACGTCCGGACGACGACGACGAGTAGTTTATTTGTAGTATTTTATTTTTATGTATGTCACATTTTATTTAAATTATTGTAACGTTTTTTTTTTTTTTTTTTTTTAATGAAATTTTAGTGTTATATTAATGCCTTTTATGTTTAATTTAAATTATTTAATTGTTTAGAAAAAAAAAGTAATTAAAGAGTATGGAAGAAATGTGTAACTGTTGGGAGTGTTTAGTCATTGGTTTAGTCCTGAGTAAGAAATGTTGATGTGGCGCTGATGTGGCGTCTAGTCCTGGAGGACTAAGACGAAACCATTGGTACCTCTCTAATTATTACGGAGTATTCTATTACTTTGTTCATAAAAATTATATACTCTTGGAGAGCTCCCAATGGTTTCGTCTTAGTCCTCCAGGACTAGACGCCACATCAGCGCCACATCAGCACTTCCTTTTCAGGACTAAATACTCCCAACAGTTACACATTTTTTTCATATTTTTAATTACTTTTTATTTGTTCTAAACAATTAAATAATTAAAATTAAACATATATAATTTATTATTATTAATTATTGTAACTAAATTGAAAATACTTTTATTATTATTTATTACTGATATTATAAATATAGTTTTAATTATTAAGTAATTATTAATTATTAAATTACATCAAATTTAAAGCTTAATAATTAATTTGATTAAATATTTATTTAAAAGATAAAATAAAATATTAAAAAAATATACTTAAATCAATGTAACCCACAAACTTTTTGGACTCACCATTAAAAAAAATATGGAGTAAAAAAATATCCCCATCTTCAACTTCAACCTCCATTTACATCTAGAAATAGCAGTGAGTCAATATTTTAATTTTTTTTTATTAAATGGCCAAAATACACCAATTTCCGTCCACAAATATGCTCAGAATGAACGAAGAGAGAGGCGGAAGGCTGGGCGAGGGGCTGGGCGGGATGGTGCCATCGGCTTCTTGCTGGGCGGCGGGGTGGGCGGAGGTGTAGGAGTCACCGTTGGGACCGCTCTTAGTATTTTCTTTTAATTTAAAATCTAACCAATAAGTTTTAATCATTAAAAAAAACTTAAAAGGTCGTTCGAGTGGATTTCTACAAGATCCGGTGACTTTCAATGAAATACAAATAAGGTCGTTCGAGTGGATTTCTACAAGATCGAAGGGCAAGAAACTTGATTGGCTCACATGGTTATCTTGTCCCTCCTCTTATCTTTCGAGCTGATGAGTCTGTTCCTTTCGGGTCCTAGATAATAGGCGGTTTTCGAGTCTATATGTAATTATTTGATGTTTTCATGTCCTAGTTTGTAACTATCTCCAATACTCTATCGGAGATCTATACTCTTTGTTTTCGTTGTTTTTAATATAATTGCTTGCTTTTCTAAAAAAAAAAAAAAAAAAAACTTATTTAATATTAAAATAAAACGAGTTAAATTGTCACATAAACTACTTATCTTTTAAAGTAGTTAATTTACCTTTTAAAGTTGTATCTCTTCATCATCTTAACACTCCCTATGGGTTCCTTATAGCTTCTTTGTTATTTCAAGACCGTATAACTACCTAATCGTATTAGTCAAATCTTCTTTTACAAGAAGGTGATGATTATAACAATTTGTGTACAATATTCGTAGTCTTCTTGTTATAATAGACGATGTTGCAGTTTTAGTAGTTTTAATTAAGGGACAACATTGCTGAAATGGTCCCTGTGGTTTGTACCAAAATGCTGATTTAGTCCCTATAATTTTTTTTTGATGTATTTCGTCCTCGTGGTATGTCAATGTTGCTGATTTAGTCCCTATTTCTGACGGACGCTAAAAAATTCTGTTAACTCCAATCACATGCCACGCACATGAGGGTAAAAATGTCCTTATGTCTTTTTCTTTAGACAAAATTGCTGATATGATCCCTATGATTTGTCTTTTTTATTAAGAAAATTATCATCTATCTTCATCTTCCCCAAATCATCACCATTTACTCTAAAAACTAAAAACAAATTAAAATTACTACGTACTAGTCTATCACTTCAATCAAAATACCTCATATGCCCAATCTCAAAATCAAACCATTTACTTACAAAATCAAAACATTTTCCTTTGTTAAAGTTTACTACTAACAAAGTTTCTACAAATTTTTACACACACTAATATATATATGTTTATGAATTACAAAAAAAAGTAAAAAAAAAAAAAAAACACATTACATTTTCACTAATTGTAAGTGTATTTCCATATCTCTAATCTTTGCTGTACATAAATCCTTAGTTTTGTGGACCTTACTTTGCAACTCACGAGCTGAAAATCGTTCAGATTTACAGGTTTTTGATTTCGATTATACTCACAAAATCGTTCAAATAATCAGATCTACTGTTGTTCAATTGGGTGGCGACGACGGTGGCTGAGACCCATGGCAAACCACCGCCCATTCCAACGAGGCTTCATCTTCTGATTTTGAAGGTGTAAAGAAGCCATGAAGCTACCATTGTTTAGTGTTTGAACAATCGTCGATCGAGAACAAGTGGTTAATTACTCTTAATTTTTGAGCGAATGATAAAGAAGGTTAATTGATTGTTGCTGCTGACATATAAACAAACACACCCTTCATATCCGATTGATGGTGCTCCTGAGATATAAATGAACGCACAAGCCTTGTCAATTTTGATTTATTGTCAAAATTTATAATTTTAGATCTATATTTAGGTGAGATGATTAGAAATAGGGTTTATATTTTTGAGATGATGATGAAGATGATGATGAAGATGAAGATGAAGATGAAGGTGAAGGTGAAATGATATGGATAACAGATAACAGATATGAAATAGAGAAAAATATAAAAAAAAAAAATTAGGGTTTGTTCTTCCTTTTTTAGGGATAAATATGAAGATGATATGATATCTATCTATATCTATATCTATATCTATATTCTATATAATAATAAAGTCAAATTTAGCTAATCAACATTCAAAAAGTTGAAATGGGAATAAATGGACCATTGGATTAACTCTCATCTTGCAATAACAACCATTGATTCACTTGATCACTCAACATTTGTCTCTCTAATCCATTTCAATTGTTTATTGTCAAAACTACCCTTAACATGCTCCTAGAAGAAAATACTGGGTAACTGATGCTCCCAAAAATTATTACGAAACAAAGCATTCAAGCAAATAGGGTTCTCAAAAATTATTATGGATCGAAACAATTCATGCGGATGCAATTAGGGTTCAAATAATCCTTTGTTTTCTGAACCTTTTTTGTCAAATATCAAAGTCGATAGAATTTTTAACGCTGCATAAATCAAATTCGGCTCTAAACATGCATCAGATGAAATCAAAATCGTTCGGTCTTCATCAGATCATTCAAAATTGTTAGGTTTTCATTGCAGGTGTGTAATCAAACTCAATCAATTATAATTGTTACCTATCCATACATATGTTTATTGTCCGAAATTCTATTGCAGGTGTACTTTCAAGAAAGTAGGGTTCTTGAGTATTATTTGGATTTTGTTGACATTCTCACAGTCCATTGGTTAAGCATTAGGATTTTTTGTTTTCGGTGATATAGGGTTTGATATTGTGATTTTGTTCTTGAAATGGGCAAAAGACTTGTATGAAATTAGGATTAAAAGCAGATCCATTTCATAAACAAAGACAAATCAATTGAAGATGTTGCCATGGCGATTGCTGATTTTGTTGTGTCTGTCAGGTATTCTTTATGTGAATACCGTTGTAGTTAGCGATTGATTCAAACCAACGTAGTTATTGATAGATTTATTATGTTTGGTATAATGATTTAATGTTTTAAACAGAACAATACATTTGATTGATGTTTGTTATATTCAGTATGATGATTTAAACAGGACAATACATTTTGATTTACACGAAACAATACTTTGGATGTATTCTTGATTCAAAAAATGATTAGTAAAGATAATGAAGAAGAGATTAAGGTTTGAAAACCTTAAGGTTATAAAATACATTATCTTTGATACAGTAACTTTTAGATATAATTAGGCTTAAAGGTTTAGCTCCACATGATGTTAGTTCTGTGTACAAATGTTTAGCCTGAAAAACATAAATTTAGATTTAGTTGCAGTTTGAAGTCATTATTTTTATGCATTTATTAGTCATTATACATTGATATGAATAGTCTCCATGTTTATAGTCCAACTAAAACTGATCTTTTGTTGTCTAATCATGCACAAGAGTCCGAAATCTATTACGTACTAATTTTAAATAACTTATTGGTACTGTTTTTGTTGGAGCCAGCTATGAGTTTACTATAGCTATGAGTTTACTATACTGGTATTGTCAAAATTGTGACATGATAGTGATATTTTATATTTGTTTGGTGTGCAGATTGTTTTACAATATTCAGAGATAGAAAGGCTCCTTTAGAAGCAACATTTTTTTACTTAAAAAAATAGCCAAACAGAAATAACATGTTGAGCTTTAGATTTATTGTGATGTATAGTGTTTGTATTCAATCTTTCATGTTATCTTCAATTTATAATATGCTGAAACAAAAAGTTTGGATTAACCTAACTTTGTTGTTGAGGTAGATACAACTTCGAAACTTCAATCTTATATTGTAAAAGTGTAGAACAAAGTAAGTGCGTTAAAAATCGTAGCTCATTTTGGGAAAGTGAAGAACTATTCTGATATGCTTGCCTCGATTGGTATCTCTTTTTGTTTGTAATTTCATGTAGTCAGAATAACCATTCTGATGTTCGTTAATTCGAACTAAATAACGGGTTCTGATTTTCGACTTTCCAAATTATTACAGGGCGAGAAATCTCATAACACAACCATTGTTGCTTGGACGTTTGGATATCCGGTTCCAGGTACGATCATAAACTTTATTTTTTTTTCTTGTATGGTACATGTTTTTGTTGTCAAGTGACTTGGGTGATAGATGAATGTTGCCATGTTGACCCATTTACTTATCAGTAGATCAAGTATGTGTCAAGTGTTACGACCACATGTAACGTTCAAACACTCAAATGGCTAAACTTGATACATGAATCACTTAAAAAGAAAGAGGTCAATTTGGTCATAATTTGTGTAAACTGTCTTTTTATGTATAATACATCCTAAATCATTTTTAGTGGGGAATATATAATATTGTAGTAGTATAATTGTTGTGCAGTGTTTGACATTTGATTTATGAAACAATGATTGAAGCATTTGGACAAAAGATATTGGACTTTCGTATGTATTTGTGTACGTAATTTTGGAGTACTTGCACTTGAAGTTATAATTTGGAAGAGGCTGATGAATCCTTCATCGAGAAGGGCCTTGTTATTGATGACTAGGTATGGCTTTATTTCTTCAAATCAAAATTTTCCAATTTATGTTGTTGAACTATTGCAATTATGTATTTGGGCTCAATTGAATAACTTAATTATGGAATATATATAAACAACATAAGATCATTGATAGATCTTGTGAATTACTTACATCCATCTTATGCTCCCACAAATGAAAATTGTCAATCTGCATAGTCAAAGTCAAAGCCCTGTGCAATTTTATATGTTGCATATTGGGTGGGTAAAACAATTATGTAAACAAGCAACTTATAGGATGTGTGAAATTATTTTGGGTTATGAATCTATAGTATGGTAAATCATCATGTGTATTTTTTTTTTCTTGCAGAGGTGACTCTATTACTGGGTAAGATACGTATTGGGGTAGTGGCCCATGGAAATATGTATGGTAAGCAAACTATAAAAATGTTCAAGTACAAAAATAGGAGTTGGTTGTTATGACAACTGACAAGGGTTGGTCTATATTGTTCTTTGATCACGACCTCATAAAATGGTAACAACAAGACAAATACTCAGGTTAGCTTATTTGTAAATTTTTGCACCCTTATTCAGAATCTATTGTTACAGACTTCATATAGTATTTTTTAAGATTGCTGCAATTGAATGGTTTTATATTATTTCAAAATTTACAACAAATATGTTGTCTGAAGCTGACTCTGATAAGAGATATTGTTCATAATTAACATCGTAATATATATATATATATATATATACACACACACACACGTTAGTAGCTATCCATGATAAGCTCTAAGTTTCTCAAAATGTTTGCAGGTCAACATCAGACGTTCAATAGACACGGGAAATTGCGTTCACAAACATAAAATGTCAGTTTTTGTTTATTTACTATTCATTTTTTCCATACTTGCTACGAATTCATTAAACCATTGTGTTGTACGACGTGTTACTTAATTGTTAAATTTCCTGTACAAGTGCTTTAATAACATTGTGAATTATATTCCATCATATTAAACTTTTTTCAAGTATGCCAATAATTTTTCATTCCAATATATTCTGATATCTCTCAAAATAGGTTTCATAAGTTTTTATTTCAAAAACCCGCGAAATCGCGGGTTATAAACTAGTAAAAGATAATAAAGAAGAGAAAAAAAGGGAGAAAATTTAAAAGACGAATTTACCCTCATGTGCGTAGCATGTGACATGAGTTAACGGAGTATTTTCACGGCCGTTAGCTGGAGGGACGAAATTAGCAACATTTGCAAACCACGAGGATGAACTCAGTCAAAAAAAAGCATGGGGACTAAATCAGCATTTTAGTACAAACCACAGGGACCATTTCAGCGATTTTGTCTAATTAATGTGATGTTAATGTAAAATTTCAGAAATTCAATTATGGGTGTCGTGACTCGTGAGTGGTCACTAACAAATTTTATATCAAACATATTCAGATGATGTATTGGTTTAAGTTGGCTTATTTACAACCTTACCCAACCAAAAGTATATTCGAAGTTCATACATTGTGATAAGGGAAATTCATACGTTAAAATTTAGATAAACATTTTAAAATATCAATCAAAATAAGAGTATTTCTAATCATAATAAAATTTTATTAATAAAATAAGTTAAAAAATCCATTTCTTCAATTGACAGCTTACAAATAATAATAAACTCAAATGGAAGCAAATTATGATGTGTTCATACAACAATCACTCCTAACCAAATACTTGTAGAGCTTAACTTGATGACTCTAAGTCGACTAATTGGTTTCGATCATCAATGGCCGTTGGCCACCTCAGTCGTCTTCTTTGCATAAAATCTTCTGTACTTCGAGTCAACTTCAGTGAGATAATAAGTACCTTGAGCTAAATGAGTTGTATCCTTGCTTGTCACATAGTCCTTGCCACCGTATCTATGCTCCATCACGTGCATCAGTTCTACAAACTTTTCCGGGGCAAGCTGCACACACAAAAGTAGAAGGGGTGATTTCGACCCATTTAGTTGAATTGGAGTTATATGTGCTGTAATTTTATCTCCAAAAAGGTCAAACGAAACAAATAAGTCAAAAACTTTTCCGGGGCAAGCTGGACATATACAGTTATTTACTTTTGGGCTAACAAACCATCGATAATCACACACAAAAGTAGAAGTGTCAATTTCGACCCATTTACTTGTGATTTGTAGTAATTTATTTGTGATTTTAAATCAAAAAGATCAAACCAAACATAAAAAGATCAAATTTCAGAATAAAAAATTTAGTGTTGAATGAATGAAAAAATCTTTTTGTAATCATGAAGGCTTAAATCATTAGTATAATTCAAAGAAACTTTTTCACCGGTCAACCCAACCAATTTTGACATGTACTAGTCAACAATGTAAGTATACTTTTGGTTGTTACTAAGGATTAAAATATCATACCTCTGTCCTTGTCTTCAACTTGTGTTCAATATTCATGACCTTTGCAATGTTTGAAAGACTAAAAGGCCCTTTTCCCTCAGTAAGATGTAGTGAAAACATGGTGGCGGATAATCCACTCCCGTATGAAAACATCATTACACGGTTTCCATCCTAACAATAGAAAAAAAAATAATAATAAATACAACGTAAGAATCTATACATCTAAATTCTTAAAATAAACAGGGTGTTACACGTACCAGAGAGCTATTTTTGTTATGAATAAGTGAAGCAAATGCAGCATATATAGATGCAGTGTACATGTTTCCCAGTTGCTTAGGGATCAAAGTTCCTGGTTGAACCTTCTTATCATAATCTGGTTTTGCAACTTGCTGAGATGCCTGCAAGCATAAAATCGTTTTGATTATTAGTTCGTAAAAGGTATAAATCAAGTTTAAATCGAAACGGTTATAATAGATAAAAGCACCTTTTCAAGATCACGGCTTTGGTAACTTTCGTCACCTTCTAGAGACGTAAACTGAACTAGCTTCTCTTTGGCAGATTCATCAAGAGAGCTAAAATAAGAAAGATTTTGTTTGTTTATTAGTTTAACAAATGAGTGAGAATGTAAATAGTGTTGAAAATATTAATATTCCGATAATCACCTGGCATTTCTAGCAACATCGGCGAACACCAATCGAGCAAAGCTCTTCTGTACAAGCTGCATAAATTTAAACAAAAGTTGAAGCTCGAAAAAAATTTGCATAAATTTAAACAAAAGACTTGAAATGTCAGTTGATTGATTTTAGTTTACCTTGTTATAAGGACTGTGAAATACAAAAAAGTCAACATCTGCCATTGAAAATTGCTTGCCTTGTAATTTCTCATACCTTCAATTAACAAAAATTATGGTAAGAAAACTAGTAAATATATAAATAGAGTAGGTGGTATGTCGAAAACAGACTTACTTTTGACAGTATCCCTTGTAGCAAGAGTCGAGCGCCATAAGATAACAAGTTTGAGACAACTTTCCATCGACAACCTACAACAAACAATGTTCAGTGGTAATCTTTTAGCAGGTCAAACGGGTCAAAAGTAACCCAAAACGTATTTTTCAATGCTAAACTTAAAGAATCATAATTATTATTATATATAGTTATAATATTAACATCGACAGACTAATCATTTATACACAAGAGTATTTTGGACAAAAAAAAGTGTATTTGGTCAATCCGCCCATTTTGCCACCTTTCGTTAGACCCAACCATTTAAAACTAGAGCCTGAACCTAAATATATGAAACTTCAGAAGAGGGATTGAGTTACACTAATCATTTAAACAAAAGAGCATTTTGGGCAAAAAGTGTATTGGGTCAACCCGCCCATTTTGCCACATTTATTAGACCTAAACATTTAAAACTAGAGCCTGCACCAAAATATATGAAACTTAAGAAGAGGAATTGAGTAATACCGGATATTCACTTGCAAGGTCAGGCTTGTAGAAGTCATAAACATGAGACATATGACTTGCTCTTAACTTGCCTTCAAATGCAATTGGAGCATCAGGGCCTATCAGCATAGCAACCGCACCTGCTCCTCCCGTTGGGCGAGCGGGTCCCTCAGCATAAACCTGGTCAACACAATTTCTAGTCAACAGTTGACCATATTTTAACTGTCTTTAGAATATATATGAAACAAGCATACCGCACTGTCAGTGGAGACAACCAACCCATATCGCCCATCCCATGAACTACTTTCTACCCAATTTACACAATTGAATAAAGCTGCAGTTCCACCATAGCAAGCGTTTGTTGAATCGACGCCTTCAATGTCTGTATTTCCACATTCTTCAAAGATTTTCATGAGAAAAGTCTTGATGGATTTGCTCTTGTCTATCACTGTTTCACTACCAACTTCTAACCGACCAATTTGTTTTGGATCAATCTCATACTTCTCAAGTAGTGATGTGACAGCTGTCAATCTAAATTTAAATAAGTTAAAACTATGATGACATCACAAAAACATACAGATCTTGAATAAAAGTGAAAGCAGTACGAACCCCATAGAGATGACATCTTCAACCTCTGAACAAAATGCCATGCAATCCTGTCCTAGACCAATTGTATATTTTCCTTTACTTACTCCATCAAAATCCTCTAATGTATCCTGCAAATCAAATAATCAACAGTCAACAGCTAAGATTAATTCAATATTTAATCATCATGAATCTACTAACAACTAATCTAAACTTATTACCAATACTTTAAGAGTGTGTGGCTACATCTTATTTATACTTGATCATCAGTTTTAGCCACTAACCTGCTTAAACCCTAGGCTCATTAACCTCGTAAGCCGTTTAAACTAGGGTTATGATAACGGCGTAAATACACGTACGCCAATTATTCATCTACAACAATGTCTACACGATTAACAACAGCTATAACATTTACACGCAGTGGCGGATCCAGGAAAATTTTTCACCTGGGCGAATTTTTTTTTTAAACTTAGGGAATTTTTTTTGCAAAATATTAGAGGTTTTGTGGCAAAATATAGAGTTTTTTTTAGCAAAATTGAAAAGTCTTTGGGCAAAATACGAAGATTTTGAGGCAAAATAGGGAGGTTTTGGGGTAAAATATGAAGGATTTGGGGCCAAAATTTTTTTCCACCGGGAGCAAAATCGAAAAATCGAAAAAATTTGCACTAAAATTTCGAAAGCGGCTCCCCCCTCTTAATGCATTGGATCCGCCTATGTTTACACGTGTGCCGTACAAGTGTACTGAAGCATAAATCATTTTCAAGTAATAAATAAACTGAAATCAAATTGAAATACTAGTAATAAATAATAAGAACAGGTATGAATACGTATGTACCTGTTGGATACAAGTAGGAGGGAAGTAGATTTCCAAGGCAAGAATTCCAACGTTTTGAGGCGCCATCTCTGTTTTTCAATCGAGTTTTAATCTCAGTGAATTGAAAGTAATTAACTGTGATTAATTAGCAGATCGAATGAATGAGGAATCAATTAACGATCGCAATTAATTTATGATTTATGATGATTATTATTATTAACTGAAAATGGAAATATAGAGAGAAAGGGTTGGTGTTGAGGAGGCGGCTATATATGCTGGTAAGCAAGTGGTAATAACATATTTATAGCACCAAACTAACTAGAACTTTTGGTTATTTAAATACCCTCCATTTTTGTTAATTACAGTATTTGCCATTTCTTACGTATCACTTTTTAATTTATTTACATCTAATTATCTATTATATCCTTAATTATATTTATAATAATAATATAAGTTCAACTCATTTGATTAATCTAGATGTATAATTATAAGTTTATGAAACAAAAGTGTAGATGAATTAAAAAATAGTGTGTGAGGATCACCTCCCTTCTCTAATACGGTTGATTAATTTTACTATTATTATTGTACAACTAACAAATAATTAAAGTTTATTAAAGTTTTCGCTGTATGCCTAGATGATATATGATACAAGTGTTGGGTGTTATATGCTTTTATATATACTTTTTTAACGGCGGTTAGAGTTACTGATGAGGGTCCAAACGTGATGTGATGTGAAAACTAGCTCACTTGATTATTTCCTAAGACGAACTGAACTCGAGTGGTGTTCTTCAATGAACAACTCAGTGACCACTCAGGCAAGCCTGCATGGTTAATCTAGTGAATAGTACACTATCAAAAGATTTTGCACAATATTAATTGTGATTAGTTATGTTCAATATAAAGCAGAATTAAGGATGAATGGATAAAGCTAGTTAGCTAGGTGTTGTATGAATGCATGTGTTTTGTTTTTTTTTTTTTTTTTTTCTTATACTAAATCTAATTCAAATTTAGGTAATTATTTTGAAATTAACGAGCATAATTACATAATAGCATTTGTTTGCGAAAACAAATAAATTTGATGTACTACAGATTCTTCAATGTTTCACCATATGTGTGTGCCACGACCTTTGCTTTTTTCCAAATACATGGACACTTTAAAAAGAATAAAAATCAGGAACACTATATACGTAAATTAAAATATAGTCAAAGTTTGTGTGTTATTATTATTTAGTCGACATTCTACGGCACTCTTTTTATGACTTATATCATACTTTATTTCTTATCATAGTTTTATGTACCTTTTGGGATTCATATAATAGCTACAAATACACTTTCAGTAAAATAGTCAAAGTTGAGTATTTAAGTCAACTACATCATACTTTTAATTTTAATTATAATATATTAAATTCATGATTAATGATTTTATTAGATCATTTTTAACGGTCCGTAACCATCCATTCGTCAATCTACATGGCAAAACTAACGAATTTTTACGGGGCGTCATTTAAACAGTGCTTCATCCGCCAGTCATGTACGTGATGAATTTTTTCTGTCCGTGAGTTTATGCACCAACAAACCACGAATTTTTCAGATTTAATTAATATATATTTTTTATTATTAATTTATTTTTTCCACTCAATTTTCAATCAGATTTTATCACATCATTTACCAAATATTTGACACGATAGTTAACAAATGTGAGAAACTGACATCGTCTTTGTCACAGACAGATTGCACTTTATGGTAAAAAAAATGCATAAACTGTCCATGATTGACAATTCACGGTTAAGAAAGTGCATAAAATGTCCATGATTGACAATTCACAGTTAAGAAACTTGCTACAGTCATCGATGAAAAATTGTTGCAACTCGCAGGTGCCGTTTCCATTGAAACCTTAAGATATAATGTGGTTCCTAAAAAGATCGAGGTATTTGTGTGGAGATAATTAAAAAAAAAAAAGAATTCCCGTTCGAGTTGAGCTTGACAAACGTGGTATTGATTTGCATAGCGTAAGGTGCCCCATTTGTGATGATAATATTGAAACAGTGGAGCATTCTTTTATGCTATGTAAACACGCCGCGGATGTTTGGTTTCGGATTTACAAATGGTGGAAGTTAGATAATGTGGCGAATCCTCGTTTCAATGAGTTATGTCGAGGTAAAACAAATCAAGTATCTTCATCATCGATTGGTTTAAAAGTGTGGCAAGCCGTTCAATGGGTGTGCGCATATATGCTATGGAAGAATCGTAACATGAAGGTTTTTCAAAATAAATGTTGGAGTGTTTCGGTTACCTTCCACGAAATCCAAGTTAAATCGTTGGAATGGATATCGCATTGAATCAAAGGAAAGAAGGTAGATTGGCTTGTATGGATCTAGTCCATTTGTATATCTAGATCTAGTTTAGTTCTCGGGTTGCGTTCTTTGCATCTCCCTCGGGTTCTCTATATTTTTATTCGTGTATGGGGTTATCTCATGTTTCTTCTGAGAGGACCCAGTTGTAACATACTATGTATTATTCGTGGTTGTTTAATAAAACTTGCTTTTCAAAAAAGAAATGGTCCTAACGTCACCCCACCTCATAAAATTATAAATTTGTAAAAGATTAAAGCTATGTTAATTATTCTTTTGCTAATTACATCAATTATTATGTATTATTGGAGATCACTCATGATTGATTTGGTACTGCACAACGTTGGTCCGTATAATTAATTAAAGGTGGAAATTAAACATCTTTCATTAAAGAGCTTTAAAATTTCAAATTAAATCAAGAAGACAGGTGTAAATTTTTAATAAACAAAAGAATATTGACATGATTTTTTTAAAAACAAGAACAGTCGGATATAATCTTAAAAAAAAAAAAAAAAAAAAAATGTAAATGATCTGTGTTATAATTCAGTAGGCTTATAATTACCTTTAATGGTTATAAGAACAAAGAGAGAAAAAGAGAGAAGAAGGAGAGAAGAAGGAGAGAAGAAATATTGATATTGATATTTCAAGAGAAATGGTGCACCTTAAATGGTTACCATACATGTCTATTTATAGTATAAAATATTACTATGCAAGAAATATAATAATAATAAAATTAACATCCAATCTAGATATTTTATAACACAATCTAGATATTTTATAACATTCCCCCTTGGATGACAATTTTATTAGAGAATAACTAGTACTGCCTCGTTAAAAACCTTGCTAAAGAAAACCCAGTGGGATAAAAATTTAGCTAAGGGAAAAAGAGTGCAGCATAGAGTTGACTCCCCCTCAAGTAGACAACGCTGAGTCGACACATCTTTTGAACTTGCCTCATGCCAATATTGTGAACGTATGTTTTGAAAACAGCAATTGACAGTGCTTTGGTATAAAGATCAGCAGAGTTGTTGATTGAACGTATCTCATTTTAATCTGGTTGTCTTTTACGAGATCTTGAGTATATGAGAAGAATCTGAGGTTTTCATCTGAAACTGTATCATCTAAATCTTTTATGTACAAGTTTAGCTCCTGTGATTTGTCTACAGTCTCCTTCATGGTTTGCTCAAACCCTTGTTTCAATTCCTATTCCCTTGTAGTCTTTTCTGAGCCTTACCAACATACCATTCTTTTCCATCAAACTTATGACCGTTAAGACCGTCTATGGCTTTGGCGCCTCGTCAGTATTTATATTTTGTTCAGTCACTTTTGATACTCTTCTTTCATTTGTATTATGCAAGCTGCATTTTCTTCATATATAGTTGTTGGTGAAGATAATTGTTAGTCTTTTATAGCGTTCTAGTCCACAATAATCAATAATGATTTGTGTCATTGATCTCAACCAAACACATTTTCGAGTAGTTTCATATAATGCAATCACTTCGTCATGATTTGATGATGTTGCAACAAGTGTTTGTTTTAAGAACGCCATGATTTTGTGGTACCTCCATTTAGGAATACATACTGAGTTTGAGATTTATCTTTATGAGGATTTAATGAATGACCTGCATATACATAATCAACCAAATCTTGTTTTGAAACGTTAGAATAAAATAATTTTAAATCAGCAGTTTCTCAAGGGTATCAAAATATGTGTTTGTCCCATTCCAATGTCTTTTTGTAAGGGCTGAGTTGAACCTTGTCAACAAATTAACTGCAAAAGAAATGTCAGGTCTTGTACAATTTGTAAGATACATAACAGTCCCAATTGCACTAATATATGGAACTTCTGATCCGTTAATATCTTCATGATCTTCTTGGGGATGAAATGGATCAGTGTCAATATTGAGTGATCTAACAACCAATTGGTTTTATCTTTAAAAAATGTTTTAAAATCTTTTCAGTATAAGTTGTTTGATGTACAAGTAGACCATTAGGCATATGCTCAATTTGCAATCCAAGGTAATACTTGGTTTTTTCAAGATCTTTCATTTCAAAATAATTCTTTAGAAGTTGAATGATTTCATAGATCTCTTTATTTGTTCATATGATGTTAAGAACATTGACATAAACAACTACGATCTCATATCCGAACATTGTTTTTATAAAACATACGTGCAAAATAAGTTTATATTTATACCCTTTTTTTTTTATCAAGTAGTCATTTAATCGGTTATACCACATACGTCCCGTTTGTATAAACCCACTTAGAAATCTTTGTGATTTAATGGAATATATTCCCTTGGGTTTTACATTAGATGCTTATGATACCTTAACCCTTTAGGTATATTCATATATATCACTATTAAGTGATCCATACAGATAAGTAGTAACAACATTCATGAGATGCATTTAAATAACTACCAGGTTGATTAAGTATCTAATAAGTAATTGTATCCATTACAGGAGGATAATTTTTCCTCCTAATTCATTTCTGGTCTTTGTGGGAAATATTGAGTTACAAGTCTAGTTTTGCCTTGTAACTTCATTTGCACATTTCTTTTCGGATAAAAATTCATTTGTATCCCATACGTTTCACATCTTTAAAAGTGATAACGATTGATCCGAAAACTTTTCTATTATCGAGCGATTCTAATTCAGCTCTTATTGCTCCTTTCCATTGAGCTCAATCATGTCCATTTTGTATATTCAATGACAGATTTTAGTTCCAGATCATCATCTTTATTCATGATGTCATTGTAACATTATATGAAAATATCTCATAGAGATTTTAGTTTCATTTCGGTTCCATAATATTGCATAATTTATCACAATTTTAGTATTTACATTTATCAATATCCTCTGCAGAAGGAATATTGATTTGTGGTTCTTCTTGAACACTTTCTCTTACCTCATTATCAGCTGATTTTCTTTTTCGAGGATTTTTATCTTCGGAACCAATTGATCTTCCACGTTTGATGCGTGGCAAAGACTCAACAGTGACATTATTGCCAGCTTTTGGAATTTCAGTTCGAGCTGGAGCATTTATCGCTGGTATATATGATTTAGTCACTTTTTTATATCTGTAAATGCATAAAGTAATTAATTTGCAAGTTCTTGCATATGCATTATTTTTGAACTTTCGTTTCACATTCTTTTGTGCGAGTTCAATATACCTTAATTGATGTTCACATCATGAAGCATCATTTTATTTTTTATTTTTATTTCTCCCCCTAATCTAGGGAACAATGTTTTATTAAAATGACAATCTGCAAAACGTGCTGTAAAAACATCACCCATCATGGGTTCAATATATCTTATGATTGAAGATGTTTTATATCCAAAATATATTATTATCTTTCTTTGAAGAACCATTTTATTGTGTTGTGGTGATACAATTGGAACATACACTGCACAACCAATGTTTTAAGGTAGAAAATATTTGGCTCTTGGCCAAAATCAAGTATTAAGTGAAAATATTTACGACTTCCACATGGTATAATGCGAATTAATGTCGCAGCATGTAAATTTACATGTCCACATATAAATATTGAGAGATTTGTACTCATTATCAATTGTCTAGTTATTAGCTGTAAGCGTTTATCTATTGATTCAGCTAAACCAATTTTGTGTATGCACATGAGCAACTGGATGTTCAACAACAATCCCTGTAGATATATAATGATCATTAAATGCTTGAGATGTTAACTCACCAGCATTATCAAGTCTCATCCTTTTAATGGTGTAATCAGAATAATGTGTTCTCAATTTAATAATTTGTGCAAGAAACTTTGCAAATGCCATATTACGGCTTGATAACATACAAATATGAGACCATCCGCTAGATGCGTCTATTAGAACCATGAAATATCAAAATGGTTCACATGATGGATGAATTGGTTCATATATCTTACCTTGAATTCTTTCAAGAAACATTTGTGATTCTTTTTCACAATATACTTTTCATTAATCACCATATGTGCTTTCCATTAATCACCATATGTGTTTTTTTTTTTTTTTATAAATCACCATATGTGTTTTTTTTTTTATCATATATCCTTTTCACCATATACGCTTTTAATCATATGCGCTGTGTTTTTCACCATATGCGCTTTTAATCATATGCGATTTTCATCATATGCGTTGTGCTTTTCATCATATGCGCTTATCATATGCGATGCGCTTTTTATCATATGCGCTTTTTTATGTGAATAGTAAATTAATTAATTTCGTTTTACTATTCATATGAATTAATTTAGATTTACTATTTTGTTAATTGAGTAATATATATATACATCATATACTTGTGACTCCGAAGGCTCAAATGAATTTGACCATATAGTTATACGTTGTACCTTGCACATTAATTTTCAGTAGAAGCTTTAGATGCATATTATTTTCAGTAGAAGCTTTAGATGCACTTTTTTTAATCACCAAATACCACAAACACTTTGTTTGCGTTTGTTCATAGTCATCAATGAAAACCATTTTCTTTAATTTTATTTTATACAATAAAATTAACGCATCATTATTCTTTTCAAAAACAATAATCTATTGTTATTGTTCACTTGTGCCATGTTTAACAACAAAAGTCAACAACCTCTGTCTTGTTTGTTGTGGCAACCAAAAACAACCTTTGCTTTTGTTACCGAGAATCCAAGACCAAAAAACAATTAATTTTTAATTAATCTTTTATCAAAACCATAAATGATTTTATTGATCTACGTTGATATGGCCATAAAGAATTGACGGCTGACCTACTTTTGTAAGTGTATTTCGGCTATCATCCCGAAAACGCACAACGACCTTTTTATTTATTTATGAACTATTTGTTTCATATCTAGCTTAGGCAATTATTGTGAACATTTGGTCCCTATAAGAGCATTTATTTTTTAGACTTTTAGTTGATTTGTACTTGTCACAATTAGGGATAGCACCCGCGGGTCGTGGATGCGGATCCATTGGATCCATCACCCGTACCCGCGGATTTTTTTTTAAGAGACATCCAATTGAACTCTTGTTCGTTGAAACAATTTGACTATATTTTTACTCCCCATTATTAAACGGGCCATTTTGATGCACACTCTTAAAAAAATAATATGTTTTTTAAGTTTTATTATTCAACCTCCTTTTTTCAACGGTCACGTTTTTAACAAAACATTTGACAAGTTTGGAAAAAAGTTTTTTATTGATTATCATCAAAAGTTTTCTATTGTCACTCTACTGGATGGAATTATGGCATACAACCAAAATTGCAACCCAACACTACATAAGAACAAAAAATGTTGTTTTTAATTAACATATGTATATGTGTTAAACTCGGAATAATAATAACTTATTTTAGAAAATTAACATAAGACATGTTGAAACATTTTTGTCACATTTAGCTCATCAAGTCTAATACTTATCATTGATAGATTTTATCACGTCTAGGAGATGTTTACTTTTTTCTTGTATTAAGTCCTACTTTCATTTACCTTTGTTTAGAAAAAAGTTTTTTTTTTTACTTTGCTTTCCCCCTTTCTGTAAAACTCATTTAAACACTTTCTTTGTTTTTTTTTTTTTAAAAAAAAAACTTCCTTTTTTTTACGTTACCCGTAAATTATAAATATATAAAAAAAACTTTTTGTTTAAATTTTTTTTTCTAGTTTTTAAAAGGCCACTTGACCAATTTTTTAATTCTTTCACAACACCTGATATCGTGATCGTGACCTTTCACCAAAACAAGAGATATTCTTGATAAACTAAACACGGACTCGTGTTTGAAATTGTCGGCCACAAAAAAATTCATTTGATAAAAGTATATATTTTTTTTAGTTATAGAAGGAGACCACTTCATTTTCAATACTTCATTTTTGACAAAAAACTATTTCATTTTACCATCCCCTTTTTTTCTTACTTTAACTTTTAAGATATACTTTTAATAAAAATACAAACTACTTTTTCTTATTTTAACTTTTAAGATTTACTTTTAATAAAAATACAAACTACTTTTTGTATTTTAACTTTTAAGATTTACTTTTAATAAAAGTACAAACTACTTTTTCTTATTTTAACTTTTAAGATTTACTTTTAATAAAAATATAAACTATTTTTTTATTTTAACTTTTAAAATTATAAATTTAAGAATAAACATTAGTATGCATGAAATAAATAATGATTAATTGCATAAGTAATCATAAATGTTAGATAACATATAAAGACCCCGTCGTATTCGTATTGATCGGAATTAATCTCGACCCATGGTACCGTGTTGTCAAATGACGTGTTGCGTACATAAAGTACCGTGTTGTCAAATGACGTGTTGCGTACAATCATGAAGTCTTATTAACATAAATATAAATGTTAGTGAAGTTAATAAGAGTTAGATTACAGAAAATATAATTCAGGTGGTATAACCGACCATATATAACTTAAATAACATAAATATAAATGTTAGTGAAGTTAGTAAAAGTTAGATTACAGAAATATAATTCAGGAGGTATAACCGACCATATATAACTTAAATAACATAAATATAAATGTTAGTGAAGTTAGTAAAAGTTAGATTACAGAAATATAATTCAGGTGGTATAACCGACCATATATAACTTAAATAACATAAATATAAATGTTAGTAGTCCAAAATTTGATATATTCGAGTCTGAAAATTATTAATAATTTCATACCTTGATTAGTGATTCGTGATCGTTTGAGATATCTTTTAATTACACTAAGCTTTTCGTGCTGATAACGTGTTATAATTCAGTAGGCTTATAATTACCTTTAATGGTTATAAGAACAAAGAGAGAAAAAGAGAGAAGAAGGAGAGAAGAAATATTGATATTGATATTTCAAGAGAAATGGTGCACCTTAAATGGTTACCATACATGTCTATTTATAGTATAAAATATTACTATGCAAGAAATATAATAATAATAAAATTAACATCCAATCTAGATATTTTATAACACAATCTAGATATTTTATAACAATCTGTATAATTTTGTCCCAGCTTAACTTTTTTTTTTTTTTTTTTTTTTTGAAAAGCCAACTTTTATTAAAACAACTATACAAAATTTACAAGGATTGTATCACAAGTGAGCCATGGCAGGCTATACACGAAGCTAAACAATAACAAGGAAGGATATTTACAAACTAAATAAATATACACGAACTATATCGAAGTCTAGGCTCAACCTGGATCGCGGTTATTGTTGTAAGGAAAACTCAACGTGTTCGGACCTGTAAGCCACTGTACCCAATCCATTGCTTTTATGTCTTGAGCGATTTTTCATCCATTCGAAGGTTTTAACTTGGATATCGCTTACAACTTTCGAACATGCCCAATGCTTAACTTGTCTTTCTATCCATGAGAAAACCTTATTACTATAATTTTTAATTGAATATTGAATATACTTTGAAAATGATAAACTCTCAATCACAAACACATAGTCAAAATAGTCTTAATTCTTCGATAAACATAGAGGATATTAAACTGAGTGTTCATGTTACACGAAGTTATACCGATTATCTCTAACAATATAAGATATGCACAACAATGATCTTTTCGATAAATTTTTATTAGTGAGGTGTCTAGATGTACTTTGTCGCTGAGCTGTCATCACTGTATACCATGCAATCTCCGCTTGGGTTTTCGAAATCACGTCTCCTTTAAGTAATTGGTAAAGTGGCATGGGTGTTTTCCTGTTAAGTACTCTCTATCTAATGTAATATTAAAAGTTCTTCTTGCAAATTTGTTATATAGTTTATCGAGTCGTAAAACAGGCCAAAGCCTACTTTGATGTACTTATCCTCTTTATATAATAAATTTGATCTTTCAAAAAAAAAAATATTAAAATTTCTTGTTTAAATTAAATCTATGTGAAATACTACAAGTTTTGGGGTCAGCCGCGCGCTGCAGCGACGGACCCCTTATTATGTATGACATAATTAGTCAGCTATGTTTTAAATTAAGACTTTATTACGCCGGTCGTCCCTAAAGTTTAACATAAATTTCATGTTGGGCCCTAAAGTTTTTCTTTTCCATGCTAACCCTCAATGTTTTAATTTGGTTTCAAATTCGTCCCTAGGACTAACATCCCTTAAGTCATTATCGTTAGTCTGAATTACAGGAGGGTAGTTTGGTCATTCTAGTTAAATAATAAAAAACCCTATTGCAGCCTAATGTATACATAAACCCACGTTTGTTAGTTATCGACTTTCACATACATATTCACGTATAACATTCAATAAACAAACCCTAAAATTTTCAATCCAATATGGATCAACCCATGGATGTTCCAACGTATACTATACGAACTCAGTATGCAAGCTAGCTTGGATACACCTACTTTGAATCAACTATATTTTAAGGTTTCATCAGTTTTTTTTTACCTCATTTGTATCATCGAATAAATTACAGTACATAATACGTTTAATCAGTATTATGTTAAGGATAACATATGCAATTTATATTATGAATCACTCGTGGACTGATTTTTCTTGCAAATCCTTAATGGTCAGTGTTTTAGATTTGTGCCAACTGATATGATATAAATATGGGCACCTACGTTAGTTGACATATAGGATGAACTACTCATGTGGTTACCTGTGCTAATTAAGTGAACATTTGTAATATGTTACCTCATTCAGTTACATGTGCTATTGTGCTAATTATGTTAGTTGAAATATGTGCCTTAATGGTCATTTGTTCCTTATTTTCAAATTTGATTTTATAGGTCAGTATATATCAGTTAGTAAACCCTAGGTATATGTGTATTGTAATTGGTATTTGTCATGACCCGGAAAATTTCGACTAATTTTGAACCAAACTCACGATACGATTTCAAAATTCTGACATGATAAGCAAAGTCCGTTATGTTGCGTCTCAAAATTTTTGAACCATTTTCATATATTCAATTGACCTTCGACTGTTCTCGACGATTCACGAACAATTTGTTTGTAAATAAAAATATATATATAATAATTTGAAATAATAAAATACAAAATTAATCATTAGAATTAAATATGTAAAATAATATACATGGTAATAAAGTAATTATTAAAATAAAACTATATATAAGTGTATATGATTTGTATAAATAATTATTATGGTATGTATAAGGGAATAGATATAAAAAGTTTAACTATATGTAATATATATATATATATATAGAATTTACATAATTAATAATATGTAATAGTAATATATTAAATGCAAGTTGAAAATATAGTTGTTATACTAATATTACCTCGGTATAATTAGTATTAATCTTAATATCAGTATTATTAGTATTACTATATATAATGTATATAGATATGAAAGTTTATACATTTAAATTGTTAAAATATTATTGTTACTAAAAATTATTGTTATCATCATTAACATCATTATTATTATACTTAGTAATAAAATTATGATTTAGTCATTATCATAATTATTATTATTATTATTTTCAAAATTATTATTACCAATATTATTAAAAATCATTATAGTTATCATTATAGAATAAAATATTTTTATTATCATAAATAATATTATTATTATCATAACTATTATTATCTGTATTATTATTTATTATTATTATTAATATTAATAGTATTATTAATATTATAGTAATATTTATAATATTTATTAATTAATAAGATTAATTATATACACAAATAATATACATACAGATATATGATTACAAATACATATACATATATAATATATATATATATATATATATATATATATATATATATATATATATATATATATATATATATATATATATATATTTATATAAATACGCTTAATACATTTATAAATATAGAAAATACGTATTCTATTTCCTATCTTAATCAACTGTTTTACAAATTGTTTTATAACTACAAACCAGTACGAATCTGTATCAATTAGTCATACTATCAAACAAATTCAGTTTTAATCGATTGTTTTTATCTAAAAATTTCTTCTGACATAAATAAAGTTGTCGAGCAAATCAAACTATCAAACAAACGTTAATTGAGCCACATTAGCTGTAATTATATCTGTTAACACCTATATAACACTCTGCATATGCAATACGAGATAAAACAATAAAAATCAGAATTTAATCTGAAGAACACAGCTCGTGTACTCAGTTCTTGGTCGTTTTCTAAAATACTTCGAATTCGAATGCCATTTTAAAATCCTTAAATGTAGATATGTTAGAAATCTAATACTTAAACTATCTGTAATATCTCAAGGTTCAATTTTTCTTATCGAGTTGAAATTTACGAGTCAAAGTTAAATTTTAAAAAGTCAACCGTTTTGTTCATCACAAAATTCGAATTCGTTTTTATGATTTCAGTTAAATTGAAGGTTCAGAGAGTTTCTAATAATGATTTAGAACCTTTTTTTGGAAATCGTGGTCCAAAACACTCTTAAAAATCAAGTTTGATGTTTGAGTTGTTATTTAACACAGCGAACTGATTTTTCAGTTTTTTTTTTAATTTTTTTTTCATTGATTAATTCAAACAATCAATGTCAGTTGTTTCTGTTTCAATAAGAATTCTAAAACCAAAAATTAAATGGTTGTGTGAGTAGATTAATCTCTCTGGTCGACTATATGATGAAGAAGATGGTGAACAACAGAAACGGTATATTTATATTAGGATAGTATTAAATCAAAAAAGCAGGACTAGAGGAATGGTTAAGGGTGTTAGCGGGTTAGCGTAAGGTCACCGGTTAGAGTTCCGGCTCTGGCAGTTTATTCTTTTTAAGCCTTTAAAGGTAGTTTTCATAATTATTATTATTATTATTATTTCATTATTAAGATTATTATTATTATTATTAATTATTGTTAGGTTAATTATTAATATTAATACCATGAATATTATTATTATTATTATTATTATTATTATTATTATTATTATTATTATTATTATTATTATTATTATTATTATTATTATTATTATTATTATTATTATTATTATTATTATTATTATTATTATTGTTATTGTTATTATTATGATTATTATTATTATTAGTATTATAATCATATTTATAAGTATTAAAATCCTTATTACCATTATTATTATTAATATTAGTATTAGTATTATTAATTTTATCATTTTAATATTATTATCATTTTTACGATTATAAATATTATTATTATAATTATTAACAAAATAATACAACTATTATTAATATTATTACGTATATAAAAATATACTTATAAGTAATATTACATAAAAGTAAGAAATTAATTATATTAACAATCTTTATATAAATATTCACATATAACAAATTAAATATATAATATATAAGGTTATAAAATATGAAGTTGTTCAATTACGAATATGTGTGTTAATATATATATGAATGATATAGGATCGTGAATCCGAGGCCAACCCTACATTGTTCAGTATCGTCGTATGAATATTTTTACTACAAAATATTGTATTGTGAGTTCATTTGCTCCCTTTTACTCTTTACATTTTTGGGACTGAGAATACATGCGCTGTTTTTATAACTGTTTTATTAAATGCTTTTGAGATATATTTTTGAACTGAGAATACTTGAACTGCTTTTATAAATATTTGACGAGATAGACACAAGCAAAACATTCCTCGAATGAATTATTATACAGACAGAGGTTCTGTGGATTATTATTGAATTAGTTGGACGTTATAATTGCCACTAATTGATGTGAATATTTCCCCTTGATTATTATTGCTTGATAACCTAAGAATTAGAAAATGGGTATGGCCCTAATTCACGCGAATCCTAAAGGTAGCTACCGGGTTTAACACCCCCACCCAGAATGTTTACTAGACGGAAGAGCTAGTGGGCGTGGTGTTTAGTACTTCGAAGTTTATATATTATACAGACGAGATGTTCTGTTTTGGGGATATTATTGATGCGCATTATATGTTAAGGTCGGTTACCAAGCCAAGCGATGAAAGCAAAGTGAATGTTATGTATCGAGAGAATGAGTTTTATACACAGGTTATGTGTATTATTTTTGTGCACGAGATATATGTACGGTTATTAAAAATCGTGAGGCAACCTACGGGGGAGAAAAGGATACGAACCTACTCTGCCAAGCATTATGAAAAATGATTTAGTACACGAGATAGGTGTACTGTATTTAAATCGTGTGGTCTATCAAAATGATGAATTTTATTGCTTATGATAAACCTATGAACTCACCAACCTTTTGGTTGACACTTTAAAGCATGTTTATTCTCAGGTATGAAAGAAACCTTCCGCTGTGCATTTGCTCATTTTAGAGATATTACTTGGAGTCGTTCATGGCATATTTTAAAAGACATTGCATTCGAGTCGTTGAGTTCATAAAAATTATTATTAAGTCAATTATAGTTGGATGTATTATGAAATGGTATGCATGCCGTCAACTTTCGATGTAAAGAAAGTTTGTCTTTTAAAAACAAATGCAATATTTGTAAAATGTATCATATAGAGGTCAAGTACCTCGCGATGTAACCAAATGTAATGTATTCACCCAGATGGATTAGGACGGGTCATTTATGTTGGTATCAGAGCGGTGGTCTTAGCGAACCAGGTCTTGCATTAGTGTGTCTAACAGAAAGTCGTTATGATACATTAGTGAGTCTGGACTTCGATCGTGTCTGCATGTCAAAAGTTTTGCTTATCATTTCTTGTCAGAAATTACCTACTTATCATTCTTAGTCTAGACACGTTTTACTGCATTGACTGCATGAATAGTGTATAGACAAAATTCATATCTTAACGTATATGTTACTATAGACTTGCCTGACATATGCCGTACATTCCTCCGTAGTCTACGAAATCTTTAGTACTATATATATAGATATTCTATGTAGTTAGAATATCATCTGATATCCGAAAATCATTTCATATCAAAAATCCTCTATCTAACCGTATAAGATGAATTCTGCAACCAGTTCAAGTTTCTCGGATTCCGATATGGATTCCCACCTGAGCTCCGAAAGCAGTGTGACCGAAATGGATCAACCAATTAGCCATCATCTATTCTGGATGAATTGGGGATGGGTTCGTAGCCTACTTAATCATTGGAGACAAGAAGAAGGCGATCCATTCCATCCACCACGTTGCCCTCTTGGCGATGAACCCGAAGCACTTATCGACGAACCTGTTCGTAAAACCATTTTCTCTCTTATTTCTAGAGCATCCCATCATGATTATATACTATATCAAATTCTGGATCTTATTCATCCGCTCGTCCGAACCAAAAATCATTCCGGTATAATAGAAGAAGTCAACGAGCTTCACCCACGAATAGTGACTCTGGAGAATATGGTGTAATATCTACGAGCATCAGCAGCACCAGCAGTACCACCAACAACACAAGCCTCAACACCGCAAACCTCAACTTCACAATCTGTCCTACGAGCATCAACGTCGTATGCACCATAGATACCAAAGAGTACTAATAAAAATCAACGATGAAGTATTGATTCATAACTTCATTGGAGAACTATTAGGTGGCGATTATGAAATATCTAAAGTCTTAGAGATTATTTATTCTAGCTCAAACCGAAAAGTAAATGAAATTAATATCATATTAACTCATTAAATCCATGATTACATCTGACGAAAATATATATGTATATATATTTTCATAAAGATTGTAATTAAAAATTCTTTTGTACAAATTGTTAATGGTGAAAATATTTTAACGGGTAGGTAATACCCGAGGAATATTTAAATTTCACATTAATAAGTACACTATACATTCTTCGAATCTGATTCAACAGTCATTTACTATCCTACTTACATCCACAGATATACGAATCCGTTCACCGCAGAATAACCATTTTCATTCAATTTCATATTTGGATTTTGACCTATCAGAATCCAACAAGTGGCATAATGAAGAAAACATTTGACAAAATAAAATTTGTTAGAAACAAATAAATTAACTATGAGAAATTCTGTTAAGAATCCACGCTAACAAAATCCTAACTAACTGTTCCTAGCTAACTGTTAATTCCTTATTACATTTTGTTTATCGCAATTTATTTATCGCAATTTTAATTCTCGCAATTTTATTTATCGTCATTTAATTTCTGTTATTTATTTTACGCACTTTAAATATCGTCGGATAAATGGGACACGTATACAATATTTTTACATATCATATCGACGTCATCAATATATATTATTTGGAATAACCATAGACACTCTATATGCAGTAATGCTCGAGTTAGCTATACAGGGTTGAGGTTGATTCTCAAATAATATATATATATATACTTTGAGTTGTGATCGAGTCTGAGACTTGTATACAATGGGTCACGACATGTATTAATTAATTCGAATATTATATATTAAACTATATATGAATTGTTGAACTACTAATTGTGGACTACTAACTGTGGACTACTAACATTGGACAATTAAAATGAATTAAAATATTGATTATAACATATGAAACTAAACATTTCTTCAAGTTGCTGATTTCATCTTAAACCTCATTTGTATCTTGACGATTACAATCTGCGTTCAAACCTTTCATGATTTTTGAAAACACCTCAATCGAGAGGATGAACCAATCGTATTTCATCTACGGAAGGAAAGATTTATGCATATAGTTATGCACCTGAAAAACTCTCAGAATCTGAGTAAACGTTTAACACGTAGCTGTGCTAATTCCTTTAGCGTTATTATTACCGAAAATAACTTTGCAACTCCTGTTCGAGATAGCCAGTTTTGTCACAGCTCCAGCAAGACAACTTCGACTTTTCCGCCAGAGTAACTCTATTATAACCCTGATATATACGATTACCCTTTCCATCATTATTACCGGGAACCTTTTATATTCCACCATATTACCAGCAGACGTAACAGCAACCTCGTTGCTCCTTGGCTTAAATCTCTCCGACAAATCACTATATTTATCTATTGAAGTCTTATCATGAACTCATCGGCATCTTGTAACGATAATTACCATACCAAATACCGGGAGGCATCAATCGATAATCTCGAATATCTCAGCGATTCTACGACACACACACACACACACACACACACACACACACATATATATATATATATATATATATATATATATATATATATATATATATATAACTTCTATCTCCTGGATTTATGAACTTCAATTCTGAATTTCTGAAAAGCGCTTTAGCCTATGAATCAGTTTTCTGAGTTTTGAAAAAGCTAATGAAGCAGTGAAAACTGAAGACTGCCTTAACAGTCAAAAGTTTAATGATAAAGAATGGAGTGATGGAAACACTCAATGGAAAATTTGTACTGGAAAACGGATTGAGCAAACCATGAAGGAGACTCTGAACAAATCATAAGGACTAAACTCGTACATAAAGAATCTTGATGATTCTGTTTTTGATGAAATCTTTAGCGAATACCTTGCTCCTTAATCGCTCTAAATCATCGTGAATGAATTTCTTCATCACAATTTGATTCTAAAATTCTAAGATACTATCGTATCTTTCATTATAAATATCCTCTATATTTCTGAAGATATCTTCATAAATATTCTTGTCCGATATTAATTATCTCTCCATGCTATCTGTGTTATATCATAAAAGAAAACTGTTTTAGTTTCTAAATCTCTGAAAACTTAGAGTTTGAATTATAAATGATTTTGAAGTAGTGTTGGAAATTGAAGCATGAGTTAGTATAATATAATGACACTTGATCAACATGATTATATTACAGTAAGTCATGCTAAGTTTCTAGATGGAACATGATGATTCACAGACCATAACGTCATCATGTGCCATGTTACACGACTCTTACATTCTACCTAATCTCCAAACATATCAAGAATATATCTTCCTGATAGTTCTATCTTTTCTCTTGAATTCTGGTAATTTAACCAATCAAGATCGTGCTATTACAATTTCTCTCTTAGAATGTTAGTCATGTTCATTCAAAACTTCATACCTACGAATTCTGAACCATTATTCGCCTGACTTAAAGTCGGGAAGAGGAAAACAAAATGATGGAACTCCAAAATATAAAGAAAACGAAGGAAATGGATTTATAGTGAAATATCCGACAGTGTAATCGAAATAGATTATTGTATTTAACCAAAGAAGATCCTAATCTCCTTAATTACCGAAGAATCAAATCTTATTACGAAGATTTTCCCTAAATCCCTTGAATTTCGGAAATCAACCGTGACTACGTCACCGGTTAAGACGAATCTGTATTTACTCTTTTCACCTTTTTGTGATAGTTTCACTCGTACTCTTCACATAAATAAATTGTTTTATCCATATTACTCACTGATGATAAAAACTCTAATTTCTATCTCGTATGCGTCATGAAAACATACTTATTGTCAGCCACGACCATCCCAATCAAATTTCAGGACGAAATTTCTTTAACGGGTAGGTACTGTCATGACCCCTATATAACAATATATGAAAATAGTACAAACGTTAATTGAGCCACATTAGCTATAATTATATCTGTTAACACCTATATAACACTCTGCAAATGCAATACAAGATAAAACAACAAAAATCAGAATTTAATCTGAAGAACACAGCTCTTGTACTCTGTTCTTGGTCGTTTTCTCAAATACTTCGAATTCGAATGCCATTTTAAAATCCTTAAATGTAGATATGTTAGAAATCCAATACTTAAACTATCTGGAAAATCTCAAGGTTCAATTTTTCTTATCGAGTTTGAATTTACGAGTCAAAGTTAAATTTCAAAAAGTCAACCATTTTGTTCATCATAAAATTCCAATTCGTTTTTATGATTTCAGTTAAACTGAAGGTTTAGAGAGTTTCTAATAACGATTTAGAACCTTTTTCATTTGGAAATCGTGGTCCAAAACACTCTTAAAAATTAAGTTTGATGTTTGAGTTGTTATTTAACACAGCGAACTGATTTTTCAGTTTTTTTAATTCTTTTTTTTCATTGATTAATTCAAACAATCGATGTCAGTTGTTTCTGTTTCAATAAGAATTCTAAAACCAAAAATTAAATGGTTGTGTGAGTAGATTAATCTCTCTGGTCGACTATATGATGAAGAAGATGGTGAACAACAGAAACGGTATATTTATATTAGGATAGTATTAAATCAGAAAAGCAGGACTAGAGGAATGGTTAAGGGTGTTAGCGGGTTAGCGTGAGGTAGCCGGTTCGAATCCCGGCTCTGGCAGTTTATTCTTTTTAAGCCTTTAAAGGTAGTTTTCATAATTATTATTATTATTATTATTATTATTATTATTATTATTATTATTATTATTATTATTATTATTATTATTATTATTATTATTATTATTATTATTTCATTATTAAGATTATTATTATTATTATTATTATTATTATTATTATTATTATTATTATTATTATTATTATTATTATTATTATTATTATTATTATTATTATTATTAATTATTGTTATGTTAATTATTAATATTAATACCATGAATATTATTATTATTATTATTATTATTATTATTATTATTATTATTATTATTATTATTATTATTATTATTATTATTATTATGATGATTATTATTATTATTATTATTAGTATTAGTATTATTATTATTATTATTATTATTATTATTATTATTATTATTATTATTATTATTATTATTGTTATTGTTATTGTTATTATTATGATTATTATTATTATTATTAGTATTATAATCATATATATAAGTATTAAAATCCTTATTACCATTATTATTACTATAATTATTATTAATATTAGTATTAGTATTATTAATTTTATCATTTTAATATTATTATCATTTTTACGATTATAAATATTATTATTATAATTATTAATAAAATAATATAACTATTATTAATATTATTACGTATATAAAAATATACTTATAAGTAATATTACATAAAAGTAAAAAATTAATTATATTAACAATCTTTATATAAATATTCACATATAATAAATTAAATATATAATATATAAGCTTATAAAATATGAAGTTGTTCAATTACGAATATGTGTGTTAATATATATATATGAATGATATAGGTTCGTGAATCCGAGACCAACCCTGCATTGTTCAGTATCGTCGTATGAATATTTTTACTACAAAATATTGTATTGTGAGTTCATTTGCTCCCTTTTACTCTTTACATTTTTGAGACTGAGAATACATGCGCTGTTTTTATAACTGTTTTATTAAATGCTTTTGAGATATATTTTTGAACTGAGAATACTTGAACTGCTTTTATAAATGTTTGACGAGATAGACACAAGCAAAACATTCCTCGAATGAATTATTATACAGACAGAGGTTCTGTGGATTATTATTGAATTAGTTGGACGTTATAATTGCCACTAATTGATGTGAATATTTCCCTTTGATTATTATTGCTTGGTAACCTAAGAATTAGAAAACGGGTATGGCCCTAATTCACGCGAATCCTAAAGGTAGCTACCGGGTTTAACACCCCCACCCAGAATGTTCACTAGACGGAAGAGCTAGTGGGCGTGGTGTTTAGTACTTTGAAGTTTATATATTATACAGACGAGATGTTCTGTTTTGGGGATATTATTGATGCACATTATATGTTAAGGTCGGTTACCAAGCCAAGCGATGAAAGCAAAGTGAGTGTTATGTATCGAGAGAATGATTTTTATACACAGGTTATGTGTATTAATTTTGTGCACGAGATATGTGTACAATTATTAAAAATCCCGAGGCAACCTACGGGGGAGAAAAGGATACGAACCTACTCTGCCAAGCATTATGAAAAATGGTTTAGTACACGAGATAGGTGTACTGTATTTAAATCGTGTGGTTTATCAAAATGATGAATTTTATTGCTTATGATAAACCTACGAACTCACCAACCTTTTGGTTTACACTTTAAAGCATGTTTATTCTCAGGTATGAAAGAAACCTTCTACTGTGCATTTGCTCATTTTAGAGATATTACTTGGAGTCGTTCATGGCATATTTCAAAAGACGTTGCATCCGAGTCGTTGAGTTCATCAAAATTATTATTAAGTCAATTATAGTTGGATGTATTATGAAATGGTATGCATGCCGTCAACTTTCGATGTAAAGAAAGTTTGTCTTTTAAAAACGAATGCAATATTTGTAAAATGTATCATATAGAGGTCAAGTACCTCGCGATGTAACCAAATGTAATGTATTCGTTCAGATGGATTAGGACGGGTCGTTAAAGTATTTCTCATTGTGGTAATTGCAAACAACCTGAGCATAACAAGAAATGTTGTACTAATGCTAGGGTCAATAGTCAATGATGGTCAACACTGGATTGGGTCAAAATTGCTACTTTAATGTTATTTTATGATGTACTTGCATTTGTTTTTTTTGAAATGTTAATGAAAATAAATTTTCATACTTTCATGGTATTTAATCTGTTTTTTGTTCCTGATTATTTTGTAACTGCACAAATCAGTGCACCAAACATCTTGTATTTTATCTGTTTTTTGATGGCATTTAATCTGCACAAAACAACTAGTATTTAATCTGTTTTATGGTATTTAATCTGTTTGTGCAACTGCACAAACAGTGTATTTAATCTGCTCGTTTGTTATAGCACAACACTTCACAAAACTAGTTGTATAAAGATGGATTGTTAGTATTTTAGATTATATTGACCTGTACAAACATGGACTGTTAGTATTTTAGTTTATATTGACTTGCACAAAAAGACTTCACAAACTGGACTGATAGTATTTTAGTTTATATAGATTTACATGGTGTTGTGAGTTGTAGTTATTGAGATTGTTGAATGTGGACTTCTTGTTATGACCTTTTAGTGTGGTTGACTAATGAATACTTGTGGTTGACTACTGAATAAGCTAACTAATAAGACTAACCTAATGAATGTTTACTTGTGGTTGAAAAATGAATAAGCTAATCAAAAAGACTAACCGAACGGTTGGTATTTTATATATACGTTTGTCTTTGAAAAGAAAATTTTGGTATATGTGTTATATAATAATTGTAATAGACAGAAGCAGCAAAAAGACTATTATACCCTCGTTTGGTACGCACATGAGAAAAATTAACGGAGATGACTTAACGGATGTTAGTTCTAGGGACGAATTTAAAACCAAATTAAAACTTTGAGGGTTAGCATGGAAAAACAAACTTTAGGGACTAGGGTGAAATTTATGTAAAACTTTAGGGACGATTGGCGTAATTAAGGATTTTCTTTTTAAAATAGTATTTTTTTGATGTGTTTTTGCAAAAATAGAAATATGAAAAAATTTGTTACAAAATAGTAAAACCGGAGTTTGAAACTTCGCTTTTGGTGGACCCGAAGTTTCGAACTTCGGTTTGTGTGCTTTTTGCCATGTGTACACGGAATCCGGAGTTTCAAACTCCGGATTTACTTTTATTATTATTATTATTAATTTTTTCTTTTTGTAAAATGAAACAATTTCATTTAATGTCAAACTTATAAATATGAAAATGTGATGATGATGTACGATGTGTTTGGTTTGGTTTTTGCATCGCACCCAATGACACCTAAAAAACCTATAAAAATGTAGTGATGCAGTGATGTTTCACGATGTGATTGGTTGCAGGTCCAAACTTATCTTTCCATAGTACAAAAATGTCAACATGGAGTCTACAACTTCCCAATCTCTTTTTCCTTTTTGCATACTCAAACACCCCTCTAAACTTTGAACAATCTTTTCTCTCAAACTCAGAAGAATTACACCAAGCCATCACCACCATTAAATTTCTTTTTTTTTCTGAACACACTCATACAAGTTTGATCTAAAAAAACGTAAAAAAGTAAAAAATCTGACGTCAATTTTCGATGACGAGAATGGTGGTCGGATGTTCATGACGATGGTGGCTGTTTATGGCGTTAGACGACGATGGTGACTGTTTATGGTGTTTGATAGTGTTTGTATTACTTATTTGTTACAAGTATAAATCTATTTAGTACTGTACTTGTGAAAGATGAAAGAATTAAAATGGAGTTTGATGAGAATGGAGAGTTACGGAGAGTTACACTAATTATTTTTTTTAAAAGTAATTTGTACTGTCACCCATTTTAAACTGATTTGGTAATTTTTTATAGTATTTTGGACCCTTTTCTTCAACTTTTGTTTTCACATAGTTTAAACATATAAAGGGAATTGTTTTATATCAGAAAATAATAATAATAATAATAATAATAATAATAATAATAATAATAATAATAATAATAATAATAATAAAAGTAAATTCGGAGTTTGAAACTCCGGATTCCGTGTACACATGGCAAAAAGCACACAAACCGAAGTTTGAAACTTCGGGTCCACCAAAACCGGAGTTTCAAACTCCGGTTTTACTATTTTTGTAACAAATTTTTTTCATATTTCTATTTTTGCAAAAACTCATCAAAAAATACTATATTAAAAAAATCGTAGTTAAGTCTTAAATTAAGTACTTAAACGTTAATAACTATAATAAAATGAAATAAATAATATGTTTCAAATCAATATTAAAATATTTAAAATTAACATAATTTGAATGTTCTTGTTTTACAATAAAGTGTGAGAGTAAGAAAAAAATTGAAATGAGAAAAAAGGGGGGAAAAGAAGTAAAATAAAAGAGTTTAAATCAAATGAAAGAAAGTGGTTGAGAAAAGCTAAATTGAGTAATAATAATTTAATAAGAGGATCTTGATCATTCATTTTTTCAAAAAATATAATTTCAACCATTAGATCATAATATCAAATGATTATGACATAATACAAAATTCATTTTTCCACCAGATTACTAAAATACCCCTTTCAATACAACCTTTCAATACGTAATTAATTCTAAAATTGTAACAAATTAGCAACAAATTAGGAAACACGTTTAGTTTTAAACAGGGTCAAACCTTTCAAATTTTAAATATCCCTAATATTTTAATATAAACTAATAACCCTAATCTAAAATCCTATGCGCTTCATTAGTCGATCAAAACAAAATTTTAAGACGCTCATACCAAATTGAATAAATTCACGATGAAACCCTTACCTCTATGAAATCATTTTTAGGATAAGACTGTCTTCTGAAATCTAACAGATTTAGGAATCATCTACAATGCAAACTGGCAATAACTATATTATGAAGAATTGGCACAAGTAATCGGTGTATCCTTTCTCGGTACGTAAATAGTCATCCTTAACATCATAGGTTTCTTGCTGTATGTATTTTTATTATCGATATTGTATCTAACAATTTTTATTAGCGTTCAACACTTCTTATTAGGGTTTATAGATTTTATTTGATTATACCCAGTTTTAACATTTATGACATATCATTGCCGTAATTCTGTCTCTGAATTTGTAGATGAAATCTGGAATGCTTCGCTGGAGCAGGTATTGAAGTAAAATCAAGGTTATTATTTCAAAGAATTAGGGTTATTATTTCAAAAAATTAAGGTTATATATTTGGGCACGTATGATATATGAATGAATGAAATAAACGATTAATACTGCGTTTAATTGATAACCTTTGCACCCTGTTATCTAACTTTTGTTTTATGAGTTTCCGAATTAGCTGACCAATGATGATTATCCGAGTTTTAAGCGTGTAGATGGCGGCGATAGTGGAACTGGTAAGTTTATTATAATTAATATAAATATCAATCATTGACAATGATTAATTTGTTTTTATTTTGCTCAATTTCATGCCACAGCTTGGTGAAGAATATATGAATATGAAGGAAAAGTTTATGATTGTTTGGATGCTTTACGTGTGCACATGCTGCAATGAAGATGCAATGAAGTAATATTAGCTGGTAGTAGGTGGTCTTGCAACCACTACAAAATTCAGCCATGTTCAAATTATAGCAATTATGCCATTTTATAAAATCATTGAATTAATTATATAAGTTTTTTTGAAGTAGTTATCGTATTCAATTCAATTGTTTATTGACAGATGTTTTAATCATGGTAAACAACTTCCTGCACGTAGAACACACACACACCATTCTGGTAAAAACAGTCTACTCTTCGAGGTGAGTTAAGATTTTTTCATATGGGTCAAAATGGGCTGGGTTAACCCAACATGTAACCACAATGTAGTAAAGTTTATGTTTAATGTTTTTTATTCACATAATCTATTGAATAAGTAATCTGATTTTTGTGTAAAAATTGGGTTGGGTTGACCTAACCCGTAATCACAAGATGTATTGAGTAAGTATATGGCTAATATGAAGAATGTAAGTAATCTCATTTCTTGTTTTCTAACTCTTAATGCTTTAAAGGGCAGAGGAATTTTATATAGTTCTAAGAAAAATTTAGATTTCGCTATTTGTATTTTGAAGCTGAGTTTCGCTTTTTGTTGATGGGTTGAAGCAACAATAGTCTTTTTTTCAAGCACAATGCTGATCCAGTTCAAGGATATCGGTCTACGTAGAGGATAAGTAACGTTCTCCCTATGCTTCTATGTTCTATTTTTGTCTATATATTTAAGGGTCTCTCTTCGCTTTAGCCTTCTCCATATCAAATAAGTATGCTTTTCATTTTATAGGTTTTAATTTCTCGGATAACCTGTCAAATGCAGAGGTTTTCATCAACTTTACAAATGAGCTTCAGGATCTTCTTGAGATTGTTCCTGAACCTATTGACAAGTAGCAAGATATTGGACCCGTTCACTTTAACATATTAGATGCTGATTATGCTGAACCAGAAAGGTATGTCTACACTTTTCAAGATTACGCGCAGGAGAAAAAGTCATCTGGTGGAATTAAACCTCTCATCTTAATGGAGAGAAGTGTTTTTAGTGATAGGATGGTATGTACTACTCTATTTGCTTCTTCTTTTGTTCTATGATTGTGTGAGTATCACAATCTTTTCATTTATTCCAAATGAAAATGCTCACGTGTTTTTAGTAAGTTTGGCAAACGGGTCGGGTTGGGTTGAGACCCAAATAGGTTTGGGAAAACTGGTTATGGGTTGAACGCGTCATGTCCAAACGGGTTGGGTCGGGTCGAGATACATGTTTTCTTATAAAATATTTTCTTAAAAAAATAATTTAAAAAAATTATATTTCTTTTAAATATTTTTTTGTATTTTTTCTATTATTTTTATATACTTTTCTAAACACAAATAAAAAAATATTTTTAATTCTTATTTTTACTTCTTTAGTTTTCTAATTTTTAATTTACGTTTTTTTACAATTTTTTTATTTTTTCATATTGAAATTGGGTTAAAAATGGGTTTCAACGAGTCTAGATGCACCTTCTAATAGATTAACGGACTAAAGATGGGTCCATGTTGTACCCATTCCTTTTTTTTCTCAAGACTCAATGGACCTAAATGGTTGACCCAATGGAACCAATTTTTGGTGTATGGGTCTTGATTGCCTGGTATATTTTTAGTGATAGGATGGCATGGACTAATTTTTTTCTTACATTTTAGTTTGTTAAAGATTTTTGTGAGAGCTGCCCATACACGAAAGTGGATGAACGTGATGGAAATCAGCATAAATGACTCATGGGTTGACCCGGTTGTCTCATCTTTACCGGGACTTATTCCAGATGCTTTTATATATCTTAGAGCTAGCCCTAATACTTGCCATAAATGAATGATGCTACGTAAGAGAGCGGAAGAAGGTGGGGTCAACCTTAAATAATGTTTATTTTTCTTCGGAGTATTTATTTATATTACCGTTACTTATACGTAATCTCAACAACATTTTGTTTTTATGTCAACGTCCTTTCACTTTTCATATGTAACATTTGAATCTACAAACAAATTTTTTTATTGTTGTTATATTATATTGGTTTTTTAAATAAAACCCTCGAATTCGAGGGTCTTTAACTAGTAAATATTGTAAGAAAACTTAAATTAAAAAAAAACTTTAGAAATACTCCATAAGGACTGAATTAGAAATAAAAAATATTAAGGGGTGCATTGTAAAAAGTTAACAGAAAGGGAGGATCAATAGATAAATGGGAAAAAAGAAAAAAAAGAAAGGGAGGATCAATAGATAAATGGGAAAAAAGAAAAAAAGAAAAACACAGAAGGGGATTAACAGGATTCGAACCGTCAACCAATCAGCTAACCGCAACACGTTTAACCAGTGCAGCAAGCTTTCCTTTGTGTTGTACATCACACCTGTTTATATATATTTACTCAATAAAAGTGGTTTTTGAAAGTCAAAATTGAAGTCGAAATTGGCTAGTTGCTTTACCCCTCAATTTTAATTATATTACAGATTTAGACTAATTAAACAGTACCAATTACAATTTCTATTTGAATATATTTATTAGTATTATATTTATAATATGTAATAGTAATACAGTCTTTTAATCAAGGGTTAAAGCAAAAAATAGGCTACAAACTTACACAAATATACCGATGTCGCCCACAAACTCATTTCCGTCCTACTGTCGCCCACAAACTCATAAAAAATGTGCTAATATAAACAAAATACTTTTTTTAACCATCAACCAAAATGGTTGATTATGTGGCTTCTAAGTAGTCATGACACGTCGGTGATACATCGAAACAGAACTGAAAGTATATGGGCGACATCGGGACACAACTGAAAGTATATGGGCGACATCGGGACATATAAAATGAATAAAAAAAGTTAAATAATTAACTTTACCGGTTCAGCAGGTAACCGGTAACGAAATGTTAACATCAGCACATTTTTTATAAGTTTGTAGGGGACAGTAGGACGAAAATGGGTTTGTGAGCGACATCGGTACATTTGTGTAAGTTTGTAGCATATTTTTGACTTTAACCCTTTAATCAATTCATTCCTTCTTCCCTAACTTAATCTTTCCACTCACTAACTTCTATTCATTCCCTCATCTACCTCTATCAATTGTGTTAATCTCAGTTTGAATTTTCATAGATACATGGATATGGAAATTATTTTCAAAAGGTATCTTTACAACAAAGGAGTTATCGAAAGAGATCGATGAGATAATGTCTTCTCAAAATGTCGGGTCTTATAATGGAACACTCAAAAATAGCTTGGTTTTTAAAAAAAAGTAGAATTATTCATATGGAGGGTGTTGAAAAGGCAGATCCATGTCCGTACCGAACTCGATAAAAGAGGTATTGATTTGGATTCCGTTAGATGTCCTCTATGTGATGATGATGTGGAAACAATAGAGCGCACAATGTTTTTCTGTCGACATTCAATGGAAGTATGGCAAAAAAATATATAAATGGTAGGGTTTGGATCAAATTACAAACCTAATTATTGGCGAAGCCTTTCATGGGGATTGTAATAGGACTTTAACTCCATTAGAATCGTTAAAGTAGCAACGTAATCAAAACGTTTTCAAAAATTTATGTTGGAATGCTCCGAAGGCTTTAATGGAAATACAACTCAAGTCGTTTAAATGGATATCCAATCGTCTCAAAAATCGAAAGTTGGATTGGTTCAAATAGTTGGCGAAGGAAAAAAAGTTGAAAATATTATTATATCACACTCACATATCTTGTACGTGTTGGAGTTAACATTTGACAAGCATATTTAAGAAAGGTTAATGGAGATCGTCGTCGTGCAAACTTTATATAATTTAAGACGGTTGATGCAAATCATTATTAGATAAGGAACATTGTTAATTTGTTATAATTTGGTGTATATCCACGATGGGCATGTTTATTTAGGGGCAAACTTTTTTAAGCTATTAAGTAAATTTTTAGCAACTTTTAGGTGTTTTTAACTTCTAGTTTTTATGAAAACATTTTTATGAAGTAAAAAGTTTCATTTGTTTAAAAGAGCTTAAAGCTTTTTAAGATTGAAAAAAAGTTAAAAACTAATTGAATTAGCGTTTAAGAAAAAGTTAATAGCTTTTTGTAATCATTTATTTAATAGTTTCACTTACATTTTCAAACACCTAAATAACATATAAAAAACTAACAACTACCAATTACAAGCTACCAACTACCGGCTAATACCTAAAAATTATCAGCTAGTTTTGCAAAACATACATGATGTTTCATTTATTTTTTGTATGTCTGACAAACGGGTCGGGTTGGGTGAAGTTGTGTCAGACCCTAACGGCTCATGGGTCTCGATCGTGTCTCAATTTTCAAACGGGTCGGGTCTAAACGGGCTGGGTCGGATCAAGACCCATTTTTTCTTACAAATATTTAAATAGATATTTTTTTCATTATTTATCATGTTATTGGTTTTTGTAATGTTTTTATTTTTTTAATTAATATATATATATATATATATATATATATATATATATATATATATATATATATATGTGTGTGTGTGTGTGTGTGTGTGTGTGTGTGTGTGCGTAATGATACCGCGACCCGCAAGCGCATGCTAAGCGTATGTTGGCTATTGGTCCTAGTAGGCGCATGCTCATGGACTCTATGCGGTATGCGGTAGCGTATCACGTACTTTGTTCTCAGTATGACGGTTACTTGTTTCCCAAGATCGATAATATATTTTCGATAATTAAACCCGGGATCTAGGGGAGTTTGTTATGGAAAGTATTATCACGATCTTGGATGATTCTAGAATTAGGGTTTGCCTATATATACTGACCCTAATTGTCATTCTACCATAGATCACGTTACGTAATCATCTCATACTACACATCTTAAGTAGCATTAATCATCTCTCATCTTCTAGGGTTAACAGGTTAGTTCTCTTACGACTGTTGCCTACAACCTTACTTAGGGCCTTCCGATCGACGGCCGTCATCGAAGGTGGACTTAATCACTTAGCCACCCCGCCGACATCATCATGTAGGCCAAGGTTATTCACGGTAGTCGGACTGGAGAGCTAAGTTCTAAGATCCTTAAACCTCTTTAAACGTATTGAGCATGCATATTGACCTCTTGGAAAATATAGGCATGATCAAGTGGTGCTCTCGTTGAGAGTCGAACTAATTCAAGACATATTTAATTGTTTTTTCCTTTAAAGTTTTGAATTATAAGGCTCATTATTCACAAAAATTTTTGAATTTTTTGTTTCTTTAACAGAATCATGACTTCCGGGGAATCATCGGAACGTACTCAAACGGATAACCAGAACACGCCGTCTGTTAATCAGCAGATGCAAGCTATGACTTTGGGGGCGGGTTACACGCCTTACCCTCCTCCTACGGCCGGCGAACCTTTTCAGAGGTATAAGCCGATATACCCGGACGGAATAACACCACCAAGGGCAAACCCGCCGGTTACAACTACTGTGACGACCCGGAAAATTTCGACTAATTTTAAATCAAACTCTCGATACGATTTTATAGCTTTGACACGATAAGCAAGGCTTATTACGTTAAGTCTCAAAATTTTTTAAACTGTTTACATTACATTCATTTAACCTCGACCAGTTTTGACGATTCACGAACATTTAATTGAAAATAGATATGTGTGTGTGTGTGTATATATATATATATATATATATATATATATATATATATATATATATATATTAATAGTAATTGGAAATATAATTTGAAGTATTATATGTTATTGTTATTAAAAATTAATTATGTAAAATAAAATAAAAATAGGATATTATAATAATCATTATCTAAAACATACCTATATATATAAATAAAGTATATTAAAAATAAATAATAATAATTAAATGATTGTAATACTCGTTAGATGTTCCGATTGATATCAAACTAATATGATTTTAAAATAAATTGTGATCCGAAAATGAGTTATATAAATTTTAGACTTATTAAAAATATATTTAGAAGCTAATTAATGAATTTTAACACTTTTTATATTCTACCCAGAATCGAGTGGGACAATTGATATAATTTTTATTTAATAAATTAATGATCGAATTTTATACCATAATGACCGAAATAAATAAAGATAACTACTGTAAAAATTTGAGAGTTTTCTGGAGACTTTTTATCGCCACTAAATTAACAACGGAGCACGAAATATTACTCCATGAAACGATGTCAATAATTAAATGACAACAAGAAGGCTGCTAAGCTTATTGCACGTTTTTATTTTCTAACTCTTCATGATATTATAATAGATTATGATATATATATATATATATATATATATATATATATATATATATATATATATATATATATAGCCCCACTTGATTGCTGATTGCATGATTAAAAAAAAAATCAACATACAACTTGTACTTATTACTGTTTCTATTTCTGTATTATTGTTTTCACTCTATGAGTTTATCAAGTAACCATGTTTCTCTTCTTCAATCTCACCATAACCGGAACCAATGATTAACCATATATTCCTTCTTCTCCTTCTATCCCATTCGACAACCAACTGCAATCACTCTCGTGACTTCATTAAAAACACCATCACCAACTTCATGTGTTAAACTACCCGTCTCCTATTATGTTTCGTTCCTATTGTTGACAAACACAAAACACCACAAACCCGTTTTAATCACCACCTTTGAACAATCACTAAACTGTTTTCTGTTTTCGATTACCTTCATCACCGTAATCCTTCCACCACCAATCCTTACCATGGTTCACTAGCTTAGTCTGTTGCAACTAGAATCGACTATCACCACCTTATTATTCCATTTACCATTGACCACCGACAACCAACCCGTCATCTATGATGACCACCCTCCTCAAACCCACAACAACCATCGCCACCCTACTCCACCCACCTGTGAATTCTGTTCTGCTTCATTCGTAAACCCACTCGATCATGAACACCCCATTAATCAAACCAGTTTTCTTTTCTTTCTCCATGAAACTGAAGGTATTTCGTATGCCCGAGAGACATATTAAATTAACGTGGCCACTATGTTATGATCAAAGTCGGGTCATACCCAATAATAAGCTTACCAACACTTTATATGTATTTATTTTAACGGTTGGATTGTTAAATGAATACGCGATACTTGAACTTTGGAAAATCGGTTTTCTAAATTATAATCACTTGAGATAAATTATTTGGATAATTTATATATGATGTGGATTTAATTATTTATAGGTTTAAATAATTATTTTGTGTTATATTTTATAAAATGGTTTATAAAATAATTACAAGTAACTAATACATGTTATTTTTTACAAGTTTTATAAAATAATTACATGTTTTATAAAATAAATCTTGTTATAAAATGTATAGATGGAGTGTGCAGAATTTAATTCTCCAAGACATGCACCCATGCTCCTTGCTTGTTACTTTTAATACAACACAATTCCAAGGCACATGGGGACTCAATGACCAACATATTCTCACAAGTATTCAAGGGAACAAAGACACACACTTGACTAGAGGAGAGGTGAGTTATTTTGAGTCAAAAGTCCCCCTCATTGCTGCTGTCCAGTTCGTGAATTCCAGCAGCAGAAGAGGCAGTTTTTACTTGCTTTATTAAGTGATTAAGTGTTCAAGAAAAAGCCTAACCATAGTATTAGGTGTTGGGTAAAAGTTTGGGGTATTATCTCTTGAGGTTTCATACTTTTGAAACTTGATTCATCATCATCTCTTGGGAGTTGCTGCTGTCCAATTTTTCAAGTGCAATCAAAGGGGTTTTGAGCTTGGTTAATTAGTTAGTCAAGTGTCTAAATCTTAACTAACTTAAAGGGTGGTGTTGGTGTAGTGACCCGAACTTTTCCATGTTTATATATATTAATTGAGATTGATGTTTACATGATTAAATGTTTCCAACATGTTAAGCAATCAAACTTGTTAAGACTTGATTAATTGAAATAGGTTTCATATAGACAATTGACCACCCAAGTTGACCGGTGATTCACGAACGTTAAAACTTGTAAAAAAACTATATGATGACATATATATGGTTATATATATAGTTAACATGATATTATGATAAGTAAACATATCATTAATTATATTAACAATGAACTACATATGTAAAAACAAGACTACTAACTTAATGATTTTGAAACGAGACATATATGTAACGTTTATCGTTGTAACGACATTTAATGTATATATATCATATTAAGAGATATTCGTACATCATAATATCATGATAATATAATAATTTAAAATCTCTTTTGATATTATAAACATTGGGTTAACAACATTTAACAAGATCGTTAACCTAAAGGTTTCAAAACAACACTTACATGTAACGACTAACGATGACTTAACGACTCAGTTAAAATGTATATACATGTAGTGTTTTAATATGTATTTATACACTTTTGAAAGACTTCAATACACTTATCAAAATACTTCTACTTAACAAAAATGCTTACAATTACATTCTCGTTCAGTTTCATCAACAATTCTACTCGTATGCACCCGTATTCGTACTCGTACAATACACAGCTTTTAGATGTATGTACTATTGGTATATACACTCCAATGATCAGCTCTTAGCAGCCCATGTGAGTCACCTAACACATGTGGGAACCATCATTTGGCAACTAGCATGAAATATCTCATAAGATTACAAAAATATGAGTAATCATTCATGACTTATTTACATGAAAACAAAATTACATATCCTTTATATCTAATCCATACACCAACGACCAAAAACACCTACAAACACTTTCATTCTTAAATTTTCTTCATCTAATTGAACTCTCTCAAGTTCTATCTTCAAGTTCTAAGTGTTCTTCATAAATTCCAAAAGTTCTAGTTTCATAAAATCAAGAATACTTTCAAGTTTGCTAGCTCACTTCCAATCTTGTAAGGTGATCATCCAACCTCAAGAAATCTTTGTTTCTTACAGTAGGTTATCATTCTAATACAAGGTAATAATCATATTCAAACTTTGGTTCAATTTCTATAACTATAACAATCTTATTTCAAGTGATGATCTTACTTGAACTTGTTTTCGTGTCATGATTTTGCTTCAAGAACTTTGAGCCATCCAAGGATCCATTGAAGCTAGATCCATTTTTCTATTTTCCAGTAGGTTCATCCAAGGAACTTAAGGTAGTAATGATGTTCATAACATCATTCGATTCATACATATAAAGCTATCTTATTCGAAGGTTTAAACTTGTAATCACTAGAACATAGTTTAGTTAATTCTAAACTTGTTTGCAAACAAAAGTTAATCCTTCTAACTTGACTTTTAAAATCAACTAAACACATGTTCTATATCTATATGATATGCTAACTTAATGATTTAAAACCTGGAAACACGAAAAACACCGTAAAACCGGATTTACGCCGTCGTAGTAACACCGCGGGCTGTTTTGGGTTAGTTAATTAAAAACTATGATAAACTTTGATTTAAAAGTTGTTATTCTGAGAAAATGATTTTTATTATGAACATGAAACTATATCCAAAAATTATGGTTAAACTCAAAGTGGAAGTATGTTTTCTAAAATGGTCATCTAGACGTCGTTCTTTCGACTGAAATGACTACCTTTACAAAAACGACTTGTAACTTATTTTTCCGACTAGAAACCTATACTTTTTTTGTTTAGATTCATAAAATAGAGTTCAATATGAAACCATAGCAATTTGATTCACTAAAAACGGATTTAAAATGAAGAAGTTATGGGTAAAACAAGATTGGATAATTTTTCTCATTTTAGCTACGTGAAAATTGGTAACAAATCTATTCCAACCATAACTTAATCAACTTGTATTATATATTATGTAATCTTGAGATACCATAGACACGTATACAATGTTTCGACCTATCATGTCGACACATCTATATATATTTCGGAACAACCATAGACACTCTATATGTGAATGTTGGAGTTAGCTATACAGGGTTGAGGTTGATTCCAAAATATATATAGTTTGAGTTGTGATCAATACTGAGATACGTATACACTGGGTCGTGGATTGATTCAAGATAATATTTATCGATTTATTTCTGTACATCTAACTGTGGACAACTAGTTGTAGGTTACTAACGAGGACAGCTGACTTAATAAACTTAAAACATCAAAATATATTAAAAGTGTTGTAAATATATTTTGAACATACTTTGATATATATGTATATATTGTTATAGGTTCGTGAATCAACCAGTGGCCAAGTCTTACTTCCCGACGAAGTAAAAATCTGTGAAAGTGAGTTATAGTCCCACTTTTAAAATCTAATATTTTTGGGATGAGAATACATGCAGGTTTTATAAATGATTTACAAAATAGACACAAGTACGTGAAACTACATTCTATGGTTGAATTATCGAAATCGAATATGCCCCTTTTTATTAAGTCTGGTAATCTAAGAATTAGGGAACAGACACCCTAATTGACGTGAATCCTAAAGATAGATCTATTGGGCCTAACAAACCCCATCCAAAGTACCGGATGCTTTAGTACTTCGAAATTTATATCATATCCGAAGGGTGTCCCGGAATGATGGGGATATTCTTATATATGCATCTTGTTATTGTCGGTTACCAGGTGTTCACCATATGAATGATTTTTATCTCTATGTATGGGATGTGTATTGAAATATGAAATCTTGTGGTCTATTGTTACGATTTGATATATATAGGTTAAACCTATAACTCACCAACATTTTTGTTGACGTTTTAAGCATGTTTATTCTCAGGTGATTATTAAGAGCTTCCGCTGTCGCATACTTAAATAAGGACAAGATTTGGAGTCCATGCTTGTATGATATTGTGTAAAAACTGCATTCAAGAAACTTATTTTGTTGTAACATATTTGTATTGTAAACCATTATGTAATGGTCGTGTGTAATCAGGATATTTTAGATTATCATTATTTGATAATCTACGTAAAGCTTTTTAAACCTTTATTGATGAAATAAAGGTTATGGTTTGTTTAAAAATGAATGCAGTCTTTGAAAAACATCTCATATAGAGGTCAAAACCTCGCAACGAAATCAATTAATATGGAACGTTTTTAATCAATAAGAACGGGACATTTCAGTTGGTATCAGAGCGTTGGTCTTAGAGAACCAGAAAATTTGCATTAGTGTGTCTTATCGAGTTTGTTAGGATGCATTAGTGAGTCTGGACTTCGACCGTGTTTTCTTTAAAAATGATTGCTTAACATTTTTGTTGGAAAGTATATATTTTTAACATATGAATATTATGTGATATATTAATCTCTTAACGTGTTTGATATTATGTGATAGATGTCTACCTCTAGAACAAGTCCCATTGACTCACTTAATAATAATGAAGAGTCAAATGTAAATTGGAATGATTTGTGGACTGATTCACAAGTTCCCGAAGAGGAACCGGAAGAAGAGTCGGAACCGGAAGAAGAATCGGAACCGGAAGAAGAATCGGAACCGGATGAAGAAATAGAACCGGTGGGGGAAATAATAAAACGGTTAAGTAAAAAAAAATCCTCAACCAACCGACCAAAGTTAATTATGGTCAATGGTGTTTCCGCCAAGGAAGCAAAATATTGGGAGGATTACCAATTCTCCGATGAATCGGATTCCGACGAGAATTCCGATGATGTTATAGAAATTACCCCAACTGAATTTAAAAAGGCAAAAGAAAATAATAAGGGAAAGGGCATAAAAATAGAGAAATCTAATTCCAACCCCGATGAACTTTATATGTATCGTCAACCTCCGAAGTCCTTAAGTTGTAACAATGACCCGGGAACCTCTAAACCACCAGGTTTTTCTAAACCAATGTGGACAACGACGGCTCGTATTAGGGGAACATCATATATCCCTAGAAACTTGGCAAAACGAACCAAAACCGAAGAAGAAGAAACGAGCGAGTCGGAATAAGATAGTTGTATTCGTGTGGTGTAATATATGGAATATAGTGTTCTTATGCTTTATGATATATGTAAAAATTGCTTGTATTAATAAGTATTTTTTTTATGAATCTAACTCTTGTCTATTTTACAGTTTAAAAACACAAAATGGATAGACAACCCAATATTTTAAGAGACCTACCCGGAGACATGATTGATGAAATCTTGTCTAGAGTCGGCCAGAATTCTTCGGCACAACTATTTAAGGCGAGATCAGTTTGTAAGACATTCGAAGAACGTTCCAAGAATGTCTTGGTTTATAAGAGACTTTCGTTTGAAAGATGGGGGATATCACATTGGGAAACCCATAAGTTACGATGTGTTTACTTTGACGCATATATTGCGGGGAACCCAAATGCTATTTTACACAACGGGTTAAGAAATTATTTTGACTCAATATATCCGAATATTGGACTTCGTGATTTAGAAAAAGCGGCTAACATGCAACATAAAGAAGCATGTTATGCTTACGGATTAGTAATGTTCGCTTCTCACCAAAGTGAGAACAAGAACATCGGGCTACAACTATTAAACAAAACGTTTCCACAAGTGACGGAGTCGGTAATTGGGGTAAGAAATGAGGTTTTTAGATTATTACGGGACTGTTGGACATTACGTAACCCTCGTCCCTTTGATGACGTTACAACACGCTGTCTTATCAACGGCCATAACGGTTATGTTGCACAAGACCAAGGATGGGAAGTAGTCCTAGTAAAACCAGAATGCATGACTTGTTTCTGGACGTATGAATTACGTGTCTTTATTGCCTTTGCTGAACGACTTGTGTACTAGCTAGAATTGTCTTCACAACTATCTTGTATCAAAGTTATTGTGTGCTATATTTCATGCTTTATGTAAAATAAGCGGTATTGTAAGTTTGTAAAATATTGTATAAAAGTTTGAACGCGAAATATTATTATAATCAGTTTTTCATATAGAATTGTAGTAGTTGAATTGTATATTAGCTACTAAGTATGAACTTAACGGGTAGGTACTACCCGAATTTAAACTTATAAAACGCTAATATGAAGAAAAAGCTTTTATAAATGAGTTCATATTATGCTACGAAATACTATTAATTACTCTTAATATTCTGTATGATTAACTTGTTCCATTTAACTATTTTGAAGGAAATGGCACCGACTACTCGACACACCGTGAATATGAATGAAGAGGAATTCCGTACTTTTCTAGCTTCAAACATAGCCGCAGTACAGGCTGCGCTACATACCAACAATAACCTTGGATCTAGCAGTACAGGAAATCGTGTAGGATGCACCTACAAAGAATTCACTGCCTGCAAACCTTTGGAATTTGATGGAACCGAAGGACCGATCGGATTGAAACGGTGGACCGAGAAGGTTGAATCGGTGTTTGCCATAAGTAAGTGTACTGAAGAGGACAAAGTGAAGTACGCTACGCATACCTTCACAGGTTCTGCGTTAACATGGTGGAATACCTATCTAGAGCAAGTGGGACAAGATGATGCGTACGCACTACCGTGGTCAGCATTCAAGCACTTGATGAACGAGAAGTACCGTCCCAGAACCGAGGTCAATAAGCTCAAGACAGAACTTAGAGGGTTACGAACCCAAGGATTTGATATTACCACGTACGAAAGACGATTCACAGAATTGTGCCTATTGTGTCCGGGAGCATTCGAAGATGAGGAAGAGAAGATCGACGCGTTTGTGAAAGGATTACCGGAAAGAATCCAAGAAGATATAAGTTCACACGAGCCCGCCTCCATACAACAGGCATGTAGAATGGCTCACAAACTAGTGAACCAGATTGAAGAAAGAATTAAAGAACAGACTGCTGAAGAGGCCAATGTGAAGCAAGTCAAAAGAAAGTGGGAGGAAAACGGTGATAAGAATCACCAATACAACAACAACAGCAATTACAACAATAATCGCAACAATTATCTCAACAATCGCAACATCAATCGCAACTACAACAAACGGCCCAACAACAACAACAACAACAACAACAACAACAGCAACTATAACAATCATCCCAACAACAATAATAACCGCAACAACAACAACAATCAGAAGCAACTATGCCAAAGGTGTGAAAAGAATCACTCGGGGTTCTGCACCAAATTTTGTAACAAGTGTAAAAGAAATGGTCATAGCGCGGCGAAGTGTGAGGTCTACGGACCAGGGGTTAATAGAACGAAAGGAACAAATGGTGTCGGAACGAGTAATGGCGGAGCAAGTAGTGTCGGAGCAAGTTATGCCAATGTAGTTTGTTATAAATGTGGAAAACCAGGCCACATTATTAGAAATTGCCCGAACCAGGAGAACACGAATGGACAAGGCCGTGGAAGAGTTTTCAATATTAATGCGGTAGAGGCACAGGAAGACCCGGAGCTTGTTACGGGTACGTTTCTTATTGACAATAAATCTGCTTACGTTTTATTTGATTCGGGTGCGGATAGAAGCTATATGAGTAGAGATTTTTGTGCTAAATTAAGTTGTCCATTGACGCCTTTGGATAGTAAATTTTTACTCGAATTAGCAAATGGTAAATTAATTTCAGCAGATAATATATGTCGGAATCGAGAAATTAAACTGGTTAGCGAAACATTTAAGATTGATTTGATACCAGTAGAGTTAGGGAGTTTTGATGTGATAATCGGTATGGACTGGTTGAAAGAAGTGAAAGCGGAGATCGTTTGTTACAAAAATGCAATTCGCATTATACGAGAAAAAGGAAAACCCTTAATGGTGTACGGAGAAAAGGGCAACACGAAGCTACATCTTATTAGTAATTTGAAGGCACAAAAACTAATAAGAAAAGGTTGCTATGCTGTTCTAGCACACGTCGAGAAAGTACAAACTGAAGAAAAGAGCATCAATGATGTTCCCATTGCAAAAGAATTTCCCAATGTATTTCCGAAAGAATTACCGGGATTACCCCCACATCGATCCGTTGAATTTCAAATAGATCTTGTACCAGGAGCTGCACCAATAGCTCGTGCTCCTTACAGACTCGCACCCAGCGAGATGAAAGAACTGCAAAGCCAATTACAAGAACTTTTAGAGCGTGGTTTCATTCGACCAAGCACATCACCGTGGGGAGCTCCTGTTTTGTTTGTCAAGAAGAAAGATGGTACATTCAGGTTGTGTATCGACTACCGAGAGTTGAACAAACTTACCATCAAGAACCGCTACCCACTACCGAGAATTGACGACTTATTTGATCAACTACAAGGCTCGTCTGTTTATTCAAAGATTGACTTACGTTCCGGGTATCATCAAATGCGGGTGAAAGAAGATGATATTCCAAAGACTGCTTTCAGAACACGTTACGGTCATTACGAGTTTATGGTCATGCCGTTTGGTTTAACTAATGCACCAGCTGTGTTCATGGACCTTATGAACCGAGTGTGTGGACCATACCTTGACAAGTTTGTCATTGTTTTCATTGATGACATACTTATTTACTCAAAGAATGACCAAGAACACGGTGAACATTTGAGAAAGGTGTTAGAAGTATTGAGGAAGGAAGAATTGTACGCTAAGTTTTCAAAGTGTGCATTTTGGTTGGAAGAAGTTCAATTCCTCGGTCACATAGTGAACAAAGAAGGTATTAAGGTGGATCCGGCAAAGATAGAAACTGTTGAAAAGTGGGAAACCCCGAAAACTCCGAAACACATACGCCAGTTTTTAGGACTAGCTGGTTACTACAGAAGGTTCATCCAAGACTTTTCCAGAATAGCAAAACCCTTGACTGCATTAACGCATAAAGGGAAGAAATTTGAATGGAATGATGAACAAGAGAAAGCGTTTCAGTTATTGAAGAAAAAGCTAACTACGGCACCTATATTGTCATTGCCTGAAGGGAATGATGATTTTGTGATTTATTGTGACGCATCAAAGCAAGGTCTCGGTTGTGTATTAATGCAACGAACGAAGGTGATTGCTTATGCGTCTAGACAATTGAAGATTCACGAACAAAATTATACGACGCATGATTTGAAATTAGGCGCGGTTGTTTTTGCATTAAAGACTTGGAGGCACTACTTATATGGGGTCAAAAGTATTATATATACCGACCACAAAAGTCTTCAACACATATTTAATCAGAAACAACTGAATATGAGGCAGCGTAGGTGGATTGAATTATTGAATGATTACGATTTTGAGATTCGTTACCACCCGGGGAAGGCAAATGTGGTAGCCGATGCCTTGAGCAGGAAGGATAGAGAACCCATTCGAGTAAAATCTATGAATATAATGATTCATAATAACATTACTACTCAAATAAAGGAGGCGCAACAAGGAGTTTTAAAAGAGGGAAATTTAAAGGATGAAATACCCAAAGGATCGGAGAAGCATCTTAATATTCGAGAAGACGGAACCCGGTATAGGGCTGAAAGGATTTGGGTACCAAAATTTGGAGATATGAGAGAAATGGTACTTAGAGAAGCTCATAAAACCAGATACTCAATACATCCTGGAACGGGGAAGATGTACAAGGATCTCAAGAAACATTTTTGGTGGCCGGGTATGAAAGCCGATGTTGCTAAATACATAGGAGAATGTTTGACGTGTTCTAAGGTCAAAGCTGAGCATCAGAAACCATCAGGTCTACTTCAACAACCCGAAATCCCGGAATGGAAATGGGAAAACATTACCATGGATTTCATCACTAAATTGCCAAGGACTGCAAGTGGTTTTGATACTATTTGGGTAATAGTTGATCGTCTCACCAAATCAGCACACTTCCTACCAATAAGAGAAGATGACAAGATGGAGAAGTTAGCACGACTGTATTTGAAGGAAGTCGTCTCCAGACATGGAATACCAATCTCTATTATCTCTGATAGGGATGGCAGATTTATTTCAAGATTCTGGCAGACATTACAGCAAGCATTAGGAACTCGTCTAGACATGAGTACTGCCTATCATCCACAAACTGATGGGCAGAGCGAAAGGACGATACAAACGCTTGAAGACATGCTACGAGCATGTGTTATTGATTTTGGAAACAGTTGGGATCGACATCTACCGTTAGCAGAATTTTCCTACAACAACAGCTACCATTCAAGCATTGAGATGGCGCCGTTTGAAGCACTTTATGGTAGAAAGTGCAGGTCTCCGATTTGTTGGAGTGAGGTGGGGGATAGACAGATTACGGGTCCGGAGATTATACAAGAAACTACCGAGAAGATCATCCAAATTCAACAACGGTTGAAAACCGCCCAAAGTCGACAAAAGAGCTACGCTGACATTAAAAGAAAAGATATAGAATTTGAAATTGGAGAGATGGTCATGCTTAAAGTTTCACCTTGGAAAGGCGTTGTTCGATTTGGTAAACGAGGGAAATTAAATCCAAGGTATATTGGACCATTCAAGATTATTGATCGTGTCGGACCAGTAGCTTACCGACTTGAGTTACCTCAACAACTCGCGGCTGTACATAACACTTTCCACGTCTCGAATTTGAAGAAATGTTTTGCTAAATAAGATCTCACTATTCCGTTAGATGAAATCCAAATCAACGAAAAACTCCAATTCATCGAAGAACCCGTCGAAATAATGGATCGTGAGGTTAAAAGACTTAAGCAAAACAAGATACCAATTGTTAAGGTTCGATGGAATGCTCGTAGAGGATCCGAGTTCACCTGGGAGCGTGAAGATCAGATCAAGAAGAAATACCCGCATCTATTTCCAGAAGATTCGTCAACACCTTCAACAGCTTAAAATTTCGGGACGAAATTTATTTAACGGGTAGGTACTGTAGTGACCCGAACTTTTCCATGTTTATATATATTAATTGAGATTGATGTTTACATGATTAAATGTTTCCAACATGTTAAGCAATCAAACTTGTTAAGACTTGATTAATTGAAATAGGTTTCATATAGACAATTGACCACCCAAGTTGACCGGTGATTCACGAACGTTAAAACTTGTAAAAAAACTATATGATGACATATATATGGTTATATATATAGTTAACATGATATTATGATAAGTAAACATATCATTAATTATATTAACAATGAACTACATATGTAAAAACAAGACTACTAACTTAATGATTTTGAAACGAGACATATATGTAACGTTTATCGTTGTAACGACATTTAATGTATATATATCATATTAAGAGATATTCGTACATCATAATATCATGATAATATAATAATTTAAAATCTCTTTTGATATTATAAACATTGGGTTAACAACATTTAACAAGATCGTTAACCTAAAGGTTTCAAAACAACACTTACATGTAACGACTAACGATGACTTAACGACTCAGTTAAAATGTATATACATGTAGTGTTTTAATATGTATTTATACACTTTTGAAAGACTTCAATACACTTATCAAAATACTTCTACTTAACAAAAATGCTTACAATTACATTCTCGTTCAGTTTCATCAACAATTCTACTCGTATGCACCCGTATTCGTACTCGTACAATACACAGCTTTTAGATGTATGTACTATTGGTATATACACTCCAATGATCAGCTCTTAGCAGCCCATGTGAGTCACCTAACACATGTGGGAACCATCATTTGGCAACTAGCATGAAATATCTCATAAGATTACAAAAATATGAGTAATCATTCATGACTTATTTACATGAAAACAAAATTACATATCCTTTATATCTAATCCATACACCAACGACCAAAAACACCTACAAACACTTTCATTCTTCAATTTTCTTCATCTAATTGAACTCTCTCAAGTTCTATCTTCAAGTTCTAAGTGTTCTTCATAAATTCCAAAAGTTCTAGTTTCATAAAATCAAGAATACTTTCAAGTTTGCTAGCTCACTTCCAATCTTGTAAGGTGATCATCCAACCTCAAGAAATCTTTGTTTCTTACAGTAGGTTATCATTCTAATACAAGGTAATAATCATATTCAAACTTTGGTTCAATTTCTATAACTATAACAATCTTATTTCAAGTGATGATCTTACTTGAACTTGTTTTCGTGTCATGATTTTGCTTCAAGAACTTTGAGCCATCCAAGGATCTATTGAAGCTAGATCCATTTTTCTATTTTCCAGTAGGTTCATCCAAGGAACTTAAGGTAGTAATGATGTTCATAACATCATTCGATTCATACATATAAAGCTATCTTATTCGAAGGTTTAAACTTGTAATCACTAGAACATAGTTTAGTTAATTCTAAACTTGTTTGCAAACAAAAGTTAATCCTTCTAACTTGACTTTTAAAATCAACTAAACACATGTTCTATATCTATATGATATGCTAACTTAATGATTTAAAACCTGGAAACACGAAAAACACCGTAAAACCGGATTTACGCCGTCGTAGTAACACCGCGGGCTGTTTTGGGTTAGTTAATTAAAAACTATGATAAACTTTGATTTAAAAGTTGTTATTCTGAGAAAATGATTTTTATTATGAACATGAAACTATATCCAAAAATTATGGTTAAACTCAAAGTGGAAGTATGTTTTCTAAAATGGTCATCTAGACGTCGTTCTTTCGACTGAAATGACTACCTTTACAAAAACGACTTTTAACTTATTTTTCCGACTATAAACCTATACTTTTTCTGTTTAGATTCATAAAATAGAGTTCAATATGAAACCATAGCAATTTGATTCACTCAAAACGGATTTAAAATGAAGAAGTTATGGGTAAAACAAGATTGGATAATTTTTCTCATTTTAGCTACGTGAAAATTGGTAACAAATCTATCCCAACCATAACTTAATCAACTTGTATTTTATATTATGTAATCTTGAGATACCATAGACACGTATACAATCATTTGACCTATCATGTCGACACATCTATATATATTTCGGAACAACCATAGACACTCTATATGTGAATGTTGGAGTTAGCTATACAGGGTTGAGGTTGATTCCAAAAAATATATAGTTTGAGTTGTGATCAATACTGAGATACGTATACACTGGGTCGTGGATTGATTCAAGATAATATTTATCGATTTATTTCTGTACATCTAACTGTGGACAACTAGTTGTAGGTTACTAACGAGGACAGCTGACTTAATAAACTTAAAACATCAAAATATATTAAAAGTGTTGTAAATATATTTTGAACATACTTTGATATATATGTATATATTGTTATAGGTTCGTGAATCAACCAGTGGCCAAGTCTTACTTCCCGACGAAGTAAAAATCTGTGAAAGTGAGTTATAGTCCCACTTTTAAAATCTAATATTTTTGGGATGAGAATACATGCAGGTTTTATAAATGATTTACAAAATAGACACAAGTACGTGAAACTACATTCTATGGTTGAATTATCGAAATCGAATATGCCCCTTTTTATTAAGTCTGGTAATCTAAGAATTAGGGAACAGACACCCTAATTGACGTGAATCCTAAAGATAGATCTATTGGGCCTAACAAACCCCATCCAAAGTACCGGATGCTTTAGTACTTCGAAATTTATATCATATCCGAAGGGTGTCCCGGAATGATGGGGATATTCTTATATATGCATCTTGTTATTGTCGGTTACCAGGTGTTCACCATATGAATGATTTTTATCTCTATGTATGGGATGTGTATTGAAATATGAAATCTTGTGGTCTATTGTTACGATTTGATATATATAGGTTAAACCTATAACTCACCAACATTTTTGTTGACGTTTTAAGCATGTTTATTCTCAGGTGATTATTAAGAGCTTCCGCTGTCGCATACTTAAATAAGGACAAGATTTGGAGTCCATGCTTGTATGATATTGTGTAAAAACTGCATTCAAGAAACTTATTTTGTTGTAACATATTTGTATTGTAAACCATTATGTAATGGTCGTGTGTAAACAGGATATTTTAGATTATCATTATTTGATAATCTACGTAAAGCTTTTTAAACCTTTATTGATGAAATAAAGGTTATGGTTTGTTTAAAAATGAATGCAGTCTTTGAAAAACGTCTCATATAGAGGTCAAAACCTCGCAACGAAATCAATTAATATGGAACGTTTTTAATCAATAAGAACGGGACATTTCAGTTGGTGCATCAAAGGCTCGGGCTTTTACACTCTTGATCATCATCTTCCTCTTCATCTATTAACCTCCTAACTTGGAGTAGGTACTCTCTAAACATCCTTTCATAATGTAAGCATATTTTATAACTTGATAACTATATGGAATTCATCTAAAGTGGTTTAACATATTAACATGCTTTCTTAATAACATGCTTCCGCTTTTATTAACTCTAAATGAATTGGTTTCATGAATATGTTTATTTAAGGAACTCGTTGAAATGTTGAATTCCATCAGAAACCACCAAAGTCACCATTGTAAACCCACCATAAACCTCAACAAACAACCATGGTTTGCTACACCTACATGTTTCTGTCGTTCAAGGATTTCTTTTGCCAAACCAAAACAAACTCATATGACCCCAAAGTAATAATTAATGAGATTAAAGAAATAATTGAAAAGCTTGCAAGTGGGACGTTTGGTGAGTTGGCTAAACTTGGTGTTGTTTCAATTACTAAAATACCGAATGGTGGACCAGATGAAAAGGTAGCATCTTTACTAGTATGACCATCTATTTAGTACAACTCGTTTACATCTAAAGTTGGCCAACAACTTCTAATATAACCCACTTAGAGATATTATAATATGATAAAGATGAGTTTGGCGGTTTATGGTTTCTATTTCAATCGAGTAATCAAACCCACAAACCTTACATCTTATATTGCTTCCTGTTACGGGCTTACGGCCTAAATCATTCACCACCGTGCAATTTTTTTTTCTTCTTCTGATCCAATCACAACCCAAAACCACTTGAACTTCATCTCATTGCTACTGCTACGCTGCTTTTATTCTGCTTTTCTAACGAAACCAAACACACCTTCTGTCACTGTTGTCGCTATTCTTTTTTGTTTACTCGTTCATCACCATTCACCTGCAACCAATGAAGAAGACGATACTATTTAAATAAAGGGGAAGATGAACAGTAATACGATGATGACTCTGTGATATTAACGACTAAGATGAGGTTATGGTGATGGAAGATATCGATGATGATAATGTTTCGGTTCCTTTAGGCTGCTATTTTTTTGTCACCTGTTGCCTGTTTATAAATTTGATCGAGGACATACAAGTAATTAGTGGGCTCGATTAAATTATCAGATGGGGCTTGGGAAATTTTGGGCCGTGAAATGGTTAAGTGTTGGGCTGTGAAATTATTTTTCATGTGGGCCGATATGATTTAATTTGATTTAAAATATGGGACTTGATTAGTGGGCCATTTTTTTAATTAGTTGGGCTCTTGAGGTAAATTGGGCCTAATTGCAAGCTCATCGGTTTCTTTTTCTTTTACTTATTCGACACACACATGTATACAATATTTAGGTGACTAGGATAAATGATGGTGAAGATGAGACGATAATGATTATTACGATAATGATTATGTTAAGATGAAGATGTTGATGATGATAGGCGATTAGTGATAATGATGATGAGTCCGTATGATATAGAAGATGATATGATATCAATTAAGATGATTAACGATGATGGTAACGTTAATAAATATGATGAGAATGACATTAGGAGAAGGTGATTATGACAATGATTATGATAATGATTATGATAATGATACGGTTTCAATGAGGATGATATTAGTTGATTGAGATGAATGATGATAATAACATCGATGGTGATTAATGATGATGCAAAACAGAAAACCAAGTTAAAAGATATCAATACCTTAATAATAATAGAAAAACTGATACGGAGTAATGGTTAAGGATGTTTTCGGGTTAGCGGGACGTCGCGGGTTCAAACCCGGACTTGGGCATTTTTTTAAGGGTTACTTCTTTGAGGTAGTTTACTTATTACTCATTATTATTATTATTATTATTATTATTATTATTATTATTATTATTATTATTATTATTATTATTATTATTATTATTATTATTATTATTATTATTATTATTATTGTTGTTGTTGTTGTTGTTGTTGTTAGAATTATGGTAAGATATCATTTTTATTATTAATAACCTTATTAGTATTACTTTTAACATTATCATTTTTATCTTTATTAAATCTTATTATTATTAATATAATTATGATTACAATCGTTATTAAATATATTTACTATTATTATTATTAGAACTTTTCTAATGACAACCCTAAGGGTTATCATTAAGAAATAAATATATGCATAAATAAGTAGTACATGGAGGTAGTTTTCTGCAGGAAGTGGGTAGTTATATTGAATGTACAATTGTTTGATGCATGTCTGAATGGCTTAAAGACAGCCCTTAGGGCTGTCATTAGAAATTTTCTTATTATTATTATAAAATAATACAAAGTTTTATCATTAATATTATCTTATCAAATAATTATTAAGTTATATAAAACTATATTTAATACATATAACATGACTATATTAACATTTTTATAATAAATACTACTTGTTTAAAATATATATAAAAATAAATATATTTAAATTATTAATTAATATAACTTAAGAGTTATTTGTTTGATTACAAGCATATATGTTAATATACATATCACTGATATAGGTTCGTGAATCCGAGGCCAACCCTACACTTGTTCAATGTCGTCATATGTATTTTTACTACAAAATACAGTATAGTGAGTTTCATTTGATCCCTTTTACTAAATGCTTTTGCAATATATATTTTTGGGACTGAGAATACATGCGCTGTTTTTATAAATGTTTGACGAAATAGACACAAGCACTCAAAACTACATTCTATGGTTGGATTATCGAAATTGAATATCACCCCTTTAGCTTGGTAACCTAAGAATTAGGGAACAGTACCCCTAATTGACGCGAATCCTAAAGATAGATCTATGTGCCTAACAAACCCCATCCGAGGTACGGATGCTTTAGTACTTCGACTTATTATTATACAGATGAGAGGATTCTGTTTTGGGGATATTCTATATGCATCTTGTTAATGTCGGTTACCAGGTGTTCACCATATGAATGATTTTTCCTTTATGCAGACGAGAGGATTCTTCTATTGGAATTATATTTATAAAATGAAAATCTTTTGGTCTATTAAAATTATGGAAAAGAATAATTATGATAAACCTATGAACTCACCAACCTTTTGGTTGACACTTTGAAGCATGTTTATTCTCAGGTATGAAAGAAATCTTCTGCTGTACATTTGCTCATTTTAAGGATATTTCATGGAGTCGTTCATGGCATATTTAGGACAGTACCTCGCAATGGGACCAAATGTTGATGACTTCGTCCAGGAGGATTAGGACGGGGTATGACAGGTGGTATCAGAGTGGTGGTCTTATCGAACCAGGTCTTGCATTAGTGTGTCAAACTAATAGTTGTTAGGATGTATTAGTGAGTCTGGACTTCGACCTTAGCTGCATATTATAAGTTTTGTTTATCATTTCTAGTGAAATATTACCTGCTTATCATTCCTAATTCTAGACACGTCTTACTGCATTTATTGCATAGATAGTGTATAGATAGATTCATATCTTAGCATATTTGTTACTATAAACTTTGTCTGACAGCTTCCGAAGATTCCTCCGTGACTTATGAGATTTTGGTATGGTATATACATATGTAAGTTATGTATTGAAGCATACCAAACTAAATCCTATAATCTATTTCCTATCAAAAATACTTTATCTGACCGTGCAAGATGAAACTCACAAGTAGTTCAAATCCCACGGATTCTGTGTGATGACCCGGGAATTTTTGACCAAATTTAAACTTTAATCTTTATATGATTCCGACACGATAAGCAAAATCTGTAAGGTTGAGTCTTGAAAGTTTTGAAATCTATATTCATGTAATCAATCACCCTTTGACTATCCTCGACGATTCACGAACAGTTGTATGTAAATAAAAAAAAAATGTAAATATATATTTATATAAATAAAAAATGTATATACATATAATATTTTGAAATAATAAAATATAATCTATAGGTACGAATTTGATATATATAATTTGTTATAATATTTTAATTAGTATTATATGATAAATAATATTATTATTAACATAATTTATAGATATTATATTCATATCATTAATAATAATATAATTGTTAATACAATTATATGATAATAAAATTTTATTATTATTTATAATATTAAGTGTGTTATTATTATAATTATAATTACTAATTAACAAGAGTAGTTATATAACGTAAATACATATATATTAATACATATGTATAAACAGATATATATAGATATAAAATACAAAAGAATACAGATTACATATATATGTGTACATATAGAAAACAGATTTACAGATATATTATTATGGACTCAGTTTCTATCACAATCAACTTTATGAATTTTGTTTCTGTCTCAATGTTTGATTACCAGACGAAATTAATATGTATAAGAAAACAAAGTAGTTGGACATAAAAGTCCTTAATTTGTACAAACTAACTGTAATCAGTATTTGTTTATATTTTTTTTCTTTGTTTTATCTTACTAATTGAAATATTGTGATAACCATCCAAGTAATAAATTAACCAATTCATGAAGGAATGTATGGAATAGAATTCATTGTCACTACAAAGTCAATTACAGTCTCTATTAGATCGTTTACTTATTAAATTATACAGAAATTGCAAGAACACCACACCTGTATCGTTTTTCTCTCATGAACAACCAAAAGAACCATTTGTACGCTTACAAAACCATCAACCATCTATCCATTTTTGTTTCATGCTTTCTATTAGGCCATCACCATAGTAACTCAACAACTATGATCATTTTAATCACCACACCCATATGAGTACATGTTTATGTTACTTGATCACCTTTTTGGTTCTACTTCAAACGAAACTGAACGAACAATCACCACTTTTACTTCGAATTGTTGCTAGTACACCTTAACCCACGGTTCTAATACTCTAAACCTTTTATCACCTTAACTCACCTTCAACCACCAACGATCACTACAAAACCCATCATATATGTTTTTCTTTTCTTTCATTCTTCTCGTAGTTGTGTGACCAAAGAAACCCATAACTAACTTCACCATATAACCACCCATCGTTTATATTATCCTTTTTGTTGCTACTGTTTACGGTCGGAAAGCAAATCAAAACCCACTTACCTTCGAACCCCAATGTTGCTACACAACATGTTTTCTATTTCTCTTCATTGTTTCTCTGCCCAAACAGCTTCCTCCACTGCTGACCTGAACCACCGATTGCTCCTGATGTTGCTGCTATTTTTCTGTGTTATTGTTACACGAAACAAGTAAGGAACAAACACCTCAATCACCAAAATTTTCATGTTGTTGCTATGATGATTACAGCCACTGTTTCGTACCTGTCTCTGTCACTATAACAGCCGGAACACACCACCACTCGATCAATTTGTCTGATATTGTTTTCTGGTTCATCTTTTCTATCTCCAGGTATTTTTCTTGTTTCTTTTTCTTCGTAAACAAACCACTTGTAAGTATAGAACAAATCTCTTGTTTATTTCAATAAAGTGATCGATATTGTTAACTACTACCACTTAGCATACCTTTATCCTTTAATTACTTCTAGTGGCCGACAAATGATAAAATAACAATACCACTTGTGCAATTTGGTGGACATAATTGTTATTACGTACAAAACAGTTGGTGGAGCCAGGGAAGTATCACGCACACCTTTTTATTAAATTATATCGATTCATTTTGGATTCCATCTCTTAACTTACACACTCAACTCAAAATGAGTTTCCATCGGCCAAACTTTACTAAGGTTAAGTATGATGAAAACAATTATGAATATCAAAGACATGGACTGTTATGATGTTATGTTGATGAGGTAATGGTGATGATTTGATGATGCTGCACGAGGGATCTGTTCCTTTTATTTTTATCTTATTTTTTTTGTTAAAACCCAAACTGCAACCACTTACTATTCGAAGCCTTTTCAATACAGCTGCACGATTTATATATTTTTCTTTTCTTCAAGAATGATGGGTTGACGTAAATGATAATGGTGACGGAGTAGGAAGAAGGTGAACAGTGGAGATTTTGATGATGGAAATTGATAATGCATTTGATGTTGATGAAAGAATAATTATTATTAATGATAGTAGGAGTAATCACGATGGTTTTCATCATAATTATGAGACCATGATATATATCGTTAATGATGATGATACTTCGATTAAGATGATGAATTAAAGATGAGGATTGATATTAAGGAGGATGGTAACGTGAAGATGTAGCAGAGATGATGATAAATGATGTTCATAATGACGGTTAAATAGTGATGCTACATAAGGATGATGATGAGGACGATGAGGTTATGATCATAATTAATATGATTATGATTAATAATGATACATGAAATCGTGATAGATGATGATGATTAGGGGTCTTTTATAATGGGACGATGTATGTATGATATGTATGATGATGATCATTATGAAGAAGAAGCAGAAACAGTTGGATAGGCTATATATATTTTAGGCCGTGGGTTAAAATGTAAATGACCGAGTAGCTCAGTGGCTAAGGGTGTTAGAAGGTGAGCGTGAGGTCGTGGGTTCGAATCCTGGCAAGTGATGTTTATTTTTGTTAGGTCTATTTTATTAAGGTAGCCCTTCTAATACTTTAATTATTATGTTAATATTATTATTATTACTTATTATTATTATTATTATTATTATTATTATTATTATTATTATTATTATTATTATTATTATCAAAACTATTATTACTATCATTATCATTAATATTATTTTTTTACAACAAATAAATATTATGCATATAAAATTATACTTATAATAATATTACATATAATAAACATATTTTTTTTATATAAACATTCATATATAACAAATGATGTATTTTTAATATAATATTAACTATATATAAATATTAATATAATTATATAGATATTAGTCATTTTTAAAGATACATACAAATTAAATATATATTATATATAATTTAAGATATAATAAATTTGTTCGATTACAAATATATGTGTTAATATATATAAATGATATAGGTTCGTGAATCCGAGATCAACCCTACACTTGTTAAATGACGTCATATGTATTTTTACTATAAAATACAGTATGGTGAGTTTCATTATTCCCTTTTTATATACATTTTTGGGCTGAGAATACATGCAAATGCTTTATTAACTGTTTTACAATATTTATATGCGTGAGTTTCATTTGCCCCTTTTCTCTTTACACTTTTGGGCTGAGAATACATGCAAATGCTTTATTAACTGTTTTACAATATTTATATGCGTGAGTTTCATTTGCTCCCTTTTTAAATGCTTTTGCAATATATATTTTTGGGACTGAGAATATATGCGCTGCTTTTATAACTGTTTTACGAAATAGACACAAGTAATTAAAACTACATTATATGGTTGAATGATCGAAATCGAATATGCCCCATTTTTATTAAGTCTGGTAATCTAAGAATTAGGGAACAGACACCCTAACTGACGCGAATCCTAAAGATAGATCTATCGGGCCCAACAAGCCTCATCCAAAGTACCGGATGCTTTAGTACTTCGAAATTTATATCATGTCCGAAGGAGGATCCCGGAATGATGGGGATATTCTTATATACAAATTGTGAATGTCGGTTATCAGGTGTTCAATCCATATGAATGATATTTTTGTCTCTATGCATGGGACGTATGTTTATGAGAAATGGAAATATGAAATCTTGTGGTCTATTAAAATGTTGGAAATGATTATTTATGATAAACTAATGAACTCACCAACCTTTTGGTTGACACTTTTAAGCATGTTTATTCTCAGGTGTGAAAAAAACCTTCCGCTGTGCATTTTGCTCATTTTAAGGACAATACTTGGAGTCGATCATTGCTCTGGAATCAAAGGTTGATGACTTCGTCCTGATGGATTAGGACGGGTCTTCACAGTTGGTATTAAAGCAATGGTCTTAGCGAACCAGGTCTTGCATTAGTGTGTCTAATTGATAGTCGTTAGGATGCATTAGTGAGTCTGGACTTCGACCGTGTCTACATGTCAAAAGTTCTGCTTATCATTTTGTGTCAAAAATTACCTGCTTATCATTCTTAGAGAATCACTTGCTTATCACTCTTAGTCTAGACACGTTTTACTGCATTGACTGCATGAACAGTGTATAGACAAAAAAATTCATATCTTTGCGTATCTGCTACTTCATATCTTAGCGTATTTGTTACTGTAACTTTGCCTGACAACTTCCGTAGATTCCTCCGTAACTTATGGAATTTTAGTATTATATATGCATATGTAAATTATGTATTGCAGGGTACTAATCTACATCCTATAATCTATTTCTTATCGATAATCATTCATCTGATCATACGAGATGAATCCTGCAACCAGTTCGAGTCCCTCAGATTCCGATAGCTATCCCGATAGTTATTCCGACAGCTATTCCGACATAGATGTTCACCTAAGCTCCGAAAACAGCGTCATCGGCAGGAATCAACCAATCAGCCAATATCAATTAATCTGATGGGTTTATAGTCGACTCAATCAATGGAGACGCGCAGAAGGCGATCCCATCCACTAATCGAATTCACCTTTTGTCAACGAACCTGAAGCACTTACCGGCGAACCTGTTCGTAACACCAATTCACCCTCATTTCCCAAATATCTTGCCACGACTATATCATAACTCAGATTCTAAACCTGATTCATCCGCTCGTTCTGACCGACAATCATCCCGGGGTAATCGAAGAAGTCAACGAGCTTCGCGCTCGAGTAATCAATTTGGAGAATATGGTGCAAAACTTACCAGCTTCAGCAACATCACCGACATCAACATAACCATCAGTAACAACACCAGTACCATCAACAATCCAGGCCTCGACATCTCATTCTGTACCTCGAATATAATTATTGTTCTACGAATCATTCTACATCATTTATCTTCGTTCGACATGGTGATTATGTAATCTTTAATATGTTAGAGATTATATATTCTTGTTCTAACGATAAATCAAATGAGTTTAATATCATATTGACTCATTAAATCCATGATTACATCTGAAGAAAATATATATGTATATATGTTTTCAAAAAGATTATAATTAAAAATTCTTTTGTACAAACTGTTAATGGTGAAAATATTTTAACGGGTAGGTAATACCCGAGGAATATTTAAATTTCACATTAATAAGTTACACTGTATATTCTTCGAATCTGATTCAACAGTTATTCACTATCCTATTTACAACCACCGAGATACGTATCCGTTCACCAAAGAATAACTATTTTCATTCAAATTCAATTTCATATTTGGATTTTAACCTATCAGAATCCAACAAGTGGCATAATGAAGAAATAATGGACATAATAAAAATTGATTAGAAACAGACTAATTAACAATATTAAATGTTATTAAGAAACCACGCTAACAAAATCCTAGCTAACTGTTAATTCCGTATTACATTTTATTTATCGCAATTTAATTATCACAATTTGTTTTATCGCAATTTATATTCTCGCAATTTTATTTATCGTCATTTAATTTCTGTTATTTACTTTACGCATTTTATTAATTGTCATTTAATTTCTGTATTTATTTTACGCACTTTAAATATCGGGACACGTATACAATGTTTTGACATATCATATCGACCCATATATATATATATATATATATATATATATATATATATATATATATATATATATATATATACATATAGTTTGAGTTGTGATTGAGTCTGAGACGTATACGGGTCACGATACATATTAATTAATTTGAATATTATATATTAAACTATATATGAATTGTTGAATTGCTAACTGTGGACTATCAACTAAGGACTACCAACAATTAGACAATTAAAATGAATTAAAATATTGTTTATAACATATGAAACTAAATAATTCTTCAAGTTTGCCACTTGATTTCGTCTTAAACATCATTTGTATCTTCACGATTACATTCTGCGTTCAAACCTTTCATGATTCTTGAAAACACCTCAATCGAGAGGATGAACCAACCGCACTTCATTTACGGGAGAAAAGATTGATGCATATAGTTATGCACCTGAAAACACTCGGAACCTGAGTAAACATTTAACACGTAGCTGTGCTAATTCTTTTAGCGTTATTATTACCGAAAATAACTTTGCATCTGCTGTTTGAGATAGCCAATTTTGTCACAGCTCCAGTAAGACAACTTCGACTTTTCGTACGAAACAACCTTATTATAACATTGATATATACGAGTTCTCTTTTATTGTTACCAAGGAACCTTTCATATTCTACAATATTACTAGTAGACATACCAGCGACCTCGTAGCTTCTTGGTTTAAATCTCTCCGATAAATCATTATATTTATTCATTGAAACCTTATCATATACTCATCCGCATCTTGTAACGAGAATTGCCATGCCAATTATCGGGAGTGAACAATCAGTACTTTGAAAACGCACAGCATATCTACATCAACAGTTATATGTATAACATTTATCTTTTAGAATTATGGTCTCTTATTCTGAAACTCCGAAAAGCACTCAATCTACAAATCAATACTCAGAATGTTGAAAAAGCTGAATGAAGCAGCAGAAACTGTAGGCAACCGTAAACGACTTTAGTCGATGGAAGTTTGATGATAAAGAATAATATTTTGTAAAAGCGCAGAACCGTTGGAATTGGAAAACGGATAGAGTTAACCATGAAGGAGACCAAGGACAAATACAAGGACCATACCCTATATTCAAAGAATCCAGATAATTCTGGACCCGTTGAAATCTTTAGAGAATATCTTGCTCCGAAGTCATGTTAAAATCTTGCGGAAAATCTTTCTCCATCAACCATCGAACTTAGAAATTCCAAAATATCATCATCAATATCTTCGATATTTCTGAGGATATTTTCATAAATATTCTCATCCGAAATTATATACCTCTTCGTGCTTCTTGTGTATCATTATATTGGAAACATTCAAGAGAAAATTTAGTATCGAAAAGCAGATTATGCGAAACTATGAAGAAAGCCGTGGACAAATCACAAAGAATAAGTTTGACTTCAAAGAATCCAAATGATTCAATGTCTGCTAAAGTCTTTAGTGAATATCTTACTCCTTACTCTAAACCCTTGCGGACAATAGTTTCTATCATCCTCTGATCTTAGATATTCCGAGATATTATCGTATCTTTCATTATAAATATCCTCCATATTTCTGGAGATATTTTTATAACTATTCTTATCTGAAATCATTAATCTCTTCGTGCTATCAGTATTACATCATATAGAAACTGTTAGTTTCTATATTCTGTAAACTTTCGAGTTTAAAATATGAATGTTATTGAAGTAATGTTGGGAATTGATGCATGAGTTAGTATAATATAATGACACTTGATCAACGTGATTATATTACAGTAAGTCATGCTGAGTTTCTAATGAAATGTGATGACTCTCAGTACCATCATCATGTGCCATTTACACGACTCTTACATTCTATTCAATCTCTAAACATATTAAGAACATATCTCCTTGATAGTTCTATTTTTTCCAGATATTCTGGGAATTTGACAAATCAAGATCGTGCCATTACGTTTTCCTTCAAAGAACATTAACTATTTTCATTCCGAAATTCATACCTATGAATTCTGGACCATTATTCGCTTGACTTGAAGTCGGGAAGAAGAGACAAAAGTATGGAACTCTTGAATATAAAAGAAAATATAAAGCTCGACAACAACACATAAATTACAAACCGTGCATATCAATACGTATTGCCACGTAAAGGCACGGGAGAATTAAAAACCCTATGACCCCAAGGTAATATTAAAAGTAAATAAAATCCTCCGGTGGTAGATGAAAGAGAAGAATGACAGATATCAAGGTAAGAAGTATATCAAGGATCAAAACGGGATGGAGCATATTGATGAATACTTTAAAGTATGAGTTGAGGAAGAAAGAATAGAATGTGTGAATTGTGGAAATAAGGAAACGAAGGGAGTGAATTTATAGTGAGATATTCGACAGAGCAATCGAAACAGATTAATGCATTTAATCAAAGGAGATCCTGATTTCCTTAATCGCCGAAGAACCAGATCTTATTATGAAAATTTTCTTTAAATCCCATGGATTCCGGAAATCAATCATAACTACGTCACCAGTTAAAACGATTCTACAGTTACTCATTTCACTCTCTTGCGATAGCTTTACTTATACTCCTTGTGTAATCAAATCGTTTTATCTATACTACTCAATGATGATAAAACTCTATTCATCAACTCATATTCGTCATGAAAACATTTTAATTGTTAGCCATGACGACCTTACTCAAATTTTGGGACGAAATTTCTTTAACGGGTAGGTACTGTGATGACCCGGGAATTTTCGACCAAATTTAAACTTTAATCTTTATATGATTCCGACACGATAAGCAAAATCTGTAAGGTTGAGTCTTGAAAGTTTTGAAATCTATATTCATGTAATCAATCACCCTTTGACTATCCTCGACGATTCACGAACAGTTGTATGTAAATAAAAAAAATGTAAATATATATTTATATAAATAAAAAATGTATATACATATAATATTTTGAAATAATAAAATATAATCTATAGGTACGAATTTGATATATATAATTTGTTATAATATTTTAATTAGTATTATATGATAAATAATATTATTATTAACATAATTTATAGATATTATATTCATATCATTAATAATAATATAATTGTTAATACAATTATATGATAATAAATTTTTATTATTATTTATAATATTAAGTGTAATGACCCGGAAATTTCTGACTAAATTTAAACTTTATCTTTATATTATTCTGACACGATAAGCAATGTTTGTTAAGTTAAATCTCAAGGATTTTAAACTATGTTTATACATTCATTTAAACCTCGACCAAATTCCAATGATTCACGAACCATTAAATGAACATATATGAATATGTATGTTTATGTGTATATGTTATAAATTGAAAATGTCAACAAAGTATTTAAACGTATAATGCTTTATATAAACGTATTTGTTTCAATATGATTATCGACGAAATAAAAAAAATATATTAAATGATTGAATTATCAGAAACATTGAATTATGATTACAAGTCTCTGTTGAGAGGTCCACTATGATTTGAAAAAAATCTATTCCTCTTAACGATATTCGGAATAATTTGTAAAGCTATTTATAAATAAAAATAAAAAGTGTCATTTACGAAAGTTAGACAAAAGCTAGTGGAGAATTGGTTTCCATAATATTCTATTAATCTATTTTCAAACGTACAAAAACGTTTTCAGTTTAAAAAGAACTTTATTATTAAAACATATATAACTTTTATAAATATCTAGAATCACTTTTGACAACTCATTACTTAACCAGTATAATAAATATAACGATATTTATATTTTATTTCATTAAATATATATAACAATTTAAATTAATATTATATATATTTATACGCGTATTATACATACATAGTTTTTATACTTTTACTATACTTTAAATTTACCTTTACTTTACTTTTACTTTATTTTAACTTTAATAATTCATACTTTAATAATTCATACTTTAATAATTCATACTTTAATAATTCACTTTAATAATTCATACTTTAATAATTCACTTTAATAATTCATACTTTAATAATTTATACTTTAATAATTTACTTTAATAATTCAAAAATCTATTATAAATAGAATTCAATAGGTTTCATTATTTCATAGAAACTTGAAAATATATTTCTCTAAACTCTCTCAATCGATTTACATATATATATATATTTGCTCTGTATTATTTCAAGATATTATTAGTATACATAAAATATTACGACGGAGTGATGTCCGAGTGATTTCAAAATAGTTTTTTGAATGAGTCGAAGCTAAGGAAATTATGGGTTATAGCTATGGAGGTGATGGGTATGGTTCATAGGTATGCTCGTAAGGTCAATCTAGTGTTTATCATCTCCGTTGCGTCTACGTACTTTCCTGCAATATTGAATCTCAATATTGATACGTGAGCACTCATAACTTAACTTTTATATATCAATAGTGTATCCCTGACTAGTGCTCGAGTATATAGGATTATGCATGCTTGTACATTCGATATTGTCCTTAGATAGGTTTGTTGAATCCTGAATTAGATACATATGCTACTGAGATAGGGTATATGATATGCATGTCATTGGAAAGCTAGCGAAAAATTAAGAACTTTTCATTTAGATATCGAATGGTTTCGATGAACGGATTAGAAGTTATAGTCAACTGAATTTTAGTATTATTGTTAAAATGATTATTATTACTATCATCGTTATTATTTTAATAGAAATATCATTGTTATTATAAAATATCATTATTACTATTATGTTAGTATTATCATTCTATCATAATACCATTTTTAGTAAATATAAATATTGTTATTTTTTTATAGAATAATAATAATTATTATTACAAAATAATATAACTTTTACTTATTATTATTATGATCAATATTATTTTATCAAATAAATAGGGGATACAAAGATATTTTTCACCACGCGTAATATAATTACATTAATAATACTTACCACTATAGTTTTACGATATTAAGTGAACTTAATAAATTTTACTACTTAAGATATATAAAAGTATATTTTATCATATATAAACGTTAATATAAATTTTTATTAATAAATGACTTTTATTATTATAAAATCTAATAAATATATTTAAATATATAAAACGACTATAGTTAAGTTATATAATAAACACGTATAAATTTTAGAAGTCATTTTGGGTCAAGTTGACTTTTGCATATTAGTCTCGAGCATTAGGATTGTGGTACACTATGACTTGACCAAAAATTGTTAGACAAATATTGACCAACATATAAATATATATAATTAATATAGGTTCGTGAATCCGAGGCCAACCTTGCACTTGTTAAATGACGTTATATGTATTTTTACTACGAAATACAGTATGGTGAGTTTCATTTGCTCCCCTTTTAATTGCTTTTGCAATATATATTTTTGGGCTGAGAATACATGCGCTGTTTTATAAATGTTTTACGAAATAGGCACAAGTACTGAAACTAATTCTATGTGGGTTTAAACCAGAAATATACCCTTAGCTTGGTAACATTAAACTACTTGTCTATGTACGGTAGGCGCGAATCCTAAAGATAGATCTATTGGGTGTGACAAACCCCATCCTGACTATGGGATGCTTTAGTACTTCGAGGTTATTTTAAACACACCTGATCTGGTGTACTTCAGAGGGTAAAACATGAATGTTAAGGCTTGTTACCGGGTGCCTACAACTTATAGAATACTTTTATACACTTGCGAGTGTACATATATTTATAAACGGAAATCTTGTGGTCTATTAATATATTGAAATGATTGTTATGATAAACCTATGAACTCACCAACCTATTTGGTTGACACTTTAAAGCATGTTTATTCTCAGGTATTAAAGAAATCTTCCGCTGTGCATTAGCAAATTTTAAGGATATTACTTGGAGTCATTCATGACATATTTTGAAAGACGTTGCATTCGAGTCATTGAGTTCATCAAGATTATTATTATGTCAATTATAGTTGGATGTATTATGAAATGGTGTGCATGCCGTCAACTTTCGTTGTAAAGAAAGTTTGACTTTTAAAAACGAATGCAATGTTTGTAAAATGTATCATATAGAGGTCAAATACCTCGCGATGTAATCAACTATTGTGAATCGTTTATAATGTATATGAACGGGTCCTTTCAGTTGGTATCAAAGCGTTGGTCTTAGTGAACCAGGTCTTGCATGAGTGTGTCTAACTGATAGTTGTTAGGATGCATTAGTAAGTCTGGACTTCGACCGTGTCTGCATGTTTAAAGTTTTGCTTATCATTTCTTGTCGGAAATTACCTGCTTATCATTCATAGTCTAGACACGTTTTACTGCATTGATTGCATGAATAGTGTATAGATAAAATTCATATCTTAGCGTATCTGTTACTGTAAACTTTTCCTAACATCTTCCGAAAATTTCTCCGTGATTTATGGAATTTGGTATTATATATACATATGTAAATTATGTATTGAAGAATACCAAACTAAATTCTATAATCTAATTCATATCAAAAATCATCTCCCTAATTATACAAGATGGATCCCGTATTTAGTTCAAATTCCTTAAACTCTGACAGCTATTCCGATATGGATATTCACCTGAATTCTGAAGACAGTGTAACTGGAATGGATCAACCAATTAGCCATCATCTATTCTGAATGAATTGGGGATGGGTTCGTAGCTTACTTAATTATTGGAGACAAGAAGAAGGCGATCCCTTCCATCCACCACATTGCCCTCTTGGCGAAGAACCTGAAGCACTTACCGGCGAACCTGTTCGAGACACCATTTTCTCTCTCATTTCCAGAGTATCTCATCATGACCATATACTATCTCAAATTCTGGATCTTATTCATCCGCTCGTCCGAACCGCCAATCATCCCGGTGTAGTAGAAGAAGTCAACGAGCTTCGCGCTCGGGTAGTGGCTTTGGAGAATATGGTGCAAAGGTTACAAGCACCAGCAGCATCACCGACATCAACAGTACCACCGACAACAACACCAACAGTACCATTACGACCACTAACAACATCCGCATCGCAAACCTTAACTTCACAATCTGTTCTACGAGCATCAACGTCATACGCACCGTAGTTACCAAGAAATACCAGCAACAATAACCGATGAAGTATTAACTCATTTCCCCTGAAGAAATTTTATGTATATTTAATATATATGAATTTTGAAATCAAAATAAATCTTTTCGTACTAAGCTATTACGTGTGAATCTTAACTGGTAGGTACTACTCGGTTAGTTCATATTACTAATATGCTATGATGTACATCCTTCGTTAACGACTTAACCATCGTTAACTACAATCTCTGTTTCAACTCAATGAATTTCATTTCATAATAAACCAGGAGTATTATTCAATTACATAATTGATTTTACATTTTCATTTTCGATGTATTCGAAACTTTCCAGAAAACATCATCTGTGCCTTGTAAGGTTCACAAAAATTCCACAAACACCAACATTCTTCACCGAAGAATATCAATAAGAATAAATAATGAAGTATTGATTTCATTAGTGAAAAACTCCGTAAAGATTATGTAATCTTTAATGTTTTAGAGATTAATCATTTCTAAGTCAAGCCGAAAATCAAATGAGCTTAATATGATATTAACTCATTAAATCTGTATTACATCTGAAGAAAATATACATACAGATATTTTCACAAAGACTGTAATGAAAATTCTTTGTACAAAGTATTAATTGTGATTTTTTTTAACGGGTAGGTAATACCCGGGAAATATTTAAGTTTGCAATTAATATGTTACACTGTACATTCTTCAACTTTGATTCAAAAATTATTAACAATACTCACAACGATATACAATCATTTTCATAAAAATTCAATTACATATTCTGATATTGACGGATCAGAATCCAAGTCATAACTCTGAACCGGTAACATCATTCTTAGATCTCTACATCTTTCAAAGCTATACTTTGACTTCAAAACTGTGAAAGATCCTTTAGCGTTGTTTTTACCGAAAATAACCTTGCAATCCTTTTTTAAAGTATCCAGTTTTATCACACTTCCAACCAGTCAACTTCAACTTTTTAGATTAAGCCTTAATGTAACCTTGATATATACGTTTTGTTACTGGGGAACTTTTTATGTCCCACCACATTAGCAGTAAATTTACCAACAACTTCATTGATCTTTGACCTTTCGAAAAATCCTAATACTCATTGAAACCCTATCATTTACTCATTTGCATCGTGTAACGAGAATTGCCATACGAATTATCGGGAATTAGAAATCAGTATTTTGAAATCTTGCAGCACGTCTACGCCAACAGTTATATGTGTACATATAACGTCTACCTCCTGGACTTACATACTTCGAATGTGAAGTTTCTAAAAAACACCCCAAACTACGAAACTAGTTCTCCGAAATTTGGAAAAAAATGTTGATGAAGCAGCAAAAACTGTAAACGACCTTAACAGTCAAAAGTTTGATGATAAAGAATAGTATGGTGGTAAAGCTGAGAAAAATAGAAGGTTTGGAACTGGAAAACGGATTGAGCAAAGTATGAAGGAGGCTGTGGATAAATCACAAAGACTGAACCTGCCTTCAAAGAATCCAAATGATTCAGTGTCTGCTGAAATCCTTAGCGAATACCTTGCTTCCGAATCTAAACCCTTGCGAACAATATTCTTCATCATCCTCTGATATTAGAAATTCTAAGATATCATCGTATCTTTCATTATAAATATCCTCCATATTTATGGAGATAATTCCATAATCATTCTTATCGGAAATCAATTTTCTCCTTGCGATATCTGTGTTACATCATAAAAGAAACTATTTTAGTTTCTAAAATCCGAAAAATTCGAAAAAAATGGATGTTTTGAAGTAATGTTGGGAATTGAAGCATGAGTTAGTATAATATAATGACACTTGATCAACGTGATTATATTACAGTAAGTCATGCTGAGTTTCTAATGGGACATGCCGATTCACAGACCATGCCGTCATCATGTTCCATGTTACACGACTCTTGTATTCTATTTAATCTCTAAAAATATCAAGAATATATTTTCTTGATGATTCGGTCTTTTTAGGGTATTCTGGTAAATTAACAAATCAAGATCGTGCCATTACCATTTCCTTCTTAGAACATTAACTATGTTCATTCTGAAATTCATATCTGCGAATACTGGACCATTACAAACGTTGCTTAATCGCAAGAAGAAGAAACAAAAGGACAAAACTCCAAAATAAAAATTGGAGTATAAATCGCAGCAAATAGGAAAGAGCATTAACCGTAGATGACAATGATTATAGAAGACAGAAGCAGGGACATCAAAATATAAGGGAAGATATAAAACCCAACAACCATCCAGAAACTACAAACCGTGCATATCAATATGTACTGCCACGTAAAGGCACGGGAAAATTAATAACACTATAGCCCCAAGATAATAGTAGAAGTAAATAAAATCCTCCGGTGGTAGATGAAAAAGAAGAATGATAGATATGAAGGTTAGAAGTATATCAAGGATCAGAATAGGATGGAGCATATTAACAAATACTATAAAGTATGAATTGAAGAGAAAGAATAGAAGGTGTGAGTTATGGAAAAATAAGGAAAGGAGGGAGTGAATTTATAGTGAAATATTCGACAGAGGAATCAGAACAGATTGTTGCATTAATCAAAGAAGATTCTAATTTTCTAAATCGCCGAAAACACCAAATCTTATTATGAAGATTTTCTTTAAATCCCATGAATTTCGAAAATTCAATCATAACTACGTCATCTGTTAAAACGATTTTACATTTACCTATTTCATTCTCTTGCGATAGCTTCACTTATACTCTTTGCATAATCAAATTGTTTTATCTATATTACTTAATGATGATAAAACTCCATTATCACCTCATATTCGTCATGAAAACATTTTTATTGTTATCCATGACGACCTCTATCAAATTTCAGGGACGAAATTTCTTTAACGGGTAGGTACTGTAATGACCCGGAAATTTCTGACTAAATTTAAACTTTATCTTTATATTATTCTGACACGATAAGCAATGTTTGTTAAGTTAAATCTCAAGGATTTTAAACTATGTTTATACATTCATTTAAACCTCGACCAAATTCCAATGATTCACGATCCATTAAATGAACATATATGAATATGTATGTATATGTGTATATGTTATAAATTGAAAATGTCAACAAAGTATTTAAACGTATAATGCTTTATATAAACGTATTTGTTTCAATATGATTATCGACGAAATAAAAAAAATATATTAAATGATTGAATTATCAGAAACAATGAATTATGATTACAAGTCTCTGTTGAGAGGTCCACTATGATTTGAAAAAAATCTATTCCTCTTAACGATATTCGGAATAATTTGTAAAGCTATTTATAAATAAAAATAAAAAGTGTCATTTACGAAAGTTAGACAAAAGCTAGTGGAGAATTGGTTTCCATAATATTCTATTAATCTATTTTCAAACGTACAAAAACGTTTTCAGTTTAAAAAGAACTTTATTATTAAAACGTATATAACTTTTATAAATATCTAGAATCACTTTTGACAACTCATTACTTAACCAGTATAATAAATATAACGATATTTATATTTTATTTCATTAAATATATATAACAATTTAAATTAATATTATATATATTTATACGCGTATTATACATACATAGTTTTTATACTTTTACTATACTTTAAATTTACCTTTACTTTACTTTTACTTTATTTTAACTTTAATAATTCATACTTTAATAATTCATACTTTAATAATTCACTTTAATAATTCATACTTTAATAATTCACTTTAATAATTCATACTTTAATAATTTATACTTTAATAATTTACTTTAATAATTCAAAAATCTATTATAAATAGAATTCAATAGGTTTCATTATTTTATAGAAACTTGAAAATATATTTCTCTAAACTCTCTCAATCGATTTACATATATATATATATTTGCTCTGTATTATTTCAAGATATTATTAGTATACATAAAATATTACGACGGAGTGATGTCCGAGTGATTTCAAAATAGTTTTTTGAATGAGTCGAAGCTAAGGAAATTATGGGTTATAGCTATGGAGGTGATGGGTATGGTTCATAGGTATGCTCGTGAGGTCAATCTAGTGTTTATCATCTCCGTTGTGTCTACGTACTTTCCTGCAATATTGAATCTCAATATTGATACGTGAGCACTCATAACTTAACTTTTATATATCAATAGTGTATCCCTGACTAGTGCTCGAGTATATAGGATTATGCATGCTTGTACATTCGATATTGTCCTTAGATAGGTTTGTTGAATCCTGAATTAGATACATATGCTACTGAGATAGAGTATATGATATGCATGTCATTGGAAAGCTAGCGAAAAATTAAGAACTTTTCATTTAGATATCGAATGGTTTCGATGAACGGATTAGAAGTTATAGTCAACTGAATTTTAGTATTATTGTTAAAATGATTATTATTACTATCATCGTTATTATTTTAATAGAAATATCATTGTTATTATAAAATATCATTATTACTATTATGTTAGTATTATCATTCTATCATAATACCATTTTTAGTAAATATAAATATTGTTATTTTTTATAGAATAATAATAATTATTATTACAAAATAATACAACTTTTACTTATTATTATTATGATCAATATTATTTTATCAAATAAATAGGGGATACAAAGATATTTTTTACCACGCGTAATATAATTACATTAATAATACTTACCACTATAGTTTTACGATATTAAGTGAACTTAATAAATTTTACTACTTAAGATATATAAAAGTATATTTTATCATATATAAACGTTAATATAAATTTTTATTAATAAATGACTTTTATTATTATAAAATCTAATAAATATATTTAAATATATAAAACGACTATAGTTAAGTTGTATAATAAACACGTATAAATTTTAGAAGTCATTTTGGGTCAAGTTGACTTTTGCATATTAGTCTCGAGCATTAGGATTGTGGTACACTATGACTTGACCAAAAATTGTTAGACAAATATTGACCAACATATAAATATATATAATTAATATAGGTTCGTGAATCCGAGACCAACCTTGCACTTGTTAAATGACGTTATATGTAATTTTTACTATGAAATACAGTATGGTGAGTTTCATTTGCTCCCCTTTTAATTGCTTTTGCAATATATATTTTTGGGCTGAGAATACATGCGCTGTTTTATAAATGTTTTACGAAATAGGCACAAGTACTGAAACTAATTCTATGTGGGTTTAAACCAGAAATATACCCTTAGCTTGGTAACATTAAACTACTTGTCTATGTACGGTAGGCGCGAATCCTAAAGATAGATCTATTGGGTCTGACAAACCCCATCCTGACTATGGGATGCTTTAGTACTTCGAGGTTATTTTAAACACACCTGATCTGGTGTACTTCAGAGGGTAAAACATGAATGTTAAGGCTTGTTACCGGGTGCCTACAACTTATAGAATACTTTTATACACTTGCGAGTGTACATATATTTATAAACGAAAATCTTGTGGTCTATTAATATATTGAAATGATTGTTATGATAAACCTATGAACTCACCAACCTATTTGGTTGACACTTTAAAGCATGTTTATTCTCAGGTATTAAAGAAATCTTCCGCTGTGCATTAGCAAATTTTAAGGATATTACTTGGAGTCATTCATGACATATTTTGAAAGACGTTGCATTCGAGTCATTGAGTTCATCAAGATTATTATTATGTCAATTATAGTTGGATGTATTATGAAATGGTGTGCATGCCGTCAACTTTCGTTGTAAAGAAAGTTTGTCTTTTAAAAACGAATGCAATGTTTGTAAAATGTATCATATAGAGGTCAAATACCTCGCGATGTAATCAACTATTGTGAATCGTTTATAATGTATATGAACGGGTCCTTTCATTAAGTGTGTTATTATTATAATTATAATTACTAATTAACAAGAGTAGTTATATAACATAAATACATATATATTAATACATATGTATAAACAGATATATATAGATATAAAATACGAAAGAATACAGATTACATATATATGTGTACATATAGAAAACAGATTTACAGATATATTATTATGGACTCAGTTTCTATCACAATCAACTTTATGAATTTTGTTTCTGTCTCAATGTTTGATTACCAGACGAAATTAACATGTATAAGAAAACAAAGTAGTTGGACATAAAAGTCCTTAATTTGTACAAACTAACTGTAATCAGTATTTGTTTATATTTTTTTTCTTTGTTTTATCTTACTAATTGAAATATTGTGATGACCATCCAAGTAATAAATTAACCAATTCATGAAGGAATGTATGGAATGGAATTCATTGTCACTACCAAGTCAATTACAGTCTCTATTAGATCGTTTACTTATCAAATTATACAGAAATTGCAAGAACACCACACCTGTACCATTTTTCTCTCATGAACAACCAAAAGAACCATTTGTACGCTTACAAAACCATCAACCATCTATCCATTTTTGTTTCATGCTTTCTATTAGGCCATCACCATAGTAACTCAACAACTATGATCATTTTAATCACCACACCCATATGAGAACATGTGTATGTTACTTGATCACCTTTTTGGTTCTACTTCAAACGAAACCGAACGAACAATCACCACTTTTACTTCGGATTGTTGCTAGTACACCTTAACCCACGGTTCTAATACTCTAAACCTTTTATCACCTTAACTCACCTTCAACCACCAACGATCACTACAAAACCCGTCATATATGTTTTTCTTTTCTTTCATTCTTCTCGTAGTTGTGTGACCAAAGAAACCCATAACTAACTTCACCATATAACCACCCATCGTTTATATTATCCTTTTTGTTGCTACTGTTTATGGTCGGAAAGCAAATCAAAACCCACTTACCTTCGAACCCCACTGTTGCTACACAACATGTTTTCTATTTCTCTTCATTGTTTCTCTGCCCAAACAGCTTCCTCCACTGCTGACCTGAACCACCGATTGCTCCTGATGTTACTGCTATTTTTCTATATTATTGCTACACGAAACAAGTAAGGAACAAACACCTCAATCACCAAAATTTTCATGTTGTTGCTATGATGTTTACAGCCACTGTTTCGTACCTGTCTCTGTCACTATAACAGCCGGAACACACCACCACTCGATCAATTTGTCTGATATTGTTTTCTGGTTCATCTTTTCTATCTCCAGGTATTTTTCTTGTTTCTTTTTCTTCGTAAACAAACCACTTGTAAGTATAGAACAAATCTCTTGTTTATTTCAATAAAGTGATCGATATTGTTAACTACTACCACTTAGCATACCTTTATCCTTTAATTACTTCTAGTGGCCGACAAATGATAAAATAACAATACCACTTGTGCAATTTGGTGGACATAATTGTTATTACGTACAAAACAGTTGGTGGAGCCAGGGAAGTATCACGCACACCTTTTTATTAAATTATATCGATTCATTTTGGATTCCATCTCTTAACTTACACACTCAACTCAAAATGAGTTTCCATCAGCCAAACTTTACTAAGGTTAAGTATGATGAAAACAATTATGAATATCAAAGACATGGACTGTTATGATGTTATGTTGATGAGGTAATGGTGATGATTTGATGATGCTACACGAGGGATCTGTTCCTTTTATTTTTATCTTATTTTTTTTTGTTAAAACCCAAACTGCAACCACTTACTATTCGAAGCCTTTTCAATACAGCTGCACGATTTATATATTTTTCTTTTCTTCAAGAATGATGGGTTGACGTAAATGATAATGGTGACGGAGTAGGAAGAAGGTGAACAGTGGAGATTTTGATGATGGAAATTGATAATGAATTTGATGTTGATGAAAGAATAATTATGATTAATGATAGTAGGAGTAATCACGATGGTTTTCATCATAATTATGAGACCATGATATATATCGTTAATGATGATGATACTTCGATTAAGATGATGAATTAAAGATGAGGATTGATATTAAGGAGGATGGTGACGTGAAGATGTAGCAGAGATGATGATAAATGATGTTCATAATGACGGTTAAATAGTGATGCTACATATGGATGATGATGAGGACGATGAGGTTATGATCATAATTAATATGATTATGATTAATAATGATACATGAAATCGTGATAGATGATGATGATCAGGGGTCTTTTATAATGGGACGATGTATGTATTTTAACAACCGTTCCTAATCCATTCGGACAAAGTCCATATCGATTATAAACGATTCATAATAGTTGATTACATCGCGAGGTACTTGACCTCTAAATGATACATTTTACAAACATTGCATTCGTTTTTAAAAGACAAACTTCCATTACATCGAGAGTTGACAGGTATGCATACCATTTCATAATATCCAACTATAAATGACCTAATCCGTCATTTACTTAATAACAATCTCTAATGAACTTCAACGACTCGAATGCAACATTTTTTGAAATATGTCATGAATGACTCCAAGTAATATCCTTAAAATGAGCTAATGCACAACGGAAGATTTCTTTCAAACCTGAGAATAAACATGCTTTCAAGTGTCAACCAAAAGGTTGGTGAGTTCATTAGTTTAACATAAATAATCATTTCATAATTTTTAATAGACCACAAGATTTCATATTTCCATTTCTCATAAACATACGTCCCATGCATAGAGACAAAAATATCATTCATATGGATTGAACACCTGGTAACCGACATTCACAATATGCATATAAGAATATCCCCATCATTCCGGGATCCTCCTTCGGACATGATATAAATTTCGAAGTACTAAAACATCCGGTACTTTGGATGGGGCTTGTTGGGCCCGATAGATCTATCTTTAGAGTTCGCGTCAATTAGGGTGTCTGTTCCCTAATTCTTAGATTACCAGACTTAATAAAAAGGGGCATACTCAATTTCGATCATTCAACCATATAATGTAGTTTCAATTACTTGTGTCTATTTCGTAAAACAGTTATAAAAACAGCGCATGTATTCTCAGTCCCAAAAATATATATTGCAAAAGCATTTAAAAAGAGATTAATGAAACTCACGCATATAAATATTGTAAAACAGTTAATAAAGCATTTGCATGTATTCTCAGCCCAAAAACGTAAAGAGTAAAAGGGAGCAAATGAAACTCACCGTATTGTATTTTGTAGTAAAAATACATATGACATCATTGAACAAGTGTAAGGTTGGCCTTGAATTCACGAACCTAAATTATTTATATTTATTTATGTATTTGTCAATATCTGTCTAATACATTAAGTTAAGTCATAGTGTACCACAATCCTAATGCTCGAGTCTAATATGCAAAGGTCGATAAAATCTAGTTTGATTCAAAATGATTTCCAAATTCAAAAATGATTATTATATAATTTTTAAATATCATCGTTTTATATTTTTAAAATATTTTTAAAAGATTTAATAGAGTAAATAATATAATTCATTTATAAATACCATTTTATATTAAAGTATACTTTTATATATCTTAATTAATAAAATTTATAAAGTGCAATTAATATTATAAAAATATTGTGATAGATTCTATTGAGGTATTTATATAATTTGTATTCCATTTTTATTTGATAAACTAGCATTGATAATAATAATAAGTAACAGTCGTGTTATTTTGTAATAATAATTATTATTATTTTATTAATAAAAATCAATATTTATTTTTACTAAAAAAAATGATATGATAAAATGGTAATTCTAATTATTGTATCTTTAATTTTCACAATACTTTTTAATATTAACATTAAAGTAATAATAATAATAATAATGATAATGATAATGATAATAATAATAATAATTATAATAATAATAATATTAACAATTAGATAAAAAATTAGAACAACGATATTAAGGACGATAATAATAATCATTTTTACGAAATTTCAATTGGCTATAACTTCTAATCCATCAATCGGATCCCTTTGGCATCTAAAGGTAAAGTTATTAATTTTTCACTAGCTTTCCAATGACATGCATATCTTATACCTTAATTCATCCCTAGTATAACAACTTTTAAGATTCAACATAACCTATCTAAGGGCAATATCAAATGTACAAGCATGCATAATCCTATTTTCTCGAGCACTAGTCAGGGATACACTATTAGTATGTAAAAATTAAATTATGAGTGCTTACGTATCAATATTGAGGTTCAAATTTGCAGGAAAGGTACGTAGACGCAACAGAGACGCTAAACACTAGATTGACCTCGCGAGCATAACCCTCAAACATTACCCATAACCTCCTTAGCTATAACCCATAATTTCCTTAGCTCTATCCCGCTCACAAAACATGTTTGAAATAATTTGCTCATGACCTCGTCGTAGTATTTTATGTATAATACTAATACTAATAATACTAGTATTACTAATAATAATAACATTAAGATTAATCTTAATAATAATATTAATAATAATAATATGTTATATATATATACGAGAGAATGAGAGATTGATATAGATGAATCACAGAAAAATGAAACGATCGATTTTTATAGAGGTTGGCACCACCAAACCCCCTCATGCTTCTTACAGCTCATGTTCCACCAAAAAAAAAAAAAAAAAAAAAATTGTGCCGACACTTTATATTACGTAAAACACATATGATACATATAGATTATATATTATTTAATATATATTATATTTAATCTTTAGAATTAATTAAATATTATATTATATTCTCGTTCATGGTAAAAATATAATTTTTACAAAAATGACACGGTCGTAGTTTCACGACTCATGTACCACTTTCGGTTTTTCGGGCGCACTTTCGTACGTTTAGAAAACTAGCCTTTTACGTTACGCGACGTGTACCTTTTACAAAAATTAGACTTTCTTAACAATAATTTTTCTTTATAAAAATATCACTTATAAAATTTAGCGTTGTGGTCATTTACTTATTTAAATCAAAGTCTCGTTGTTTATCAAAATATTTTATTTTAAATTAAACATTTTGAGACATGTACCTTTATTAATAACTAAACTTAAATTAATTAAAAACTAACCCACTCAAAGTGTAACTTAATCTTTTGAGTGTTTTGGTCATTTCCTTTTATAATCCATAATCTTGTTATTTATCAAAGCCTATTTATTAATATTAGTTTAAAATCAAAACGTTTTATGACTAATTTAAAATATAGATATATATTTAAAATTTATCTAATAACATACTAGTTAACTTTTCAAAACCAATTATGTTTCAAAGTTTGTTTTATAATCGTTTAGAAAAATATTATAACACGTTTTGTTTATTCTTTAAGGCTTTAAATAGATCCAATTTCTTTATATACTAACGTTTTTAAATATCAACCGCATCACTAAGAGAGTGTTACTATCGTGTGCTTAATGAATCTAGAAAACATATATTCTAAATACAAGTCGCAGGTTTTCTATATATATGACTAATAATCGAAATACCAACTTACGTTATTTAAATAAATATATTTTAAATAACCAGTTCTATTATATCGGAAAACGTTTTCACATGTTTGAAAATAGATCAATCAATGCATTATGAAATTCAATTCTCCACTAACTTTTGACTAACTCTCGATAAGTGACACTTTGTTCTTATTTGAAGATCACTTCACCATTATTTTCGAATACCGTTAAAAAGTAAGGGTTTCCTAATTCAAAGTGGACCTCATAACAGAGACACGTAATCATAATTCAATGTATCTGATAATTCAATCATTTGGTATCATCTTTTTAATCTCGTCGATAAACTTACATCGAACAAATACGTTCATGTAAAGTATTATTCATTCAATACCTTGATAGCATTTCCAAGTTCATAAAATAGATCTCATAGCTTATATTCATATCAACTAATCCATTCAATGTTTTATTAATATCTCACAATTTAAAAAAAACATACATATGTATATGTATATATATTTGTTTTCACATAATTGTTCGTGAATCGATAGGCATGGTCAAAAGGTATTTGATTACATGAATGTAGTTTCAAAATTTTCGAGACTCAATATTACAGATTTTGCTTACCGTGTTGGATACATATAAAGATTAAAGTTTAAATTTGGTTGGAAATTTCCGGGTCATCACAGTACCTACCCGTTAAAAGAAATTTCATCCCGAAATTTGATAGAGGTCGTCATGGCTAACAGTAAGAATGTTATTATGATGAATGTAAACGGATACATAGAGTTTTATCATCATTGGGTAATATAGGTAACCCAATTTGATTATTCGAAGAGTATAAGTGAAGCTATCGCAAAAGAGTGAAAATGAATAAATACAGGTTTGACTTAACCGGCGGCGTATTCAAGATTGATTTCCGGAATTTAAGGAATTTAGAAGAAATATTCATAATAAGATTTGATTCTTCGATAATTAAGGAGATTCAGATCTTCTTTGCTCAAACGCGCAAATCTGCTTCGATTGCTCTGTCGGATATTTTTCCTATAAATCTGCCTTCTCCATTTTCTTAAGACTCACACCTTCTATTCTTTCTTCCTCAATTCATACATTAAAGTGTTTGTTAATATGCTTCATCCCATCCTAATCCTTGATATCCTCTTAACTTTTATATCTGTCATTCTTCTTTTTAACCTGCCACCGGAAGAATCTATTTACTTCTACTATACCCTAGGGTTTATAGTGTTTCTAGTTCTTCCGTGTCTTTATGTTGCTATTTGCATTGACATCTACGGTTTATAATTTACGGGTGGTTGTTGGGTTTTATATCATCCCTTATACCTCGATGTCCTTGTATCTGTGTTCCGTAATCATTGTCATCCACAGTTAATGTTCTCTCCCATTTGCTGCGTTTTATACCCCAATTTCTATTTCGGAGTTTTGTCCTTTCGTTTCTTCTTCTTGTGATTAATTAGCTCTTGTAATGGTCCAGAATTCGTAGTTATGGATTCCAGAATGAACATAGTAATTGTTCTAAGATGGAAATTGAAAGGGTACTATCTTGATTTGTCAAATTATCAGAATACCCTGAAAAAGACCGAATCATCAAGAAATATTTTCTTAATATGTTTAGAGATTAGATAGAATGTCAGAGTCGTGTAAATGACACATGATAACGGTATATTCTGTGAATCATCACGTTCCATTAGAAACTCAACATGAATTACTGCAATATAATGACGTTGATCAAGTGTCATTATATTATACTAACCCATGCATCAGTTCCCAACACTACTTCAAAAACATTCATATTCGAATTTTTCAGAATTTAGAAACTAACACAGTTTCTTTTATGTTGCAGATACTACGGAGAGATAAATGATCTCAGATAAGAATAGTTGCGAAAATATCTCCAGAGATATGGAGAATATGTATAATGGAAGATACGAAGATATCTTATAATATTTAAGATATGATGATGATGAAGAATATCTGTCTGTGAAGGTTTAGAATAAGAAGTAACGTGTTTGCTAACGATTTCAGCAGACACTGAATCATTTGGATCCTTTGAAGACATGTTCAGTCCTTGTGATTTATCCATAGCCTCTTTCATACTTTGCTCAATCCGTTTTCCAGTTCCAAATCTTCTCTTTTTCTGAGCTTTACCAACTCACTATCTTCTATCATCAAACTTTTGGCCGGTTAGACCATATACCATTTTTGTGTTTCTTCTGCATTTAATGCTATAATATCTGAATCACTGGTTATCAATCCGAGGTGGGTTCAAAAAAATCGTGTTTTAGATGATTAAACGCTGGTGGTAATATGGTGGAATATTAAAAGTTTCCTAGTAACAATGGCGAGCGGGCAACGTATCTATCGAGGTTATAATAAGACTAGTCTGGCTGAACAGTCGAAGTTGACTTGCTGGAGCTGTGACAAAATTGGCTACTTTGAAAAGGAATCGAAATGTTATTTTTGCTAATAAATGATAAAGAATTCGATGTGGGTACATGTTATATTATGTCTTGGGTTCCGAGAGTTTTTCAAATAAAAAACTTCGGGTAACGTGTGGTTGGATCATCATCTCAATTGTTTATTATTTGAAGTGTCTTTCGAAATTTCAAAAATTTTTAAATGCAGATTGTCATAGTCAATATCCAATTGATGAAATCGTCCTGAATCCCGAATGATTTTCATATTCAACTGAGTGTTACGATTAAAAGTGATGTTCTATCACAGTTTTGAAGTCAAAGTATAGCTTTGAAAAATGTACGGATCTAAGAGTGATGATTTCGGTTGTATCTCGAGTTGAAATTCCCAGAATCAGAATATGTAATTAGATTCGAGTGAGTATGGTTGTTTTGATTTCTATAGAAGAATGTATATTGGTATAGCTGATGATTGTTGATTCAGAATTGAAGAATGTAACATATTAATTGTGATTTTATATATCTCTCGGGTATTACCTACCCGTTAAAAAAAAAATTTCACAAATAATATTTTGAACAAGAATCCTCATTACAATCTTTATGAAAATATATGTGGGTATCTTTTCTTCAGATGTAATACAGATTCAATGAGTTAATATCATACTAAACTCATTTGATTTTCGGATTGGATTAGAAATGAATTTTCTCTAAAACATTAAAGATTGCATAATCTTTGCGGAGTATTTCACTAATCAATACTTCAATATTTATAGGTATTTCCTTGGTGAATCATGCTGATGCTCATAGAACTCTTGCTAACTTCGCAAGATACGAATATTGTTTTCCAGTAAGTTTCGAGTGCATCGAAAATAAGAGTGTAAAATCAAACATGTTATTGAATGATACACTTGATTTATTATGGAACCGAATTCATTTAATTGAAACAAAGGTTGTAGTTAACGATGGTTAAGTCGCTAACGAAGAATGTACATCATAGCATATAGTAATATGAATTAACCGGATAGTTAAGTTCCATACATATAGCTTAGTACAGAAAGATTTATTATGGTTTAAAATTTTATATATATATAGGATATACATATATATTCTTCGGAGGAACCGAGTTAATGATTCAAAACTCATTGATACGATATACGCGTTGTATGATTCGTAATGGTTTCCACAGTGATTCTTGAACTGGCGAAGCTTGTGAGGTTAGAGGTGCTGACGATTCTAACGATGTTGACAGCATTGACTGTGTTGGTGAGGCTATTGGTACTGCTGATGCTGTTAGTAAAATAAGTCTAGCTTGTACCTTACGCACCAGTCTTGTTAGGGTTTCGATTCTTCTCTCTATCATCTCTGTCCACTCATCTGGTTTATGGTTAAGGTTGAGATAGATAATCTCTAAGATTTTTAGAGATTACATAATCATCGCAGGATGATTCTCCGATGAAGTTATGAATCAGCACTTTGTTGTGGTTGGTACTCCTTGGTATTTATGGTGCGTGTGATGTTGAGATCCGATGTACAAGTTGTGATATTGAGGCATGTGATGCGAATGTGGTTGTTGGTGGTGGTAATGATCCTGTTGATGATGGTGCTGCTGTTGATGCCGGTGATGCTGCTGGTGCTTAGGGTATTGAGGCTTGCGATGTTGATGTTATTGGCGGTGCTGGTTATGCTGCTGGTGCTGCTAATGGTGTTTGTAACCTTCACACCGTATTCTCCAAGGCCACTACCCGAGCGTGAAGCTCGTTGACTTCTTCTTGTACACCGGGGTGATTATCGGTTCGGACGATCGGATGAATATAATCTAAAATTTGGTGTAGTATATAATCGTGACGAGATACTCTGGAAATGAGAGAGAAAATGGTTTCTCGAACAGGTTCGCCGGTAAGTGCTTCAGGTTCATTGCCAAGAGGGCAATTTGGTGGATGGAAGGGATCACCTTCTTCTTGTCTCCAATGATTGAGGAGGCTACGAACCCATCCCCATTTCATCCAGAATAGATGATGGCTGATTGGTTGATCCATTCCGGTCACACTGTTGTCAGAGCTCGAATGAAACTCCATATTGGAATAGCTGTCGTAATTTGAGGAATTCGAACTGGTTGAGGGATCCATCTCGGATGATCAAGGGAATGAATTTTTGATATGAAATAGATTATAGGAGTTAGATTTGGTATTCTTCAATACATAATTTACATATGTATATATGTATTACCAAAATCCCATAAATTACGGAGGAATCTTTGAAAAATGTTAGTCAAAGTTCACAGTAACAGATATGCCAGAATAAGATTTCGTCTGTACACTATTATGCAATAAATGCAAGAAAACGCGTCTAGACTAAAGAATGATAATCAGGTAATTTCCTAAGGATGGTCGGTAGATGATTTCCGACTAAAATGATAAGCAAAACTTTTGACATGCAGACACGGTCGAAGTCCAGACTCACTAATGCATCCTAACGAATTATCAGTTAGACACACTAATGCAGACCTGGTTCGCTAAGACCACCGCTCTGATACCAACTTTAACAACCGTTCCTAATCCATTCGGACAAAGTCCATATCGATTATAAACGATTCATAATAGTTGATTACATCGCGAGGTACTTGACCTCTAAATGATACATTTTACAAACATTGCATTCGTTTTTAAAAGACAAACTTCCGTTACATCAAGAGTTGACAGGTATGCATACCATTTCATAATATCCAACTATAAATGACCTAATCCGTCATTTACTTAATAACAATCTCTAATGAACTTCAACGACTCGAATGCAACGTTTTTTGAAATATGTCATGAATGACTCCAAGTAATATCCTTAAAATGAGCTAATGCACAGCGGAAGATTTCTTTCAAACCTGAGAATAAACATGCTTTCAAGTGTCAACCAAAAGGTTGGTGAGTTCATTAGTTTAACATAAATAATCATTTCATAATTTTTAATAGACCACAAGATTTCATATTTCCATTTCTCATAAACATACGTCCCATGCATAGAGACAAAAATATCATTCATATGGATTGAACACCTGGTAACCGACATTCACAATATGCATATAAGAATATCCCCATCATTCCGGGATCCTCCTTCGGACATGATATAAATTTCGAAGTACTAAAACATCCGGTACTTTGGATGGGGCTTGTTGGGCCCGATAGATCTATCTTTAGAGTTCGCGTCAATTAGGGTGTCTGTTCCCTAATTCTTAGATTACCAGACTTAATAAAAAGGGGCATACTCGATTTCGATCATTCAACCATATAATGTAGTTTCAATTACTTGTGTCTATTTCGTAAAACAGTTATAAAAACAGCGCATGTATTCTCAGTCCCAAAAATATATATTGCAAAAGCATTTAAAAAGAGATTAATGAAACTCAAGCATATAAATATTGTAAAACAGTTAATAAAGCATTTGCATGTATTCTCAGCCCAAAAACGTAAAGAGTAAAAGGGAGCAAATGAAACTCACCGTATTGTATTTTGTAGTAAAAATACATATGACATCATTGAACAAGTGTAAGGTTGGCCTTGAATTCACGAACCTAAATTATTTATATTTATTTATGTATTTGTCAATATCTGTCTAATACATTAAGTTAAGTCACAGTGTACCACAATCCTAATGCTCGAGTCTAATATGCAAAGGTCGATAAAATCTAGTTTGATTCAAAATGATTTCCAAATTCAAAAATGATTATTATATAATTTTTAAATATCATCGTTTTATATTTTTAAAATATTTTTAAAAGATTTAATAGAGTAAATAATATAATTCATTTATAAATACCATTTTATATTAAAGTATACTTTTATATATCTTAATTAATAAAATTTATAAAGTGCAATTAATATTATAAAAATATTGTGATAGATTCTATTGAGGTATTTATATAATTTGTATTCCATTTTTATTTGATAAACTAGCATTGATAATAATAATAAGTAACAGTCGTGTTATTTTGTAATAATAATTATTATTATTTTATTAATAAAAATCAATATTTATTTTTACTAAAAAAAATGATATGATAAAATGGTAATTCTAATTATTGTATCTTTAATTTTCACAATACTTTTTAATATTAACATTAAAGTAATAATAATAATAATAATGATAATGATAATGATAATAATAATAATAATTATAATAATAATAATATTAACAATTAGATAAAAATTAGAACAACGATATTAAGGACGATAATAATAATCATTTTTACGAAATTTCAATTGGCTATAACTTCTAATCCATCAATCGGATCCCTTTGGCATCTAAAGGTAAAGTTATTAATTTTTCACTAGCTTTCCAATGACATGCATATCTTATACCTTAATTCATCCCTAGTATAACAACCTTTAAGATTCAACCTAACCTATCTAAGGGCAATATCAAATGTACAAGCATGCATAATCCTATTTTCTCGAGCACTAGTCAGGGATACACTATTAGTATGTAAAAATTAAATTATGAGTGCTTACGTATCAATATTGAGGTTCAAATTTGCAGGAAAGGTACGTAGACGCAACGGAGACGCTAAACACTAGATTGACCTCGCGAGCATAACCCTCAAACATTACCCATAACCTCCTTAGCTATAACCCATAATTTCCTTAGCTCTATCCCGCTCACAAAACATGTTTGAAATAATTTGCTCATGACCTCGTCGTAGTATTTTATGTATAATACTAATACTAATAATACTAGTATTACTAATAATAATAACATTAAGATTAATCTTAATAATAATATTAATAATAATAATATGTTATATATATATACGAGAGAATGAGAGATTGATATAGATGAATCACAGAAAAATGAAACGATCGATTTTTATAGAGGTTGGCACCACCAAACCCCCTCATGCTTCTTACAGCTCATGTTCCACCAAAAAAAAAAAAAAAAAAAAAAAAATTGTGCCGACACTTTATGTTACGTAAAACACATATGATACATATAGATTATATATTATTTAATATATATTATATTTAATCTTTAGAATTAATTAAATATTATATTATATTCTCGTTCATGGTAAAAATATAATTTTTACAAAAATGACACGGTCGTAGTTTCACGACTCATGTACCACTTTCGGTTTTTCGGGCGCACTTTCGTACGTTTAGAAAACTAGCCTTTTACGTTACGCGACGTGTACCTTTTACAAAAATTAGACTTTCTTAACAATAATTTTTCTTTATAAAAATATCACTTATAAAATTTAGCGTTGTGGTCATTTACTTATTTAAATCAAAGTCTCGTTGTTTATCAAAATATTTTATTTTAAATTAAACATTTTGAGACATGTACCTTTATTAATAACTAAACTTAAATTAATTAAAAACTAACCCACTCAAAGTGTAACTTAATCTTTTGAGTGTTTTGGTCATTTCCTTTTATAATCCATAATCTTGTTATTTATCAAAGCCTATTTATTAATATTAGTTTAAAATCAAAACGTTTTATGACTAATTTAAAATATAGATATATATTTAAAATTTATCTAATAACATACTAGTTAACTTTTCAAAACCAATTATGTTTCAAAGTTTGTTTTATAATCGTTTAGAAAAATATTATAACACGTTTTGTTTATTCTTTAAGGCTTTAAATAGATCCAATTTCTTTATATACTAACGTTTTTAAATATCAACCGCATCACTAAGAGAGTGTTACTATCGTGTGCTTAATGAATCTAGAAAACATATATTCTAAATACAAGTCGCAGGTTTTCTATATATATGACTAATAATCGAAATACCAACTTACGTTATTTAAATAAATATATTTTAAATAACCAGTTCTATTATATCGGAAAACGTTTTCACATGTTTGAAAATAGATCAATCAATGCATTATGAAATTCAATTCTCCACTAACTTTTGACTAACTCTCGATAAGTGACACTTTGTTCTTATTTGAAGATCACTTCACCATTATTTCCGAATACCGTTAAAAAGTAAGGGTTTCCTAATTCAAAGTGGACCTCATAACAGAGACACGTAATCATAATTCAATGTATCTGATAATTCAATCATTTGGTATCATCTTTTTAATCTCGTCGATAAACTTACATCGAACAAATACGTTCATGTAAAGTATTATTCATTCAATACCTTGATAGCATTTCCAAGTTCATAAAATAGATCTCATAGCTTATATTCATATCAACTAATCCGTTCAATGTTTTATTAATATCTCACAATTTAAAAAAAAACATACATATGTATATGTATATATATTTGTTTTCACATAATTGTTCGTGAATCGATAGGCATGGTCAAAAGGTATTTGATTACATGAATGTAGTTTCAAAATTTTCGAGACTCAATATTACAGATTTTGCTTACCGTGTTGGATACATATAAAGATTAAAGTTTAAATTCGGTTGGAAATTTCCGGGTCATCACATGTATGATATGTATGATGATGATCATTATGAAGAAGAAGCAGAAATAGTTGGATAGGCTATATATATTTTAGGCCGTGGGTTAAAATGTAAATGACCTAGTAGCTCAGTGGCTAAGGGTGTTAGAAGGTGAGCGTGAGGTCGTGGGTTCGAATCCTGGCAAGTGATGTTTATTTTTGTTAGGTCTATTTCATTAAGGTAGCCCTTCTAATACTTTAATTATTATGTTAATATTATTATTATAACTTATTATTATTATTATTATTATTATTATTATTATTATTATTATTATTATTATTATTATTATTATTATTATTATTATTATTATTATTAATATCAAAACTATTATTACTATCATTATCATTAATATTATTTTTTTACAACAAATAAATATTATGCATATAAAATTATACTTATAATAATATTACATATAATAAACATATTTTTTTTATATAAACATTCATATATAACAAATGATGTATTTTTAATATAATATTAACTATATATAAATATTAATATAATTATATAGATATTAGTCATTTTTAAAGATACATACAAATTAAATATATATTATATATAATTTAAGATATAATAAATTTGTTCGATTACAAATATATGTGTTAATATATATAAATGATATAGGTTCATGAATCCGAGATCAACCCTACACTTGATAAATGATGTCATATGTATTTTTACTACAAAATACAGTATGGTGAGTTTCATTATTCCCTTTTTATATACATTTTTGGGCTGAGAATACATGCAAATGCTTTATTAACTGTGTTACAATATTTATATGCGTGAGTTTCATTTGCCCCTTTTCTCTTTACACTTTTGGGCTGAGAATACATGCAAATGCTTTATTAACTGTTTTACAATATTTATATGCGTGAGTTTCATTTGCTCCCGTTTTAAATGCTTTTGCAATATATATTTTTGGGACTGAGAATATATGCGCTGCTTTTATAACTGTTTTACAAAATAGACACAAGTAATTGAAACTACATTATATGGTTGAATGATCGAAATCGAATATGCCCCTTTTTTATTAAGTCTGGTAATCTAAGAATTAGGGAACAGACACCCTAATTGACGCGAATCCTAAAGATAGATCTATCGGGCCCAACAAGCCCCATCCAAAGTACCGGATGCTTTAGTACTTCGAAATTTATATCATGTTCGAAGGAGGATCCCGGAATGATGGGGATATTCTTATATACAAATTGTGAATGTCGGTTACCAGGTGTTCAATCCATATGAATGATATTTTTGTCTCTATGCATGGGACGTATGTTTATGAGAAATGGAAATATGAAATCTTGTGGTCTATTAAAACGTTGGAAATGATTATTTATGATAAACTAATGAACTCACCAACCTTTTGGTTGACACTTTTAAGCATGTTTATTCTCAGGTGTGAAAGAAACCTTCCGCTGTGCATTTTGCTCATTTTAAGGACAATACTTGGAGTCGATCATTGCTCTGGAATCAAAGGTTGATGACTTCGTCCGGATGGATTAGGACGGGTCTTCACATTCTGACAGCTATTCCGATATGGATTTCCACTCAAACTCCGAAAATAGTGTAAATGGAATGGATCAACCAATCAGCCATCATCAATTCTGGATGAATTGGGGATGGGTTCGTAGCCTACTTAATCATTGGAGACAAGAAGAAGGTGATCCCTTCCATACACTACATTGCCCTCTTGGCGAAGAACCTGAAGCACTTACCGGCGAACCTGTTCATAATACCATTTTCTTTCTTATTTCCAGAGTATCTCGTCATGATTATATACCATCTCAAATTCTAGATCTTATTCATCTGCTCGTCCGAACCTCCAATCATTCCGGAGTAATAGAAGAAGTCAACGAGCTTCGCGCTCGAGTAGTGACTTCGGAAAATGTGATGCACAACTTGCAGGCATCACAGACAGCACCATCCGCACCAGCAACAACACCCGTACCATCAACACCACACGCCACAATATCACAATCTATACCCCAAGCATGATCTTCGTTCTACGTATCGTTCTACATCATTTATCTTCGTTCTACATGGCGATTATGTAATCTTTAATGTTTTAGAGATTATATATTCTAGTTCTAACGGTAAATCAAATGAGATTAATATCATAATTGACTCATTAAATCCATGATTATATCTGAAGAAAATATATATGTATGTATATTTTCATAAAGATTGTAATTAAAATTCTTTCGTACAAACTGTTAACGGTGAAAATATTTTAACGGGTAGGTAATACCCGAGGAATATTTAGATTTCACATTAATAAGTTACACTGTACATTCTTCGAATCTGATTCAACAGTCATTTATTATCCTACTTACATCCACAGATATACGAATACGTTCACCACAGAATAACCGTTTTCATTTAATTTCATATTTGGATTTTGACTTATCAGAATTCAACAAGTGGCATAATGAAGAAAACATTGGACAAAATAAAATTGGTTAGAAACAAACAAATTAACTATGAGAAATTCTGTTAAGAATTCACGCTAACAAAGTCCTAGCAAATTGTTCCTAGCTAACTGTTAATTCCTTATTACATTTATTTATCGCAATTTAATTATCGCAATTTAAATTCTTGAAATTTTATTTATCGTCATTTAATTTCTGTTATTTATTTTACGCACTTTAAATATCGTCGAATAAATCGGGACATGTATACAAGGTTTTGACATATCATATCGACGCATCTATATATATTATTTAGAATAACCGTAAGTCACTCTATATCGCGGTAATGCTCGAGTTAGCATATAAAGGGTCGAGGTTGATTCTAAAATAATATATATACTTTGAGTTATGATCGAGTCTGAGACATGTATACAATGGGTCACGATACGTATTAATTAATTCGAATATTATATATTAAACTACATATGAATTATTGAATTACTAACTGCGGACTACTAATAGTGGACTACTAATATTGGACAATTAAAATGAATTAAAATATTGATTATAACATATGAAACTAAACATTTCTTCAAGTTTGCCACTTGACCTCATCTTAAACCTCATTTATATCTTGATGATTACAATCTGCGTTCAAACCTTTCACAATTCTTGAAAACACCTCAATCGAGAGAATGAACCAACTGCATCTCATCTACGGAAGGAAAGATTTATGCATATAGTTATGCACCTGAAAACACTAGGAACCTGAGTAAACGTTTAACACATATCTGTGCTAGCTCCTTTGGCGTTGTTATTACTGAAAATAACTTTGCAATCCCTTTCCAAAGTAGCCAATTTTGTCACAGCTTCAGCAAATCAACTTCAATTTTTCATTTGAATAAACCTTATTATAAAGATTACCCCTTCATCATCGTTACCGGGGAACCATTTATATTCCACCACATTAGCATTAAACTTACCAGCAACTTCATTACTCATTGGCTTAAGTCTCTTCGAAAAACCATTATAATTATTCATAAAAACCTTATCGTATACTCATCCGCATCTTGTAACAAGAATTTCCATACCAATTACCGAGAATTAGTAATCAGTATTTTGAATCTCGCGGCGTTACTATATCAACAGTTATATGTATACATATAACATTTATCTCTTAGAATTATGATCTTCCATTCTGAAATTCTGAAAAGCACCCAGTCTACGAATCAATACACTGAATTTTGAAAAGCTGAATGAAGCAGCAGAAACTATAGACAACCATAACTGTCAAAGGTTTAATAATAAATAATAGTATGTTGGCAAAGCTCAGAAAAGTTGAAACTAGAAAACGGATTGAGCAAATCATGAAGGAGGCTGTGGACAAATTACAAAGACTAAACCTGCCTTCAAAGAATCCAAATGATTAAGTGTCTACTGAAGACATTAATGTATACTTTGCTCCTAACTCTACATCTTCACGGACAATCTTCATCATCATCCTTCGATATTAGAAATTCTAAGATACCATCGTATCTTTAATTATAAATATCCTCGATATTTCTGAAGATATTTTCATAACTATTCTTATCTGAAATCATTTATATCTTTGCAATATCAGTGTTACACCAGAAAGGAAACTGTTTTAGTTTCTAAATTCTGAAATTCAAAATTTAAAATATGAATTTTTTTAAAGTAGTGTTGGGAATTGAAGTATGAGTTAGTATAATATAATGACACTTGATCAACGTAATTATATTACAGTAAGACATGCTGAGTTTTAATTGAACGTGATGATTCATGTAACATCCCGCGTTTTTCCGTTAAATTTATTTTTAACACCGTCTTTTTTTTAGATAATATCTTTCGTTATCTAAATTCGTATCTTTCGTTAACTAACGTTCTTAATATTTTCGTTATTCGATTATAACATCTCCCGTTTATTCTAGCATTTTTAAAATATTCGTTCGGTTAATTCACGCACCCGCTTTCAAACTTGAGGGACCAAAGTTGAAAAGGGGTCAAACTAGTTGACTAGGTCAACTAGTCAAACCCCACCACCACCACTCATTCACTTCTTCTTCTACTTCTCTCTTTTCTCTCTAGTTACCAAAACACCATTTTTGACATCATCAAAGAATCATCATCTAAATCAATTCAAGCAAGCAAACATCAAAACAAATTACATATTCGTGATCCTCTCATCATCCTCTTCATTTTGGTACCAATTTCACTACTTGGGGTAAGGTTTCTAAAAAATCTAGATTTCTCTAATTCGATTTATGAACTTGAAATGGTGTTAGTTAGTGTCTATGGCCAAGTCTAACATGAATATATGATTTGTTTGCTCGGTTTGTTGTTTTGGAGTAACTAGCATGAACACTTGAAATGGGTTAGTTTAATCCTTGATTTTGGTTGATTAAATGTTGTTATTATGTTAAAGTTCATGTATTAAATGTGTTACTAGCATCATTAGCTTCGTTTTGGTATGTTGGTTGACTTAGAAAAACTTCATAAACAAAATTGATGAATTCATGATTCTTGGTTAGGGTTTGATGAACTTTAAAATGGATTTTTGATGCATTGAATGCTATGACATGTTGTTAGTAAGTGTTTAGTTGCAATGTATGTTTAATTACCTTCGAAACGGCATATCGTATGTGTAAATTGGATTCCTGAATCACCATTTGCATTTTTGAGCTTGAAACGTTAAATAATGATCATTCGGCGAGATTTTGGTTATTGTAAATGATATTTTTGTTTAATGAAATGTGTTTAGTTGTATTCCTCGTTAAATTACCTTTCCAACGATATAAGATACATATTTTGAATATTTACGGTTCATAAGTTATGGTTGTTTGAAGTTGGATTCGTGCATTAATCAAAACTGCCCAGATTTGCTGAACAGACACCCTGAGCGGCGCTCCAGGGGCCCTGAGCGGCGCTCCGATATCGGCTGTCCAAAATTTCACTTTTTCATTTAATTCTAACTATGCTACGCACCTCCGATTAACATGAAACTTGGCCAACATGCTTATATATGATTAAAAACCTCAGAAAAATAGTTCGAGACCCGACCCGAATGTGTTGACTTTTTCATTGACTTTGACTTGGACCAAAAGTTGACTTTTATTCGAACTTCACCAATACTTTGTTCAATCGTTATAACCTTTCGTTACACCTATATCTTGCATGAAACTTGACAACGTGATTCACATGCTACATAATCGAGTCGTAACGAGCCATAGGACTAATTGAACACATTTCGCTCGACTTTGTGTCGTAACTGGTTAATTGATACAACTTACTTGTTTAGGTCAAGACTAAGTAACTTTCATGCACACGTTTACTTTGTGAAGTACATTTATACTCGTGCACCCGAGGTGAGATCATAGTCCCATCTTTTCAACAACTTTTATACTTTTAAATCATGGGATGAGAAACATATACAGTTTTATACTACATACTTTTATGCTTTGAACACAAGTACAAAAACAAACATTCCACAACGAGTTAGAACGAAAATCCTCAATTCAATCATCATTAGTTACACTTGCGGGTGTAAGCGTGAACTTATGTTGTGTGGATCCATGCGGGCTAGACGTGCCCTCATTCGGACGGTTCGCTACCGTCGGCGGATGAAATATACTTTCGATTTTAGTGTATGTTCTAACACTACGTAACAGGGTACCAAACAGTAAAGTCTTGATAATTGGGTGCTCGCGAACATACTTTTAGAATGTAAATGATTTTGATAATCAACGTTATGGAAATACTAAATCTTGTGGTTCAAAACAACGTTTACAAATACACCTATGATTTCTCCAACGTTTTTCGTTGACAGTTTTCTATATGTTTCTCAGGTTCATACTTGGCTACTTGATACATGCTTCCGCACACTTTGATTACTTGCTTGGGGTCAACCATGCATGCATACTGTAGTGACCCGAACTTTTCCATGTTTATATATATTAATTGAGATTGATATTTACATGATTAAATGTTTCCAACATGTTAAGTAATCAAACTTGTTAAGACTTGATTAATTGAAATAGGTTTCATATAGACAATTGACCACCCAAGTTGACCGGTGATTCACGAACGTTAAAACTTGTAAAAACTATATGATGACATATATATGGTTATATATATAGTTAACATGATATTATGATAAGTAAACATATCATTAATTATATTAACAATGAACTACATATGTAAAAACAAGACTACTAACTTAATGATTTTGAAACGAGACATATATGTAACGATTATCGTTGTAACGACATTTAATGTATATATATCATATTAAGAGATATTCGTACATCATAATATCATGATAATATAATAATTTAAAATCTCTTTTGATATTATAAACATTGGGTTAACAACATTTAACAAGATCGTTAACCTAAAGGTTTCAAAACAACATTTACATGTAACGACTAACGATGACTTAACGACTCAGTTAAAATGTATATACATGTAGTGTTTTAATATGTATTCATACACTTTTGAAAGACTTCAAGACACTTATCAAAATACTTCTACTTAACAAAAATGCTTACAATTACATCCTCGTTCAGTTTCATCAACAATTCTACTCGTATGCACCCGTATTCGTACTCGTACAATACACAGCTTTTAGATGTATGTACTATTGGTATATACACTCCAATGATCAGCTCTTAGCAGCCTATGTGAGTCACCTAACACATGTGGGAACCATCATTTGGCAACTAGCATGAAATATCTCATAAAATTACAAAAATATGAGTAATCATTCATGACTTATTTACATGAAAACAAAATAACATATCCTTTATATCTAATCCATACACCAACGACCAAAAACACCTAAAAACACTTTCATTCTTCAATTTTATTCATCTAATTGATCTCTCTCAAGTTCTATCTTCAAGTTCTAAGTGTTCTTCATAAATTCCAAAAGTTCTAGTTTCATAAAATCAAGAATACTTTCAAGTTTGCTAGCCCACTTCCAATCTTGTAAGGTGATCATCCAACCTCAAGAAATCTTTGTTTCTTACAGTAGGTTATCATTCTAATACAAGGTAATAATCATATTCAAACTTTGGTTCAATTTCTATAACTATAACAATCTTATTTCAAGTGATGATCTTACTTGAACTTGTTTTTGTGTCATGATTTTGCTTCAAGAACTTCGAGCCATCCAAGGATCCATTGAAGCTAGATCCATTTTTCTCTTTTCCAGTAGGTTTATCCAAGGAACTTAAGGTAGTAATGATGTTCATAAAATCATTCGATTCATACATATAAAGCTATCTTATTCGAAGGTTTAAACTTGTAATCACTAGAACATAGTTTAGTTAATTCTAAACTTGTTCGCAAACAAAAGTTAATCCTTCTAACTTGAATTTTAAAATAAACTAAACACATGTTCTATATCTATATGATATGCTAACTTAATGATTTAAAACCTGGAAACACGAAAAACACCGTAAAACCGGATTTACGCCGTCGTAGTAACACCGCGGGCTGTTTTGGGTTAGTTAATTAAAAACTATGATAAACTTTGATTTAAAAGTTGTTATTCTGAGAAAATGATTTTTATTATGAACATGAAACTATATCCAAAAATTATGGTTAAACTCAAAGTGGAAGTATGTTTTCTAAAATGGTCATCTAGACGTCGTTCTTTCGACTGAAATGACTACCTTTACAAAAATGACTTGTAACTTATTTTTCTGACTATAAACCTATAATTTTTCTGTTTAGATTCATAAAATAGGGTTCAATATGAAACCATAGCAATTTGATTCACTAAAAACGGATTTAAAATGAAGAAGTTATGGGTAAAACAAGATTGGATAATTTTTCTCATTTTAGCTACGTGAAAATTGGTAACAAATCTATTCCAACCATAACTTAATCAACTTGTATTGTATATTATGTAATCTTGAGATACCATAGACACGTATACAATGTTTCGACCTATCATGTTGACACATCTATATATATTTTGGAACAACCATAGACACTCTATATGTGAATGTTGGAGTTAGCTATACAGGATTGAGGTTGATTCCAAAATATATATAGTTTGAGTTGTGATCAATACTGAGATACGTATACACTGGGTCGTGGATTGATTCAAGATAATATTTATCGATTTATTTCTGTACATCTAACTGTGGACAACTAGTTGTAGGTTACTAACGAGGACAGCTGACTTAATAAACTTAAAACATCAAAATATATTAAAAGTGTTGTAAATATATTTTGAACATACTTTGATATATATGTATATATTGTTATAGGTTCGTGAATCAACCAGTGGCCAAGTCTTACTTCCCGACGAAGTAAAAATCTGTGAAAGTGAGTTATAGTCCCACTTTTAAAATCTAATATTTTTGGAATGAGAATACATGCAGGTTTTATAAATGATTTACAAAATAGACACAAGTACGTGAAACTACATTCAATGGTTGAATTATCGAAATCGAATATGCCCCTTTTTATTAAGTCTGGTAATCTAAGAATTAGGGAACAGACACCCTAATTGACGCGAATCCTAAAGATAGATCTATCGGGCCCAACAAGCCCCATCCAAAGTACCGGATGCTTTAGTACTTCGAAATTTATATCATATCCGAAGGGTGTCCCGAAATGATGGGGATATTCTTATATATGCAACTTGTTAATGTCGGTTACCAGGTGTTCACCATATGAATGATTTTTATCTCTATGTATGGGATGTGTATTGAAATATGAAATCTTGTGGTCTATTATTATGATTTGATATATATAGGTTAAACCTATAACTCACCAACATTTTTGTTGACGTTTTAAGCATGTTTATTCTCAGGTGATTATTAAGAGCTTCCGCTGTCGCATACTTAAATAAGGACGAGATTTGGAGTCCATGCTTGTATGATATTGTGTAAAAACTGCATTCAAGAAACTTATTTTATTGTAACATATTTGTATTGAAAACCATTATGTAATGGTCGTGTGTAAACAGGATATTTTAGATTATCATTGTTTGATAATCTACGTAAAGCTTTTTAAACCTTTATTGATGAAATAAAGGTTATGGTTTGTTTTAAAATGAATGCAGTCTTTGAAAAACGTCTCATATAGAGGTCAAAACCTCGCAACGAAATCAATTAATATGGAACGTTTTTAATCAATAAGAACGGGACATTTCAGTTGGTATCCGAGCGTTGGTCTTAGAGAACCAGAATTTTGCATTAGTGTGTCTTATCGAGTTTGTTAGGATGCATTAGTGAGTCTGGACTTTGACCGTGTTTACTTGAAAAATGATTGCTTAACAAATTTTGTTGGAAACTATATATTTTTAACATGCGAATATTATGTGATATATTAATCTCTTAACGCGTTTGATATTATCTGATAGATGTCTACCTCTAGAACAAGTTCCATTGACTCACCTAATAATAATGAAGAGTCAAATGTAAATTGGAATGATTCGTGGACTGATTCACAAGTTCCCGAAGAGGAACCGGAAGAAGAGTTGGAACCGGAAGAAGAATCGGAACCGGAAGAAGAATCGGAACCGGATGAAGAAATAGAACCGGTGGGGGGAAATAATAAAACGGTTAAGTAAAAGAAAATCCTCAACCAACCGACCAAGGTTAATTATGGTCAATGGTGTTTCCGCCAAGGAAGCAAAATATTGGGAGGATTACCAATTCTCCGATGAATCGGATTCCGACGAGAATTCCGATGATGTTATAGAAATTACCCCAACTGAATTTAAAAAGGCAAAAGAAAATAATAAGGGAAAGGGCATAAAAATAGAGAAATCTAATTCCAACCCCGATGAACTTTATATGTATCGTCAACCCCCGAAGTCCTTAAGTTGTAACAATGACCCGGGAACCTCTAAACCACCAGGTTTTTCTAAACCAATGTGGATAACGACGGCTCGTATTAGGGGAACATCATATATCCCTAGAAACTTGGCAAAACGAACCAAAACCGAAGAAGAAGAAACAAGCGAGTCGGAATAAGATAGTTGTATTCGTGTGGTGTAATATATGTAATATAGTGTGCTTATGCTTTATGATATATGTAAAAATTGCTTGTATTAATAAGTATTTTTTTTTATGAATCTAACTCTTGTCTATTTTACAGTATAAAAACACAAAATGGATAGACAACCCAATATTTTAAGAGACCTACCCGGAGACATGATTGATGAAATCTTGTCTAGAGTCGGTCAGAATTCTTCGGCACAACTATTTAAGGCGAGATCAGTTTGTAAGACAGTCGAAGAACGTTCCAAGAATGCCTTGGTTTATAAAAGGCTTTCGTTCGAAAGATGGGGGATATCACATTGGGAAATCCATAAGTTACGATGTGTTTACTTTGACGCATATATTGCGGGGAACCCAAATGCTATTTTACGCAATGGGTTAAGAAATTATTTTGACTCAATATATCCGAATATTGGACTTCGTGATTTAGAAAAAGCGGCTAACATGCAACATAAAGAAGCTTGTTATGGTTACGGATTAGTAATGTTCGCTTCTCACCAAAGTGAGAACAAGAACATCGGGCTACAACTATTAAACAAAACGTTCCCACAAGTGACGGAGTCGGTAATTGGGGTAAGAAATGAGGTTTTTAGATTGTTACGGGACTGTTGGACATTACGTAACCCTCGCCCCTTTGACGACGTTACAACACGCTGTCTTATCAACGGCCATAACGGTTATGTTCCACAAGACCAAGGATGGGAAGTAATCCTAGTAAAACCAGAATGCATGACTTATTTCTGGACGTATGAATTACGTGTCTTTATTGCCTTTGCTGAACGACTTGTGTACTAGCTAGAATTATCTTCACAACCATCTTGTATCAAATTTATTGTGTGCTATATTTCATGTTATATGTAAAATAAGCGGTATTGTAAGTTTGTAAAATATTGTGTAAAAGTTTGAACGCGAAATATTATTATAATCAGTTTTTCATATAGAATTGTAGTAGTTGAATTGTATATTAGCTACTAAGTATGAACTTAACGGGTAGGTACTACCCGAATTTAAACTTATAAAACGCTAATATGAAGAAAAAGCTTTTATAAATGAGTTCATATTATGCTACGAAATACTATTAACTACTCTTAATATTCTGTATGATTAACTTGTTCCATTTGACTATTTTGAAGGAAATGGCACCGACTACTCGACACACCGTGAATATGAATGAAGAGGAATTCCGTACTTTTTAGCTTCAAACATAGCCGCAGTACAGGCTGCGCTACATACCAACAATAACCTTGGATCTAGCAGTACAGGAAATCATGTAGGATGCACCTACAAAGAATTTACTGCCTGTAAACCTTTGGAATTTAATGGAACCGAAGGACCGATCGGATTGAAACGGTGGACCGAGAAGGTCGAATCGGTGTTTGCCATAAGTAAGTGTACTGAAGAGTACAAAGTGAAGTACGCTACGCATACCTTCACAGGTTCTGCGTTAACATGGTGGAATACCTATCTAGAGCAAGTGGGACAAGACGATGCGTACACACTACCGTGGTCAGCATTCAAGCACTTGATGAACGAGAAGTACCGTCCCAGAACCGAGGTCAATAAGCTCAAGACAGAACTTAGAGGGTTACGAACCCAAGGATTTGATATTACCACGTACGAAAGATGATTCACAGAATTGTGCCTATTGTGTCCAGGAGCATTCGAAGATGAGGAAGAGAAGATCGACGCGTTTGTGAAAGGATTATCGGAAAGAATCCAAGAAGATATAAGTTCACACGAGCCCGCCTCCATACAACAGGCATGTAGAATGGCTCACAAACTAGTGAACCAGATTGAAGAAAGAATTAAAGAACAGACTGCTGAAGAGGCCAATGTGAAGCAAGTCAAAAGAAAGTGGGAGGAAAATGGTGATAAGAATCACCAATACAACAACAACAGCAATTACAACAATAATCGCAACAATTATCCCAACAATCGCAACATCAATCGCAACTACAACAAACGGCCCAACAACAACAACAACAATAACAACAACAACAACAGCAACTACAACAATCATCCCAACAACAATAATAACCGCAATAACAACAACAATCAGAAGCAGCTATGCCAAAGGTGTGAAAAGTATCACTCGGGGTTCTGCACCAAATTTTGCAACAAGTGTAAAAGAAATGGTCATAGCGCGGTGAAGTGTGAGGTCTACGGACCAGGGGTTAATAGAACGAAAGGAACAAATGGTGTCGGAACGAGTAATGGCGGAGCAAGTAGTGTCGGAGCAAGTTATGCCAATGTAGTTTGTTATAAATGTGGAAAACCGGGCCACATTATTAGAAATTTCCCGAACCAGGAGAACACGAATGGACAAGGCCGCGGAAGAGTTTTCAATATTAATGCGGCAGAGGCACAAGAAGACCCGGAGCTTGTTACAGGTACGTTTCTTATTGACAATAAATCTGCTTACGTTTTATTTGATTCGGGTGCGGATAGAAGCTATATGAGTAGAGATTTTTGTGCTAAATTAAGTTGTCCATTGACGCCTTTGGATAGTAAATTTTTACTCAAATTAGCAAATGGTAAATTAATTTCAGCAGATAATATATGTCGGAATCGAGAAATTAAACTGGTTAGCGAAACATTTAAGATTGATTTGATACCAGTAGAGTTAGGGAGTTTTGATGTGATAATCGGTATGGACTGGTTGAAAGAAGTGAAAGCAGAGATCGTTTGTTACAAAAATGCAATTCGCATTATGCGAGAAAAAGGAAAACCCTTAATGGTGTACGGAGAAAAGGGCAACACGAAGCTACATCTTATTAGTAATTTGAAGGCACAAAAACTAATAAGAAAAGGTTGTTATGCTGTTCTAGCACACGTCGAGAAAGTACAAACTGAAGAAAAGAGCATCAATGATGTTCCCATTGCAAAAGAATTTCCCGATGTATTTCCTAAAGAATTACCGGGATTACCCCCACATCAATCCGTTAAATTTCAAATAGATCTTGTACCAGGAGCTGCACCAATAGCTCGTGCTCCTTACAGACTCGCACCCATCGAGATGAAAGAACTGCAAAGCCAATTACAAGAACTTTTAGAGCGTGGTTTCATTCGACCAAGAACATCACCGTGGGGAGCTCCTGTTTTGTTTGTCAAGAAGAAAGATGGTACATTCAGGTTGTGTATCGACTACCGAGAGTTGAAAAAACTTACCATCAAGAACCGGTACCCACTACCGAGAATCGACGACTTATTTGATCAACTACAAGGCTCGTCTGTTTATTCAAAGATTGACTTACGTTCCGGGTATCATCAAATGCGGGTGAAAGAAGATGATATTCCAAAGACTGCTTTCAGAACACGTTACGGTCATTACGAGTTTATGGTCATGCCATTTGGTTTAACTAATGCACCAGCCGTGTTCATGGACCTTATGAACTGAGTGTGTGGACCATACCTTGACAAGTTTGTCATTGTTTTCATTGATGACATACTTATTTACTCAAAGAATGACCAAGAACACGGTGAACATTTGAGAAAGGTGTTAGAAGTATTGAGGAAGGAAGAATTGTATGCTAAGTTTTCAAAGTGTGCATATTGGTTGGAAGAAGTTCAATTCCTCGGTCACATAGTGAACAAAGAAGGTATTAAGGTGGATCCGGCAAAGATAGAAACTGTTGAAAAGTGGGAAACCCCGAAAACTCCGAGACACATACGCCAGTTTTTAGGACTAGCTGGTTACTACAGAAGGTTCATCCAAGACTTTTCCAGAATAGCAAAACCCTTGACTGCATTAACGCATAAAGGGAAGAAATTTGAATTGAATGATGAACAAGAGAAAGCGTTTCAGTTATTGAAGAAAAAGCTAACTACGGCACCTATATTGCCATTGCCTGAAGGGAATGATGATTTTGTGATTTATTGTGACGCATCAAAGCAAGGTCTCGGTTGTGTATTAATGCAACGAACGAAGGTGATTGCTTATGCGTCTAGACAATTGAAGATTCACGAACAAAATTATACGACGCATGATTTGGAATTAGGCGCAGTTGTTTTTGCATTAAAGACTTGGAGGCACTACTTATATGGGGTTAAAAGTATTATATATACCGACCACAAAAGTCTTCAACACATATTTAATCAGAAACAACTGAATATGAGGCAGCGTAGGTGGATTGAATTATTGAATGATTACGACTTTGAGATTCGTTACCACCCGGGGAAGGCAAATGTGGTAGCCGATGCCTTGAGCAGGAAGGACAGAGAACCCATTCGAGTAAAATCTATGAATATAATGATTCATAATAACCTTACTACTCAAATAAAGGAGGCGCAACAAGGAGTTTTAAAAGAGGGAAATTTAAAGGATGAAATACCCAAAGGATCGGAGAAGCATCTTAATATTCGGGAAGACGAAATCCGGTATAGGGCTGAAAGGATTTGGGTACCAAAATTTGGAGATATGAGAGAAATGGTACTTAGAGAAGCTCATAAAACCAGATACTCAATACATCCTGGAACGAGGAAGATGTACAAGGATCTCAAGAAACATTTTTGGTGGCCGGGTATGAAAGCCAATGTTGCTAAATATGTAGGAGAATGTTTGACGTGTTCTAAGGTCAAAGCTGAGCATCAGAAACCATCAGGTCTACTTCAACAACCCGAAATCCCGGAATGGAAATGGGAAAACATTACCATGGATTTCATCACTAAATTGCCAAGGACTGCAAGTGGTTTTGATACTATTTGGGTAATAGTTGATCGTCTCACTAAATCAGCACACTTCCTGCCAATAAGAGAAGATGACAAGATGGAGAAGTTAGCACGACTGTATTTGAAGGAAGTCATCTCCAGACATGGAATACCAATCTCTATTATCTCTGATAGGGATGGCAGATTTATTTCAAGATTCTGGCAAACATTACAGCAAGCATTAGGAACTCGTCTAGACATGAGTACTGCCTATCATCCACAAACTGATGGGCAGAGCGAAAGGACGATACACGCTTGAAGACATGCTACGAGCATGTGTTATTGATTTCGGAAACAGTTGGGATCGACATCTACCGTTAGTAGAATTTTCCTACAACAACAGCTACCATTCAAGCATTGAGATGGCGCCGTTTGAAGCACTTTATGGTAGAAAGTGCAGGTCTCCGATTTGTTGGAGTGAAGTGGGGGATAGACAGATTACGGGTCCGGAGATTATACAAGAAACTACCGAGAAGATCATCCAAATTAAACAACGGTTGAAAACCGCCCAAAGTCGACAAAAGAGCTACGCTGACATTAAAAGAAAAGATATAGAATTTGAAATTGGAGAGATGGTCATGCTTAAAGTTGCACCTTGGAAAGGCGTTGTTCGATTTGGTAAACGAGGGAAATTAAATCCAAGGTATATTGGACCATTCAAGATTATTGATCGTGTCGGACCAGTAGCTTACCGACTTGAGTTACCTCAACAACTCGCGGCTGTACATAACACTTTCCACGTCTCGAATTTGAAGAAATGTTTTGCTAAAGAAGATCTCACTATTCCGTTAGATGAAATCCAAATCAACGAAAAACTTCAATTCCTCGAAGAACCCGTCGAAATAATGGATCGTGAGGTTAAAAGACTTAAGCAAAACAAGATACCAATTGTTAAGGTTCGATGGAATGCTCGTAGAGGACCCGAGTTCACCTGGGAGCTTAAAGATCAGATGAAGAAGAAATACCCGCATCTATTTCCAGAAGATTCGTCAACACCTTCAACAGCTTAAAATTTCGGGACGAAATTTATTTAACGGGTAGGTACTGTAGTGACCCGAACTTTTCCATGTTTATATATATTAATTGAGATTGATATTTACATGATTAAATGTTTCCAACATGTTAAGTAATCAAACTTGTTAAGACTTGATTAATTGAAATAGGTTTCATATAGACAATTGACCACCCAAGTTGACCGGTGATTCACGAACGTTAAAACTTGTAAAAACTATATGATGACATATATATGGTTATATATATAGTTAACATGATATTATGATAAGTAAACATATCATTAATTATATTAACAATGAACTACATATGTAAAAACAAGACTACTAACTTAATGATTTTGAAACGAGACATATATGTAACGATTATCGTTGTAATGACATTTAATGTATATATATCATATTAAGAGATATTCGTACATCATAATATCATGATAATATAATAATTTAAAATCTCTTTTGATATTATAAACATTGGGTTAACAACATTTAACAAGATCGTTAACCTAAAGGTTTCAAAACAACATTTACATGTAATGACTAACGATGACTTAACGACTTAGTTAAAATGTATATACATGTAGTGCTTTAATATGTATTCATACAATTTTTAAAGACTTCAATACACTTATCAAAATACTTCTACTTAACAAAAATGCTTACAATTACATCCTCGTTCAGTTTCATCAACAATTCTACTCGTATGCACCCGTATTCGTACTCGTACAATACACAGCTTTTAGATGTATGTACTATTGGTATATAAACTCCAATGATCAGCTCTTAGCAGCCCATGTGAGTCACCTAACACATGTGGGAACCATCATTTGGCAACTAGCATGAAATATCTCATAAAATTACAAAAATATGAGTAATCATTCATGACTTATTTACATAAAAACAAAATAACATATCCTTTATATCTAATCCATACACCAATGACCAAAAACACCTAAAAACACTTTCATTCTTCAATTTTATTCATCTAATTGATCTCTCTCAAGTTCTATCTTCAAGTTCTAAGTGTTCTTCATAAATTCCAAAAGTTCTAGTTTCATAAAATCAAGAATACTTTCAAGTTTGCTAGCTCACTTCCAATCTTGTAAGGTGATCATCCAACCTCAAGAAATCTTTGTTTCTTACAGTAGGTTATCATTCTAATACAAGGTAATAATCATATTCAAACTTTGGTTCAATTTCTATAACTATAACAATCTTATTTCAAGTGATGATCTTACTTGAACTTGTTTTCGTGTCATGATTTTGCTTCAAGAACTTCGAGCCATCCAAGGATCCATTGAAGCTAGATCCATTTTTCTATTTTCCAGTAGGTTTATCCAAGGAACTTAAGGTAGTAATGATGTTCATAAAATCATTCGATTCATACATATAAAGCTATCTTATTCGAAGGTTTAAACTTGTAATCACTAGAACATAGTTTAGTTAATTCTAAACTTGTTCGCAAACAAAAGTTAATCCTTCTAACTTGAATTTAAAAATAAACTAAACACATGTTCTATATCTATATGATATGCTAACTTAATGATTTAAAACCTGGAAACACGAAAAACACCGTAAAACCGGATTTACGCCGTCGTAGTAACACCGCGGCTGTTTTGGGTTAGTTAATTAAAAACTATGATAAACTTTGATTTAAAAGTTGTTATTCTGAGAAAATGATTTTTATTATGAACATGAAACTATATCCAAAAATTATGGTTAAACTCAAAGTGGAAGTATGTTTTCTAAAATGGTCATCTAGACGTCGTTCTTTCGACTGAAATGACTACCTTTACAAAAACGACTTGTAACTTATTTTTCCGACTATAAACCTATACATTTTCTATTTAGATTCATAAAATAGGGTTCAATGTGAAACCATAGCAATTTGATTCACTAAAAACGGATTTAAAATGAAGAAGTTATGGGTAAAACAAGATTGGATAATTTTTCTCATTTTAGCTACGTGAAAATTGGTAACAAATCTATTCCAACCATAACTTAATCAACTTGTATTATATATTATGTAATCTTGAGATACCATAGACACGTATACAATGTTTCGACCTATCATGTCGACACATCTATATATATTTCGGAACAACCATAGACACTCTATATGTGAATGTTGGAGTTAGCTATACAGGGTTGAGGTTGATTCCAAAATATATATAGTTTGAGTTGTGATCAATACTGAGATACGTATACACTGGGTCGTGGATTGATTCAAGATAATATTTATCGATTTATTTCTGTACATCTAACTGTGGACAACTAGTTGTAGGTTACTAACGAGGACAGCTGACTTAATAAACTTAAAACATCAAAATATATTAAAAGTGTTGTAAATATATTTTAAACATACTTTGATATATATGTATATATTGTTATAGGTTCGTGAATCAACCAGTGGCCAAGTCTTACTTCCCGACGAAGTAAAAATCTGTGAAAGTGAGTTATAGTCCCACTTTTAAAATCTAATATTTTTGGGATGAGAATACATGCAGGTTTTATAAATGATTTACAAAATAGACACAAGTACGTGAAACTACATTCTATGGTTGAATTATCGAAATCGAATATGCCCCTTTTTATTAAGTCTGGTAATCTAAGAATTAGGGAACAGACACCCTAATTGACGCGAATCCTAAAGATAGATCTATCGGGCCCAACAAGCCCCATCCAAAGTACCGGATGCTTTAGTACTTCGAAATTTATATCATATCCGAAGGGTGTCCCGGAATGATGGGGATATTCTTATATATGCATCTTGTTAATGTCGGTTACCAGGTGTTCACCATATGAATGATTTTTATCTCTATGTATGGGATGTATATTGAAATATGAAATCTTGTGGTCTATTATTATGATTTGATATATATAGGTTAAACCTATAACTCACCAACATTTTTGTTGACGTTTTAAGCATGTTTATTCTCAGGTGATTATTAAGAGCTTCCGCTGTCGCATACTTAAATAAGGACGAGATTTGGAGTCCATGCTTGTATGATATTGTGTAAAAACTGCATTCAAGAAACTTATTTTGTTGTAACATATTTGTATTGAAAACCATTATGTAATGGTCGTGTGTAAACAGGATATTTTAAATTATCATTATTTGATAATCTACGTAAAGCTTTTTAAACCTTTATTGATGAAATAAAGGTTATGGTTTGTTTTAAAATGAATGCAGTCTTTGAAAAACGTCTCATATAGAGGTCAAAACCTCGCAACGAAATCAATTAATATGGAACGTTTTTAATCAATAAGAACGGGACATTTCACATACGCTAGCGATAGCACTTTTGGATTCAAACTTAAAGCATACATACTTACGCTATTTATAGCAACCGTGATTTTAAACTAATTATGTCGCAAGTTATTTCATTTATACTTTATAACTCTTGTAAACTTAAACTTGTTGTCGAACCGTTTGGTAAACTAAACTTTGTAAGTCTTGTACGTTTCGAATGAATACGACATAATTTTGGTCAAACGCGTCTCATTTAGGGACTATGACCACGTAACGGGACCTAAGTTAATGGCGCCGTCAATGACGATTTTGTCGGGTCATTACAGATGGTATCAGAGCGTTGGTTGTAGGGATCTAGGATGTGCATTAGTGTATCTGACAGAGTCGTTAGGAGGCATTAGTGAATCTAGACTACAACCAGATAGTTAGCCATTGCATTCTGACATACATTTGCTATAGATAGCACTTACTTGACTACTTGTGCATTTATACTTGAATTATTCTTAGGCAAACTTCTTAATGGTACCAAGTTTTCATCATACGAATCTGTATTCTACCACTTTCCGGTAACACACGTAAATTCAAGATTCATACGCGTAAGAATGACGATGACTTCATTAGTCACACTAGTTCGGAAACTCTGTCTCCTCGGTTGTTATTCGTCACCGTCCCGGCTTACTATCCACAAGTGTTGTAAAGTTACCACCACTACTTTAGATGAGTATCGTCATCACTACTTATCACTATGGTTACGTACTATTTGTTATCATAATTCGTTACTCTTTTCGTGCCTAAATACATTATTGTTTGACTTGAACCGCATTGACGTGAACAATCATTTATACACTTCCCTCGGGAAACGCTTCTTCAGAGATGCACTAATTCTTTCTATTCAATACGAGTCACGTTAGAGATGTCGTTACACTTTGTTCATTTTAAAACTTCACGATTACACAAACTTAGTTCTATGGAGTGATGTGGGAATGGAGGTATGAGTTAGCGTAATATAATGACACTCGATCAATGTGGTTATATTATGGTAAGTCATACTAAAGTTCTAATGACTCGTGATGGTGATTGGACTCGATCAACCTAATCACCATCATGTGCCATGTACATGACTTCATTTTCTTGTTGGACATCCGAAAACTCCGAGAATAGTGATAACAACCATACCAAGAACACACCTTTGATTATTTTCGAATCATATTTATGCTTCCGAATGGATGACAAATTCTTTCAACTTCAAACATATGTTACACGTGTATACTATCTCGTCTTTGCACAGTTTTATCGACGAACTACAATATGCTTGTTATGCTCACATCGAGGCGGAAACTTCTCTCGCATCACACTCGTACTCCCGTATAAAGAAATCTTTTATCTAAATTCTCGATGGGGAGAGAGACTCTTCACATTATACTAGTATTCACCACGAGGGGGAATAGTCCTAACGAACGTTTTCAGAAATCGATAAATCTTCCGCGGCACGAATTTCTTGAGAAACAAAGACTTGTTCAAATATATCTTAAAGAAATGTACCTCGTCTCGGATCGAGATTCTCGTTTCACTTCTAGACTTACAAAAAGTCTCGGGACCACGTTTAGACATGGGTACCGCGTATCACCCACAAACCGACGAACAAATCAAATGTACGATTCGAACCTTGGAAACCATAATACGAGTTTGTATTATCAACTTCAAATTTACTTGGGAAAAGTCCTTGCCTTTAACCAAATTCTCTTACTACAATAATTTTCATCCGAAGTATTAACTCCACACTTTTCGAAACTTTATATGGCCACAAATGTCGTTCTCCTCTTCGTTGGGCAGAAGTAGGCAACAAGCAAATCACCGAACCCGAACTCATTCCCGAATATAACCTAAGAAATGCTCAAGATGGTCCGTAGTCATCAAAAGAGCTATGCCGATGTTAGACGTAAACCTCTCGAATTCCAAGTGGGTGGCCACATAACGTTAAAAGTCGCACCTTGGAAAGGTGTAATCCGTTTCGAGAAACCTAAAAAGCTAAATCCGTGATATTTTGATCCTTTTAAAAATCTTGGGGCGTTTTGGACCCGTTGCTTACCGTTTCGAACTCCCAACTCGATCGAATTCCGTTCATTCTACATTCCATGTATCAAACTTAAAGACGTGTCTTGCGAAATAAGAACTTGTTATTCTCTTCGATGAACTTACTATCGATGATAAACTTCACTTCCTAGGAGGACCGGTTGAAACTATGAATCCTGAAACCAAATTTTAAAACAAAGTAAAACCCCGATTTTCGAAGTTTGTTGAAATGCCCAAGGAAGTACCTTCACTTATCCGTAGATTTGACAACGCAAGATCTTGAAGAAGAAACAACAACTACTACTTCCAACTAAATTTCGGGACAAAATTTCTTTTAAGTTATAGGTAATGCAACATCCCGCGTTTTTCCGTTAAATTTATTTTTAACACCGTCTTTTTTTAGATAATATCTTTCGTTATCTAAATTCGTATCTTTCATTAACTAACGTTCTTAATATTTCTGTTATTCGATTATAACATCTCCCGTTTATTCTAGCGTTTTTAAAATATTCGTTCGGTTAATTCACGCACCCGCTTTCAAACTTGAGGGACCAAAGTTGTAAAGGGGCCAAACTAGTTGACTAGGTCAACTAGTCAAACCCCACCACCACCACTCATTCACTTCTTCTTCTACTTCTCTCTTTTCTTTCTAGTTACCAAAACACCATTTTTGACATCATCAAAGAATCATCATCTAAATCAATTCAAGCAAGCAAACATCAAACCAGATTACATATTCGTGATCCTCTCATCATCCTCTTCATTTTGGTACCAATTTCACTACTTGGGGTAAGGTTCTAAAAACTCTAGATTTCTCTAATTCGATTTATGAACTTGAAATGGTGTTAGTTAGTGTCTATGGCTCAAGTCTAACATGAATATATGATTTGTTTGCTCAGTTTGTTGTTTTGGAGTAACTAGCATGAACACTTGAAATGGGTTAGTTTAATCCTTGATTTTGGTTGATTAAATGTTGTTATTATGTTAAAGTTCATGTATTAAATGTGTTACTAGCATCATTAGCTTCGTTTTGGTATGTTGGTTGACTTAGAAAAACTTCATAAACAAAATTGATGAATTCATGATTCTTGGTTAGGGTTTGATGAACTTTAAAATGGATTTTTGATGCATTGAATGCTATGACATGTTGTTAGTAAGTGTTTAGTTGCAATGTATGTTTAATTACCTTCGAAACGGCATATCGTATGTGTAAATTGGATTCCCGAATCACCATTTGCATTTTTGAGCTTAAAACATTAAATAATGATCATTCGGTGAGATTTCGGTTATTGTAAATTATGTTTTTATTTAATGAAATGTATTTAGTTGCATTCCTCGTTAAATTACCTTTCCAACGATATAAGATACGTGTTTTGAATGTTTACGGTTCATAAGTTATGGTTGTTTGAAGTTGGATTCGTGCATTAATCAAGACTGCCTAGATTTGCTGAACAGACACCCTGAGCGGCGCTCCAGGGGCCCTGAGCGGCGCTCCGATATCGGCTGTCCAAAATTTCACTTTTTCGTTTAATTTAACTATGCTACGCACCTCCGATTAACATGAAACTTGGCCAACATGCTTATATATGATTAAAAACCTCAGAAAAATAGTTCGAGACCCGACCCGAACGTGTTGACTTTTTCGTTGACTTTGACTTGGACTAAAAGTTGACTTTTATTCGAACTTAACCAATACTTAGTTTAATCGTTATAACCTTTCGTTACACCTACATCTTGCATGAAACTTGACAACGTGATTCACATGCTACATAATCGAGTCGTAACGAGTCATAGGACTAATTGAACACATTTCGCTCGACCTTGTGTCGTAACCGGTTAATTGATACAACTTACTTGTTTAGGTCAAGAATAAGCAACTTTCATGCACACGTTTACTTTGTGAAGTACATTTATACTCGTGCACCCGAGGTGAGATCATAGTCCCATCTTTTCAACAACTTTTATACTTTTAATTCATGGGATGAGAAACATATACAGTTTTATACTACACACTTTTATGCTTTGAACACAAGTACGAAAAGAAATATTCCACAGCGAGTTAGAACGAAAATCCTCAATTCAATTATCATTAGTTACACTTGCGGGTGTAAGCGTGAACTTATGTTATGTGGATCCATGCGGGCTAGACGTGCCCTCATTCGGACGGTTCACTATAGTCGGCGGATGAAATATATTTTTGATTTTAGTGTATGTTCTAACACTACATAACAGGGTACCAAACAGTAAAGTCTTGATAATTGGGTGCTCGCGAACATACTTTTGGAATGCAAACGATTTAGATAATCAACGTTATGGAAATACTAAATCTTGTGGTTCAAAACAACGTTTACAAATACACCTATAATTTCACCAACGTTTTTCATTGACAGTTTTCTATATGTTTCTCAGGTTCATACTTGGCTACTTGATACATGCTTCCGCACACTTTGATTACTTGCTTGAGGTCAACCATGCATGCATACGCTAGCGATAGCACTTTTGGATTCAAACTTAAAGCATACATACTTACGCTATTTATAGACCGTGATTTTAAACTAATTATGTCGCAAGTTATTTCATTTATACTTTATAACTCTTGTAAAATTAAACTTGTTGTCGAACCGTTTGGTAAACTAAACTTTGTAAGTCTTGTACGTTTCAAATGAATGCGACATAATTTTGGTCAAACGCGTCTCATTTAGGGACTATGACCACGTAATGAGACCTAAGTTAACGGCGCCGTCAATGACGATTTTGTCAGGTCGTTACAATTCACAGACCTTAACGTCATCATGTGCCATGTTACACGACTCTTACATTCTACCTAATCTCCAAACATATCAAGAATATATCTTCCTGATAGTTCTATCTTTTCTCTTGAATTATGGTAAGTTAACCAATCAAGATCGTGCTATTACAATCTCTCTCTTAGAACATTAGTCATGTTCATTCGAAACTCTATACCTACGAATTCTGGACCATTATTCGCTTGACTTAAAGTCGAGAAGAGAAAACAAAAGTATGAAACTCCAAAAATATAAAGGAAACGAAGGGAGTAGATTTATAGTGAAATATCCGACAGAGAAATCAAAACAGATTATCGCATTTAACCAAAGAGGATCCTTATTTAGATTTCGAAGATTTTCTTCTAAATCCCTTAAATTTCAGAAGTCAACCGTGACTACGTCACCGACTAAGACAAACCTGCATTTACTCATTTCACTCTTTTGTGATAGCTTCACTCGTACTCTTCACAAAATCAAATTGTTTTATCTATATTACTCGATGATGATAAAACTCTAAATTTCTAGCTCCTATGCGTCATGAAAACATACTTATTGTCAGTCATGACCATCCTAATCAAATTTCGGGACGAAATTTCTTTAACGGGTAGGAAAATTTCGACTAATTTTAAATCAAACTCTCGATACGATTTTATAGCTTTGACATGATAAGCAAGGTTTGTTACGTTAAGTCTCAAAAATTTTTGAACTGTTTACATTACATTCTTTTAACCTCGACCAGTTTCGACGATTCACGAACATTTAATTGAAAATAGATATATGTGTGTGTGTGTGTGTGTATATATATATATATATATATATATATATATATATATAAATATATTAACAGTAATTGGAAATATAATTTGAAGTATTATATGTTATTGTTATTAAAAATTAATTATGTAAAATAAAATAAAAATTGGATATTATAATAATCATTATCTAAAACATACCTATATATATAAATAAAGTATATTAAAAATAAATAATAATAATTAAATGATTGTAATACTCGTTAGATGTTCCGATTGATATTAAGCAAGTTAAATTCAAACTAATATGATTTTAAAATAAACTACGATCCGAAAATGAGTTATATAAATTTTAGGCTTATTAAAAATATATTTAGAAGCTAATTAATGAATTTTAACACTTTTTATATTCTACCCAGAATCGAGTGGGACAATTGATATAATTTTTATTTAATAAATTAATGATCGAATTTTATACCATAATGACCGAAATAAATAAAGATAACTACTGTAAAAATTTGAGAGTTTTCTGGAGACTTTTTATCCGCCACTAAATTAAAACGACATCGATAATTAAATGACAAAAAGAAGGCTGCTAAGCTTATTGCACGTTTTTATTTTTTAACTCTTCATGATATTATAATAGATTATGATATATATATATATATATATATATATATATATAGCCCCACTTGATTACTGATTGTAAGATTAAAAAAAAATCAACATACAACTTGTACTTATTACTGTTTCTATTTCTGTATTATTGTTTTCACTCTATGAGTTTATCAAGTAACCATGTTTCTCTTCTTTAATCTCACCATAACCGGAACCAATGATTAACCATCTATCCCTTCTTCTCCTTCTATCCCATTCGACAACCAACTGCAATCACTCTCGTGACATCATTAAAAACACCATCACCAACTTCATGTGTTAAACTACCCGTCTCCTATTATGTTTCATTCCTATTGTTGACAAACATAAAACACCACAAACCTGTTTTAATCACCAACTTTGAACAATCACTAAACTGTTTTCTGTTTTCAATTACCTTCATCACCGTAATCCTTCCACCACCAATCCTCACCATGGTTCACTAGTTTAGTCTGTTGCAACTAGAATCGACTATCACCACCTTATTATTCCATTTACCATTGACCACCGACAACCAACCCGTCATCTATGATGACCACCCTCCTCAAACCCACAACAACTGTGACGACCCGGAAATTTCCGACCAAATTTAAACTTAACCTTTATATGTTTCCAACACGATAAGCAGAATTTGTAATGTTAAATCTCAAAAAGTTTGGAACTACATTCATGTAATCAATTACCCTTTGACCGTGTTCGAAGATTCACGAACAATTATGTGTATATAGATATGTATATATAATATATAATATTAACTAAAAACATTAACAAAGTATTAGATATATGATACTTTACATGAACATATTTGTTTCGATATATTTATCGACAGAATTAAGAGATAATATCAAATAATTGAATTATCAGATACATTATGATATGATTACGGGCCTATGTTATGAGGTCCACTGTGATTTAAGAAATCTATTCTTTTTGACAACTCAATACTTAATCAGTATGATAAAGATAACGATATTTATATTTTATTTTATTAAATATATAAAACGATTTAAATTAATATTATATATTTTTTATACGCGTATTATACGTACATAGTTTTATACTTTTACTATACTTTAACTTTACCTTTACTTTACTTTTACTTTACTTTAACTTTAATAATTCATACTTTAATAATTCACTTTAATAATTCATACTTTAATAACTCACTTTAATAATTCATACTTTAATAATTCACTTTAATAATTCACTCTTTAATAATTCACTTTAATAATTCATACTTTAATAATTCACTTTAATAATTCAAAAATCTATTATAAATAGAATTCAATAGGTTTCATTATTTCATAGAAACTTGAAAATATATTTCTCTAAACTCTCTCAATCGAATTACATATATATATATATATATATATATATATATATATATATATATATATATATATATATATATATATATATATATTTACTTAGTATTATTTCAAGATATTATTAGTATACATAAAATACTACGACGGAGTTATATTCAGACGATTTCAAAATAAGTTTTCAAATGGGATAGAGCTAAGGAAATTATGGGTTATAGCTATGAAGGTTATGGGTATTGATCGAGGGTATTGCTCGTGAGGTCAACCTAACGTTTATCATTTTCGTTGCGTCTACGTACTTTCCTGCAATATTGAATCACAATATTGATACGTGAGCATTCATATCTTATCTTTTATATATTAATAGTGTATCCCTGACTAGTGCTCGAGTATATATGATTATGCATGTTTGTATGCTTAGTTTCGTCGTTAAATAGTTTATGATAAATCACGAATTTGATGCATATGCTACTGAGATAAGTTATATGATATGCATGTCGTTGAAAAGCTGAAGAAAAAAATTAATAACTTTTCATTTAGAAATCGTGTGGTTTCGATGAACGGATTAAAAGATATGGTCAACTGAATTATCATTAATTTTAATATTATTATTAAAACGATTATTATAACTGTTATCAGTTGATGTTATTGCTAAAATTATCTTTATTACTAAAAATTAATATTTTTATTGAAACTATCATTTTATTATTTTTATCATTATCATTATTATCAATATTATTTTATCAAATAAATATGCGTACAAAGATATTTTTACTACACGTAATGTAATTACATTAATAATACATACCACTATATTTTTATGATATTAAGTGAATTTTATAAATTTTATTACTTGAGATATATAAAAGTATATTTTTATCATATATGAATTTTAATATAAATTTTTATTTATTAATAAATGACTTGTATTATTTAGTATAATAAGATCTGATAAATATATTTAAATATATAAAACTACTATATATAAGTTATATAATAAACATGTATAGATTTTGGAAGTCATTTTGGGTCAAGTTGACTTTTGTTGACTTTTGCATGTCGGTCTCGAGCATTAGGATTGTGATACACTACGACTTGACCTAAATTGTTAGACAGATATTGACCAACATATAAATATATATACTTAATATAGGTTCGTGAATCTGAGAAAACCCTGCACTTGTTCAGTGTCGTCATATACATAATTGCTACGAAATACAGTATTGTGAGTTTCATTTGCTCCCTTTTTATATATATTTTTGGGCTGAGAATACATGCGCTGATTTATAAATGTTTTACGAAATAGGCACAAGTACTAAAACTAATTCTATGTGGGTTTAAACCAGAAATATACCCTTAGCTTGGTAACATTAAACTACTTGTCTATGTACGGTAGGCGCGAATCCTAAAGATAGATCTATTGGGTCTGACAAACCCCATCCTGACTATGGGATGCTTTAGTACTTTGAGGTTATTTTAAACACACCTGATCTGGTGTACTTCAGAGGGTAAAACATGAACGTTAAGGCTTGTTACCGGGTGCCTACAACTTATAGAATACTTTTATACACTTGCGAGTGTACGGATATTTATAGAAACTGAAATCTTGTGGTCTATTACTATTACGGAAATGATGGATTATGATAAACTAATGAACTCACCAACCTTTTGGTTGACACTTTAAAGCATGTTTATTCTCAGGTATTAAAGAAATCTTCCGCTGTGCATTAGCTCATTTTAAGGATATTACTTGCAGTCATTCAAGACATACTTTGAAAGACGTTGCATTCGAGTCGTTGAGTTCATCAAGATTAATATTAAGTCAATTATAGTTGGATGTAATATGAAATGGTATGCATGCCGTCAATTTTTGATGTAAAGAAAGTTTGTCTTTTAAAAATGAATGCAATGTTTGTAAAACGTATCATATAGAGGTCAAATACCTCACGATGTAATCAACTATTGTGAATCGTTTATAATGTATATGAACGGGTCCTTTCAACAACCATCGCCACCCTACTCCACCCACCTGTGAATTCTGTTCTGCTTCATTTGTAAACCCACTCGATCATGAACACCCCATTAATCAAACCAGTTTTCTTTTATTTCTTCATGAAACCACCAAAGTCACCATTGTAAACCCACCATAAACCTCAACAAACAACCATGGTTTGCTACACCTACATGTTTCTGTCGTTCAAGGATTTCTTTTGCCAAACTAAAACCCACTCATATTGTGACAACCCGGAAATTTCCAATCAAATTTAAACTTTATCTTTATATTATTCCGACACGATAAGCAAAGTTTGTTAAGTTAAATCTCAAGAATTTTAAATTGTGTTCATGCATTCATTATAACCTCGACCAAATTCAGACGATTCACGAACCGTTATATATAAATAAATATGTATATATATGTATATATATATATATATATTATAACTTGAGAATATTAATAAAGTATTAAACGTATAATACTTTACATGATCGTATTTATTTCAATATGTTTATCGATGGAATTAGAAGATAATATCAAATTGTTGATTTATCAGATACATTATGATATGATTACGGGTCTATGTTATGAGGTCCACTGTGATTTAAGAAATCTATTCTTTTTGACAACATTCGGAAAATGGTAAAGTGATTTATAAGTAAGAACATGAAGTATAAATAACTTAGATGTTGGATATCGACAAGTTAAGTAACTCGACATTTTTCATTAAGATGATTTCATACGTTTATTTAACCTTTGAACTTTATCCCATGCTTCACCAACAAACTGTAATTTAAAAACTTGAAACCTATTATGAATATATATGATTCTACTTTTTTAAAACATTTTATCATATAACGATTTCTATTATTTTAACCTTTAAACCAAATGATTCTTAAAAATATATTTGGTTTTGGAAAACAAAATTATTATATTTATTTGATTTAGTTTCAAACGTACAAAAACGTTTTCAGTTTAAAAAGAACTTTATTATTAAAACGTATATAACTTTTATAAATATCTAGAACCACTTTTGACAACTCATTACTTAACCAGTATGATAAAGATAACAATATTTATATTTTATTTTATTAAATATATATAACGATTTAAATTAATATTATATATATTTATACGCGTATTATACGTACATAGTTTTATACTTTTACTATACTTAAACTTTACCTTTACTTTATTTTTACTTTACTTTAACTTTAACTTTAATAATTCACTTTAATAATTCATACTTTAATAATTCACTTTAATAATTCATACTTTAATAATTCACTTTAATAATTCAAACTTTAATAATTCACTTTAATAATTCATACTTTAATAATTCATACTTTAATAATTCAAAAATCTATTATAAATAGAATTCAATAGGTTTCATTATTTCATAGAAACTTGAAAATATTTTTCTCTAAACTCTCTTAATCGATTTACATATATATATTTACTCCGTATTATTTCAAGATATTATTAGTATACATAAAATATTACATCAGAGTGCTGTCCGAGTGATTTCGAAATTGTTTTTCGAGTGAGATTGGATTAAGGAAATTATGGGTTATAGCTATGGAGGTGATTGGTATGGTTCATGGGTATGCTCGTGAGGTCAATATAGTGTTTATCATCTCCGTTGCGTCTACGTACCTTTCCTGCAATATTGAATCTCAATATTGATACGTGAGTACTCATAATTTAACTTTTACATACTAATAGTGTATCCCTGACTAGTGCTCGAGTATATAGGATTATGCATGTTTGTACTTTTGATATTGCCTTTAGTTAGGTTATGTTGAATCCTGAATTAGTTATATATGCGACTGAGATAAGGTATAAGATATGCATGTCGTTGGAAAGCTAGCGAAAAATTAAGAACTTTTCATTTAGATATCGAATGATTTCGCTGAACGGATTTGAAGTTATAGTCCATCGAATTTTTGTATTATTATTAAAAATGATTATTATTATCGTCGTTCTAGTTTTATCTTATTATTATTATTATTATTATTATCTTTATCAATAAAAGGATTTATCATTAAAAATTGTTATTTTTTTTATTATTACTATCGTTATTATCATTAAAGTTATAATTAGTATTATTATTATTATCCAATTATTATTATTATTATTATTATTATTATTATTATTATTATTATTATTGGTATTATTATTATTATTATCATTATTAATATATATATCATTATTTAAAAATGGTTATTGTTATTGTTATTATTATTATTACTATATTATCATTAAGATAATTATTAGTATTATCGTTAATAATGTTATAGTAACTATCATTATTAATATTAGTGTAATTAAAACAAATATTTGTAACACCTAATTATTTTGATTACTATTATTATCATTATTACGAACACGATATAAAAGACGATTAAAAGCTATTAAACGAAACGATTATGAAATAATGGGTAAGAGTATCATGATGAAATTAAAATATTATAAGATATTGATTTAGATAAAATTATCGTTCTTATTATTTTTATCATTACTATTATTATTAAAATTATCGTTAGTATTAAAACTATCATTTTAACAAAAATTATCATTTTAATAGAAATGTCATTATTACTATAAAATATCATTATTATTATTATTATTATTATTTTAAATAGAATTATTATTTTAAAGATAATATTAAAAATTATCGTAAATATTAAAGTTATCATAATTAGAATTATCGTTTTATCATAATGTCATCTTAGTAATTATAAATATTGATATTTTTAAAATAATAATTATTGTTACAAAATAATACAACTTTTACTTACTATCATTATAGATATTATTTTATCAAATAAATATTTGATACAAACATATTTTACTACGTGTAATAACTTACTTTAATAATACGTATCATATTATCTTTATAATATTAAATGAACCCTATAAATTTTATTACTTAATATATATAAAAGTATATTTTATTATATAAATATAATATAAAATTTTATTTATTAATAAATAAATTATATTATTTACTCTAATAAATCTTTTAAAAATATTTAAAAATATAAAACGACGATATTTAAACTATATATTAATCATGTATAAATTTTTGAAAATTATTTTGAGTCAAATTTACTTTTGTTGACTTTTGCATATTAGTCTCGAGCATTAGGATTGTGGTACACTATGACTTGACCTAATTTGTTAGACAAATATTGACCAACACATAAATATATATAATTAATTTAGGTTCGTGAATCCGAGGCCAACCTTGCACTTGTTCAATGACGTTATATGTATTTTTACTACGAAATACAGTATGGTGAGTTTCATTTGCCTTTTTACCCTTTATATTTTTGGGACTGAGAATACATGCGCTTTTATAAATGTTTGACGAAATAGACACAAGTAATTGAAACTACATTCTATGGTTGAATTATCGAAATCGAATATGCCCCTTTTTATTAAAGTCTGGTAATCTAAGAATTAGGGAACAGACACCCTAATTGACGCGAATCCTAAAGATAGATCTATTGGGCCTAACAAACCCCATCCAAAGTACCGGATGCTTTAGTACTTCGAAATTATATCATGTCCGAAGGAGGATCCCGGAATGATAGGGGATATTCTTATATGTATCTAGTTAATGTCGGTTACCAGGTGTTCACCATATGAATGATTATTTTTTGTCTCTATGCATGGGACGTATATTTATGAGAACTGGAAATGAAATTCTTGTGGTCTATTAAAATGATGGAAAATAATGATTATGATAAACTAATGAACTCACCAACCTTTTGGTTGACACTTTAAAGCATGTTTATTCTCAGGTGTTAAAGAAATCTTCCGCTGTACATTTGCTCATTTTAAAGATATTACTTGGAGTCTTTCATAGCATATTTCGAAGAACGTTGTATTCGAGTCATTGAGTTCATCAAAGATTATTATTAAATCAATTTATAGTTGGATAGTGGATATTATGAAATGGTATGCATGCCTGTCAATTTTTGATCTAAAGAAAGACTGTCTTTTAAAAACGAATGCAATGTTTGTAAAATGTATCATATAGAGGTCAAATACCTCGCAATGTAATCAACTATTGTGAATCGTTTATAATGTATATGAACGGGTCCTTTCACATATGACCCCAAAGCAACAATTAATGAGATTAAAGAAATAATTGAAAGGCTTGCAAGTGAGACGTTTGGTGCGTTGGCTACACTTGGTGTTGTTTCAATTACTAAAATACCGAATGGTGGACCAGATGAAAAGGTAGCATCTTTACTAGTATGATCATCTATTTAGTATAACTCGTTTACATCTAAAGTTGGCCGACAACTTCTAATATAACCCACTTAGAGATATTATAATATGATAAAGATGAGTTTGGCGGTTTATGGTTTCTATTTCAATCGAGTAATCAAACCCACAAACCTTACATCTTATATTGCTTCCTGTTACGGCCTTACGGCCTAAATCATTCACCACCGTGCAATTTTTTTCTTCTTCTGATCCAATCACAACCCAAAACCACTTGAACTTCATCTCATTGCTACTGCTACGCTGCTTTTATTCTGCTTTTCTAACGAAACCAAACACACCTTGTGTCACTGTTGTCGCTATTTTTTTTTTACTCGTTCATCACCATTCACCTGCAACCAATGAAGAAGATGATACTGTTTAAATGAAGGGGAAGATGCACAGTAATACGATGATGACTCTATGATATTAACAACTAAGATGAGGTTATGGTGATGGAAGATATCGATGATGATAATGTTTCGGTTCCTTTAGGCTGCTATTTTTTTTTTGTCACCTGTTGCCTGTTTATAAATTTGATCGAGGACATACAAGTAATTAGTGGGCTCGATTAAATTATCAGATGGGGCTTGGGAAATTTTGGGCCGTGAAATGTTAAGTGTTGGGCCGTGAAATTATTTTTCATGTGGGCCGATATGATTTAATTTGATTTAAAATATGGGACTTGATTAGTGGGCCAGTTTTTTTTAATTAGTTGGGCTCTTGAGGTAAATTGGGCCGAATTGCAAGCTCATCGGTTTTTTTTCTTTTACTTATTCGACACACACACACGTATACAATATTTAGGTGACTACGATAAATGATGGTGAAGATGAGATGATAATGATTATAATGATAATGATTATGTTAAGATGAAGATGATGATGATAGGCAATTAGTGATAATGATGATGAGTCCGTATGATATAGAAGACGATATGATATCGATTAAGATGATTAACGATGATGGTAACGTTAATAAAGATGATGAGAATGACATTAGGAGAAGGTGATTATGACAATGATTATGATAATGATTATGATAATGATACGGTTTCAATGAGGATGATATTAGTTGATTGAGATGAATGATGATAATAACATCGATGGTGATTGATGATGATGCAAAACAGAAAACCAAGTTAAAAGATATCAAAACCTTAATAATAATAGAAAAACTGATACGGAGTAATGGTTAAGGATGTTTTCGGGTTAGCGGAACATCGCGGGTTCAAACCCGGACTTGGGCATTTTTTTAAGGGCTACATCTTTGAGGTAGTTTACTTATTACTCGTTGTTGTCGTCGTCGTCGTCGTCGTCGCCGTCGTCGCCGTCGTCGTCGCCGTCGTCACCGCCGCCGCCCTCGTCGTCGTCGTCGTCGTCGTTGTTGTTGTTGTTGTTGTTAGAATTATGGTTAAGATATCATTTTTATTATTAATAACCTTATTAGTATTACTTTTAACATTATCATTTTTATCTTTATTAAATCTTATTATTATTAATATAATTATGATAACAATCATTATTAAATATATTTACTATTATTATTATTATAAAATAATACAAAATTTTATCATTAATATTATCTTATCAAATAACTATTAAGTTATATAAAACTATATTTAATACATATAACATGACTATATTAACATTTTTATAATAAATACTACTTATTTAAAATATATATAAAAATAAATATATTTAAATTATTAATTAATATAACTTAAGAGTTATTTGTTTGATTACAAGCATATATGTTAATATACATATCACTGATATAGGTTCGTGAATCCGAGGCCAACCCTACACTTGTTCAATGTCGTCATATGTATTTTTACTACAAAATACAGTATAGTGAGTTTCATTTGATCCCTTTTACTAAATGCTTTTGCAATATATATTTTTGGGACTGAGAATACATGCACTGCTTTTATAAATGTTTGACGAAATAGACACAAGTACTCAAAACTACATTCTATGGTTGGATTATCGAAATCGAATATCACTCCTTTAGCTTGGTAACCTAAGAATTAGGGAACAGTACCCCTAATTGACACGAATCCTAAAGATAGATCTATAGGCCTAACAAACCCCATCCGAGGTACGGATGCTTTAGTACTTCGACTTATTATTATACAGATGAGAGGATTCTGTTTTGGGGATATTCTATATGTATCTTGTTAATGTCAGTTACCAGGTGTTCACCATATGAATGATTTTACCTTTATGCAGACGAGAGGATTCTGCTATTGGAATTATGTTTATAAAATGAAAATCTTGTGGTCTATTAAAATTATGGAAATGAATGATTATGATAAACCTATGAACTCACCAACCTTTTGGTTGACACTTTAAAGCATGTTTATTCTCAGGTATGAAAGAAATCTCCCGCTGTGCATTTGCTCATTTTAAGGATATTACATGGAGTCGTTCATGGCATATTTAGGACAGTACCTCGCAATGGGACCAAATGTTGATGACTTCGTCCAGGAGGATTAGGACGGGGTATGACAACTACACGGCTAGATTTTTCCACAGTGGATCCAAGGGTTATCTCTGTAGGTGCTGGCAGAGAAACTGTAGGGACGCATGTAGTATTTTGCGGCCAGATGCCTATTTACAGTACTACGGTTTCAATCCCTCTTCAGACGCAGAGTGGTCAGCAAAATGCATCACTTACACCGTTGCAGCCTTGGCAGCCGCCGCGTCCAGTTTCACAGTTTCTAACCCCTGCGGATGCGCAGGCGTTACTTAATAGTTGGGGATTCGGTGTCATTCCGGACGCAAACTCGCATTGGACACCGCTAACCGCAGAACAACAAAGCACTGCGCATACGGTAGATCTTTTAGCAGCATACCCGCATGTCTCGCAGACATCTACTCCACAGGTGTCGGCTCCTTTTCATCAACCTGTATACTCTGCGCCGTCAGGGCTCCCATCTTTCCCAATAGAGCAGCCTTGGCCATATGCGCAGACGCAAGGGCAATCTTGGCAAAACATCCAGGGGCAGGCGAACCTTGCGGGACAGTTCATGCAGGCTGCACCTCCTGACATGGTTCATTTATTTTCGCAACCCGACTTTATTCAGGACATGATGAAGCGTTTCTTCGCAGGGCTCAAAGGTGACCCTGTTAAACCACCTTTTGAGCTACCAACTACTTTTAATAAGTTTCCTTCGCATATAACTGCATATCCGTTTCCATCAGCGCCAAAGATACCCCACACACTGGGTACCTATAATGGCTTGACTGATCCAGATGATTTCTTAAAGCGGTTTGAAGGCGCAATGCGTACCCAAGGATGGGTGGATCCAGTTGCATGTCAGATATTTCCCATGACACTGCAGGGTATTGCACGCGAATGGTTCAACAAGCTACCAGCCGGTAGTATATCCGGGTTCATGGATTTGCGAAAAAAGTTTCTGCTGCAGTATCAAAATCAGAGGCCGCACAAGCGCACTCACATTGAATGTCATGATATTGTACAGAAACCCAAGGAATCTTAGGGTGAATTTCTCACTAGATATACTAATGAGTGCTTGCGCATACCGGACCTAAAGCCAAAGCAGCAGATTTATGGGCTAATACATGGTATAAGTACGGAGCGTTATCCAACACTGGTCAGGCGTCTGCGCCATACGGTGCCAACAACTTATGCTGAAGCACTTAATGAATGCCACGATTATATGCGGAGTGGTGAAGATAATGATATTCCCACCGTTAATTCACGCAATGAGAGGAAAGACAATGATGATCGTTCGCGCGATCAAAGCCGCGGTAACAGTTCTCGCGGAAGATATCCTAGTGGTGGTCCTATAAGAAGTGATAAGGGGCAAACAAGTGGTAATTTTCGAAACAATAATCAGCGCGGCATTAATAATCAGAACCATGCGCTGCTCAAAAGCCTGTCTAATACACCAAAAGAGATTTTGGCCACCGAAACATTGTGCGCAACCTTTGCGGTTCCCACTCCGCTAACGGAATTTGGTAAGCGGGATAAAACGAAGTACTGCGAGTTCCACGATGATCATGGCCATGACACCAATTGGTGTAAAAACTTAATGGAATGAGTGCTGGAAGCGCTGCGCGAAGGAAAGTTAGATCATCTAAAGCCACCAAAGAAAGATAAGGGAAAAGCTGCGGTAGAAGGTTCAAAAGCCAAAACTTTTGCCTGGCAAAAAACACATAAAACTAAAAACGCCGATTTAACCATCAATATGGTAGACGCAGAGAAAGTTGGTCAGCGAAGAAAATACAATGACTACCAGGATTGGAAACTTATCCCAATTTCATTCCCTCCCGTCATGTCAATCGACACAGTTAATGAGCCTGTTATCATCAAGTGTCGCATCCCCGATCGCGGAATACAGATTAAACGCATGCATGTTAACACCGGTAGTGGTGTCGACATTATGTACGAGCACTGCTATCGTTTTCATTGCGTCGCATCAAACAACCGAGTTATGTGGTTCAGTTGTGCCCGTCGACATTCCCAGCATGGTGGAACAAATTATGAGCAGTGCGGTCATAGCTAATCGCTTGCATCCGGGCAAGCGAATCAAAATTGGCGCATGCTTGTCAACTGAAACTAAAGCTAAGTTGCACGGCATCTTGTTATCTAACGCAGATGTTTTCGCATGGCAAGAATCAGACATGACTGTAACGACCCGTCCTTATCCACCTGGACGAAGTCATCAACATTTGGTCCCATTGCGATGATCGACTCCAAGTAATGTCCTTAAATTGAGCAAATGCACAGCGGAAGACTTAGTTCGTACCTGAGAATAAACATGCTTTAAAGTGTCAACCAAAAGGTTGGTGAGTTCATAGGTTTATCATAACAATCATTTCAATTTTTCAATAGACCACAAGATTTCATAATCATAAACATAATACACTCGCAAGTGTATGTAAAGCATTCTAAGTGGTTGAGCACTTGGTAACCATACTTAACATTTAAACACGTCGCATATTCCCTTTATTATGAAATCTCACTACACCGTACCAAGTGTAGTCACCGAAACGAAGTACTGTGCAACCGTTAAATACTGGTCGTCCAGTCCGGTTCGGGTTGTCAGGCCCGATAGATCTATCAACAGGATTCGCGTTTACAATACCCATGTAAATAGTAGTTACCAAGCTACAGGGAAGTATGCCAGTGGTACAACTCAACGTAGAATATATTTTTAAGTACTTGTGTCTATTTCGTAAACATTTATAAAAGCAGCGCATGTATTCTCAGCCCAAAAAAATATATTGCAAAAGCAATTAAAAAGGGAGCAAATGAAACTACCATACTGTATTTTGTAGTAAAAATACATATGACGACATTTTAACAAGTGTAGGGGTGGCCTCGGATTTATGAACCTATATCATTTATATATATATTAACACACATATTGATATTTAAATAAGTTTATGTATTAATATTAGTATAGTTATGTAATAATTATATTTTATATAAATAGTATCTGTTGTAGTAATAATGATAATGATGGTAATGATAATAATAGTTTCAATAATTAGGATAGTTTTAATAACAATGATAATCTTAAATAAAAGAAATTGAATATTTTAATAATAACAATAATAAAAATGGAAATTTTAAAAAAATTACTTTTGTTCAAAAAAAAAATATATAATTTTAATGATAATGCGAATAATAATACTAACCTTAATAATAATAATAATAATAATAATAATAATAATAATAATAATAATAATGATAATAATAATTCCAATACTCATTTTGATAATGATAATAATAATAAGTATAGTATTTATATTAATAATAATAATAATTAGTACCTTGGAAGCTTTCCTTAAAAAAAATGAAAATAAACTGCCTGAAGCGAGACTCGAACCCGCAACCTCTCGCTCAACACAAAACACTCCTAACCATCCCACTGTTACTTCATTTCTGATTTAATTCCCCACTCAAATTTATTTATCCCTAACGTTTCTGTTTCTTCTTTTTAAACCATCCATTCAACATTTTCATCTTCAAATATCATCATTTAAATCATTCCAAGTTAACGAATCATAAAATAAAATCGGGTACGTGTTATCATCATCATTATTATCTTGATTCACGACACCAACAATCAACATCAACCTTACATACGTTCTTCAATTTTTTTTTTATATATAATCATAGTAGCATCTATTCGACCCAATTCAAAATGAGGAGTACACAAAAAGGATTAGAACTTGTCTTGGCCCAAAGATATATGTCTAGTTTTTTTTTTTTTTTTTTTACGGCCCAGAATAGGATTAATAACCAAGCTCGTTACAAGTCACAAAATTTGACATTTGAAGATATCTAAGCAATTTGATCATAAATGTGGGGTCTCCATTACCCTCCTTGTCGTTAACAGCAACAACAAACTTATCATTACCAACTAATCCTTGTCACTATTATTACATATCACCATCATCTTTTTAAAAGTTTTTCTTATTATTATTTTTTTTCATCGTTATCATTAGTTAAGAGATCAAATGGAAGAATTTAATGGTGATAGTTGGGTCTCGTCGGTACAGTTGCACAGAAACAGGTGAAGGTTTTCGAGCACAAAATATAGGACTATCTTACATGTGGCAGCAAAATTGGGGTGTTGTGGGGAGTAACAAAGGTGGTGGTTCGAGCATACAAGAAAGAAACAACGTAGGGGTGGTTATGGTGGAACCATGGTGGTTCTTGGTTACAAATATAAGAGAGAAAGATAGAGGTTGTGGTTATGGGGTGGTGAAAGTTGATGGCGAGTTGATGGTCGCTGGATGCTCTAGGGTGGTGTTGGTTATCGATTTGCTAGTGCTTCGTATGTGATTATGTTGAGTTGATGTTCAGGTATTGCAGTGGTTATGATTGTTGTGTGGTTTGTCGGGTTGAAACAAATAGCAAAGGTGGTAGGGTGTAGTAATGATTAACCGAAGGTGGTGGTTTGCAGGCTGTAATAGGTGATGGCGGTTGTTGGTGTTTGTACATGGTGGTTGTCGGCTGTGGTGATGACCGGTGGTGTAGTCACGAAGAAGAAGATTATAAGTGATGGTGGTCGATGGCGTTTAATGGGTGTTGGATGATTGAGGTGTCGGTGTCCGGTTTGTAATTGTTTCAAGATGGTTATCATTGATTATAGGTAATCATGGGTTGTGGTTAAGGTATTGTTCATGGTGGCGATGAGTGGTGTTAAGGTTCTCGGTGATGGGTGACGGGAGGGACGGTTGAGAAAGGAGAGGGAGATAGAGGTGTGATTCTTGTGGTGTTTATAGTCATATATCTATATGCATATGTGTGATATGTATATGTATATTTATATAATATGTATTTGAAGAAAACAAAAATATATACAGTAATCTTGATTGATATTTTCAAATTACGGATGAATTATAGATTGATGAAACAATAAAGATTGATTGTAGGTAGTATTGTAAGGATTCTTATGTCGACATCTGATCACGGGACGAGGGAAGAACAGAGAAAAAAAAAACAAAATATAAAGGTGAAAGGGAAATAAGATATCACGGGTTTTTATCCCATCTGTATCTATTATTCAGAGTACTTAATATTAATAATTAATAACATATAAATAATAATAATACTATTATAACCAAATCAACTATGGAGTAATTCAATTTGCAAGTTGTTATAAAGAAAATTGAGATAGATAGTAATGATTGAATAATGTTGGCAAAACATCTTGGTCCTAGTTTGTTACAAGTGCACATCAAAATAGAGAATGTGAGAAAGTAAGCACAGTAACATTACAGATCTAATTTAGCCGTCTAACTTCTCTAAATAATAATCGAAACGTCCAACGAGTATTACAATCATTAAATAATTATATTTAATATACTCTATACATATATTTATATTTATTTTTATATGTATACACATTTATTTACAAATAATGGTTCGTGAATCGTCGAGAACAGTCGAAGGGTAAATAATTTTATGAATACAGTTCAAGATTTTTGAGACTCAACCTATCAGACTTTTCTTATTGTGTCAAAAATATTAAATCGTATCGAGAGTTTGGTTCAAAATTAGTCGAAATTTTCCGGGTCGTGACAGTACCCACCCGTTAAAGAAATTTCGTCCCCGAAATTTGAGTGAGGTCGTCATGGCTAACAATAAAAATGTTTTCATTACGAGTATGAGTTGACAAATAGTGTTTTATCATTTTCGATTAATATAGACAAAACGATTTGATCATGTGAAGCGTACGAGTGAAGCTATCACAAAAGAGTGAAATGAAGTGATTAGAGGTTCGTCTTAACTTCTGACATAGTCAAGGTTGATTTTTAGAATTAAAGGAATTTAAAGAAAATCTTCTAATCAGAAAGAAAATGTAATCGCAGGATTTATTAGCAGATTGTCAGAGTTACGGAAGAACAGAAATATCAAGGAAATATTTCCGTGATATGCTTAGAAATTAAGTAGAATGAAAGAGTCGTGTAACATGGCACATGATGAGGGTAAGATCTGTGAACCATCATCACATTCCATTAGAAATTTAGCATGACTTACTGTAATATAATCACGTTGGCCAAGTGTCATTATATTATACTAACTCATGCTTCAATTCCAACACTTCTCCACAATTCATTCATAATTAATACTTAGATTTTACTGAAGTTTCCAACATATTGGAGTAAAGAAAACACGAAGAGGTAGATAATTCGAACAAGAATATTTATGAAAATATCCTCAGAAATATCGAAGATATTTGTGATGATATTTTGGAATTTCTAAGTTCGAAAGTTGATAAGGAAAAAAAAATTTCTGCAAGATTTTAACATGACTTTGTAACAAGATATTCTCTAAAGGTTTCATCGGATCCAGAATTACCTGGATTCTTTGAATATAGGGTTTGGTCCTTGTATTTATCCTTGGTCTCCTTCATGATTAGCTCAATCCATTTTTCAGTACCAAATTTTCTATCGAGCGTTCCCAACACTTCATTCTTTATCATCAACTTTTGGCCATTAAGACCATCTACAACATGCTGCTTCGTTAGCATTTTCAAAGTTTACGGATCTGGATCATCGGTTAACAAATCGAGGGTTTTCAAGAGAATTGTGTTTTTAGATGATTAAATGCTGATGGTAGTATGGTGGAATATAAAAGGTTCTCCGGTAATGATGTTGGAGGGCAACTTATATATCAAAGTTATAATACGGTTTGTTCGAATAAAAAGTCAAAGTTGATTTGCTGAAGCTGTGACAAAATTGGTTAATTTGAAAGGGATTGCAAAGTTATTTTGGGTAATAATAACGCCAAAGGAGCTAGCGCATATACCTGTTAAACCTTTACTCAGGTTCCAAGAGTTTTTCAGGTGCATAACTATATGCATAAACTTTTTCTTCCGTAGATGAAGTACGGTTGGTTCATTCTCTTAATCGAGGTGTTTTCAATAATCATGAAAGATTTGAACATGGATTGGAATCGTCAAGATTCAAATGAGGTTTAAGATAAGATCAAGTGGCAACCTTGAAGAATTATTTAGTTTCATATGTTATAATCAATATTTTAATTCATTTTAATTGTCCAATGTCATTAGTCCACATTCGATAGTCCACAGTTAACAGTCCATTAATTCATATATAATTTAATATATAATATACGAATTAATTAATACGTATAGTGACCCGTGTACATGTCTCAGACTCGATCACAACTCAAAGTATATATATTATTGTAGAATCAACCTCAACCCTGTATAGCTAACTCCCGCATTATTGCATATAGAGTGTCTATGGTTATTCCAAATAATATATATAGATGCGTCGATATGATATGTCAAAACCTTGTATACGTGTCCCGATATTTAAAGTGCGTAAAAATAAATAACAGAAATTAAATGACGATAAATAAAGTGCGTAAAGTAAATAACAGAAATTAAATGACGATAATTAAAATTGCGAGAATGTAAATTGCGATAATTAAATTGCGATAAATAAAATGTAACCAGTTAGCTAGGAACAGTTAGCGTGGATTCTTAACAATATTTCAATTAATTAGTTCGTTTGTTTCTAACAAATTTTATTTGTCCGATGTTTTCTTCATTATGCCACTTGTTGGATTCTGATAGGTCAAAACCCAATATGAAATTGAATGAAAATGGTTATTCTATGGTGAACGGATCTGTATATGAATGTAAGTAGGATAGTAAATGACTGTTGAATCAGATTCGAAGAATGTGCAGTGTAACTTATTAATGTGAAACTCCAATATTCTTCGGGTATTACCTACCCGTTAAAATATTTTCACCATTAACAGTTTGTACAAAAGAATTTTTAACTACAATCTTTATGAAAATATATATACATATATATCTTCTTCAGATGAAATCATGGATTTAATGAGTTAATATGATATTAGACTCATTTGATTTACTGTTAGAACAAGGATATATAATCTTTAAAACATTAGAGATTACATAATTGACATGTCGAACGAAGATAATTGATGTAGAACGATACGTAGAATGATAATTATACTCGAGGTACAAAATGAGACGTTGAGGCATGGATTGTTGATGGTACTGGTGCTGTTACTGATGGTACTATTGATGCAGGTGATGTTGCGGAAGCTGGTAGATTTTGCACCATATTCTTCAAATTGATTACTCGAGCGCAAAGTTTGCTAACTTCTTCTATTATTCAGGGATGATTGTGGGTCAGAATGAGTGGATGAATAAGGTTTAGAATTGCGGATAGAATATAATCGTGTCGAACTATTCTGGAAATGAGGTTGAAAATGGTGTTTCAGATAGATTCGCCGGTAGGTGCTTCAGGTTCTTCGCCAAGAGGGCAATTTTGGTGGATGGAAAGGATCGGCTTCTTCGCGTCTCCATTGATTAAGTCGACTACGAACCCATCAGATGAATTGGGGATGGCTGATTGGTTGACTCATTTTGGTGACACTGCTTCTGGAGCTGGAGTGAGACTCCATATCGAAATCCGAGGGGCTTGAACTAGTGATGAGTTCCATTTTGCTCGGTTAGATAAAGAGTTTTTGGTATGAAATGAATTTCGGATATCGGATGATATCCTAATTACATAGAATATCTATATATATTACAGAAGATCCCGTAGATTACGAAGGGATTTAAAGAAACGTGTCAGATAAAGTCTACGGTAACATATATGCTAAGATATGAATTAGCAGATACGCTAAGATATGAATTTATCTGTACACTATCTATCAAATAAGTGCAGGAAGTCGTGTCTAGACTTAGGAATGATAAGCAGGTAACTTTCCACTAGGAATGATAAACAATTCTTATAATATGCAGCTAAGGTCAAAGTCCAGACTCACTAATGCATCCTAACAACTATCAGTTAGACACACTAATGCAAGACCTGGTTCGCTAGGACCAACGCTCTGATACCACCTGTAACGACCCGTCCTTATCCACCTGGACGAAGTCATCAACATTTGGTCCCATTGCGATGATCGACTCCAAGTAATGTCCTTAAATTGAGCAAATGCACAGCGGAAGACTTAGTTCGTACCTGAGAATAAACATGCTTTAAAGTGTCAACCAAAAGGTTGGTGAGTTCATAGGTTTATCATAACAATCATTTCAATTTTTCAATAGACCACAAGATTTCATAATCATAAACATAATACACTCGCAAGTGTATGTAAAGCATTCTAAGTGGTTGAGCACTTGGTAACCATACTTAACATTTAAACACGTCGCATATTCCCTTTATTATGAAATCTCACTACACCGTACCAAGTGTAGTCACCGAAACGAAGTACTGTGCAACCGTTAAATACTGGTCGTCCAGTCCGGTTGGGGTTGTCAGGCCCGATAGATCTATCAACAGGATTCGCGTTTACAATACCCATGTAAATAGTAGTTACCAAGCTACAGGGAAGTATGCCAGTGGTACAACTCAACGTAGAATATATTTTTAAGTACTTGTGTCTATTTCGTAAACATTTATAAAAGCAGCGCATGTATTCTCAGCCCAAAAAAATATATTGCAAAAGCAATTAAAAAGGGAGCAAATGAAACTCACCATACTGTATTTTGTAGTAAAAATACATATGACGACATTTTAACAAGTGTAGGGGTGGCCTCGGATTTATGAACCTATATCATTTATATATATATTAACACACATATTGATATTTAAATAAGTTTATGTATTAATATTAGTATAGTTATGTAATAATTATATTTTATATAAATAGTATCTGTTGTAGTAATAATGATAATGATGGTAATGATAATAATAGTTTTAATAATTAGGATAGTTTTAATAACAATGATAATCTTAAATAAAAGAAATTGAATATTTTAATAATAACAATAATAAAAATGGAAATTTAAAAAAAATTACTTTTGTTCAAAAAAAAAATATATAATTTTAATGATAATGCGAATAATAATACTAACCTTAATAATAATAATAATAATAATAATAATAATAATAATAATAATAATAATAATAATAATAATAATAATAATGATAATAATAATTCCAATACTCATTTTGATAATGATAATAATGATAAGTATAGTATTTATATTAATAATAATAATAATTAGTACCTTGGAAGCTTTCCTTAAAAAAAAATGAAAATAAACTGCCTGAAGCGAGACTCGAACCCGCAACCTCTCGCTCAACACAAAACACTCCTAACCATCCCACTGTTACTTCATTTCTGATTTAATTCCCCACTCAAATTTATTTATCCCTAACGTTTCTGTTTCTTCTTTTTAAACCATCCATTCAACATTTTCATCTTCAAATATCATCATTTAAATCATTCCAAGTTAACGAATCATAAAATAAAATCGGGTACGTGTTATCATCATCATTATTATCTTGATTCACGACACCAACAATCAACATCAACCTTACATACGTTCTTCAATTTTTTTTTTTATATATAATCATAGTAGCATCTATTCGACCCAATTCAAAATGAGGAGTACACAAAAAGGATTAGAACTTGTCTTGGCCCAAAGATATATGTCTAGTTTTTTTTTTTTTTTTACGGCCCAGAATAGGATTAATAACCAAGCTCGTTACAAGTCACAAAATTTGACATTTGAAGATATCTAAGCAATTTGATCATAAATGTGGGGTCTCCATTACCCTCCTTGTCGTTAACAGCAACAACAAACTTATCATTACCAACTAATCCTTGTCACTATTATTACATATCACCATCATCTTTTTAAAAGTTTTTCTTATTATTTTTTTTTTCATCGTTACCATTAGTTAAGAGATCAAATGGAAGAATTTAATGGTGATAGTTGGGTCTCGTCGGTACAGTTGCACAGAAACAGGTGAAGGTTTTCGAGCACAAAATATAGGACTATCTTACATGTGGCAGCAAAATTGGGGTGTTGTGGGGAGTAACAAAGGTGGTGGTTCGAGCATACAAGAAAGAAACAACGTAGGGGTGGTTATGGTGGAACCATGGTGGTTCTTGGTTACAAATATAAGAGAGAAAGATAGAGGTTGTGGTTATGGGGTGGTGAAAGTTGATGGCGAGTTGATGGTCGCTGGATGCTCTAGGGTGGTGTTGGTTATCGATTTGCTAGTGCTTCGTATGTGATTATGTTGAGTTGATGTTCAGGTATTGCAGTGGTTATGATTGTTGTGTGGTTTGTCGGGTTGAAACAAATAGCAAAGGTGGTAGGGTGTAGTAATGATTAACCGAAGGTGGTGGTTTGCAGGCTGTAATAGGTGATGGCGGTTGTTGGTGTTTGTACATGGTGGTTGTCGGCTGTGGTGATGACCGGTGGTGTAGTCACGAAGAAGAAGATTATAAGTGATGATGGTCGATGGCGTTTAATGGGTGTTGGATGATTGAGGTGTCGGTGTCCGGTTTGTAATTGTTTCAAGATGGTTATCATTGATTATAGGTAATCATGGGTTGTGGTTAAGGTATTGTTCATGGTGGCGATGAGTGGTGTTAAGGTTCTCGGTGATGGGTGACGGGAGGGACGGTTGAGAAAGGAGAGGGAGATAGAGGTGTGATTCTTGTGGTGTTTATAGTCATATATCTATATGCATATGTGTGATATGTATATGTATATTTATATAATATGTATTTGAAGAAAACAAAAATATATACAGTAATCTTGATTGATATTTTCAAATTACGGATGAATTATAGATTGATGAAACAATAAAGATTGATTGTAGGTAGTATTGTAAGGATTCTTATGTCGACATCTGATCACGGGACGAGGGAAGAACAGAGAAAAAAAAAACAAAATATAAAGGTGAAAGGGAAATAAGATATCACGGGTTTTTATCCCATCTGTATCTATTATTCAGAGTACTTAATATTAATAATTAATAACATATAAATAATAATAATACTATTATAACCAAATCAACTATGGAGTAATTCAATTTGCAAGTTGTTATAAAGAAAATTGAGATAGATAGTAATGATTGAATAATGTTGGCAAAACATCTTGGTCCTAGTTTGTTACAAGTGCACATCAAAATAGAGAATGTGAGAAAGTAAGCACAGTAACGTTACAGATCTAATTTAGCCGTCTAACTTCTCTAAATAATAATCGAAACGTCCAACGAGTATTACAATCATTAAATAATTATATTTAATATACTCTATACATATATTTATATTTATTTTTATATGTATACACATTTATTTACAAATAATGGTTCGTGAATCGTCGAGAACAGTCGAAGGGTAAATAATTTTATGAATACAGTTCAAGATTTTTGAGACTCAACCTATCAGACTTTTCTTATTGTGTCAAAAATATTAAATCGTATCGAGAGTTTGGTTCAAAATTAGTCGAAATTTTCCGGGTCGTGACAATGACTGGGGTTCCGTGGGATATTGCGGAGCATAAGTTGAATTTTAATCCATCACTCACGCCCGTTAGACAAAAGAAGCGGCACATGGCCCTCGAGTGCAGTGATTGGTATGCGCAGAAGTGGATAACTTGGTCAGAGCAAACATTCTGCGGGAAGTGCGGTACCAGACATGGGTTGCTAATCCTGTGTTGGTAAAAAAGGCTGACGGGAACTGGTGGATGTGTGTCGATTTTAAGGACATTAATAAAGCATGCCCTAAAGATAACTACCCTCTCCCGGAGATTGACTGGAAGGTAGAGTCCTTATCGGGTTTTTGGTACAAATGTTTTTTGGATGCGTACAAGGGTTATCACCAAATTCTAATGGCCGTGGAAGATAATGACAAAACTGCTTTTCATACACCGCAGGGCATCTACTGCTATACGAAAATGCCCTTCGGACTAAAAAACGCAGGGGCTACCTATCAGCGCGTAATCGACGCAGCTTTCAAGCACCAAATTGGCAGAAATCTTGAAGCATATGTTGATGACCTTATAATTAAGAGAAATACTGAAGAAGAAATGCTCGCAGACATCCTAGAAACGTTTGCGTCTTTGCGCAATATCAACATGAAACTTAACCCGCTCAAGTGTAGTTTCGGGAAAGAGGAAGGTAAGTTTTTTGGTCATGTGGTGACGGCGCGGGGAATCAAGGAGAATCCGAAAAAGATCAAAGCCATTGACAATTTACCATCTCCAAAGACAAAGAAGGATGTGCAGAGTCTAACCAGGAAGCTCGCGGCGATCACGCGGTTCTTGTCAAAAGTCGCGAAACGGCAGTTACCATTCTTCAATACTTTGAAGAATTGTTTAAAGAAAAAAGACTTTGTATGGACTCAGGAAGAGGAATCAGCTTTTCAAGAGATGAAGAAGGTGCTTGCTGAATTGCCAACACTCACTGCGCCAATACAGGTGAAACGCTTACGCTATACCTTGCGGCATCTAAAGAAGCTGTCAGCTCGGTCCTTATCGCAGATCGCGGAAAGGTAATCCATTCCCCTTGTTTATACATGTGAATTATTTATTTCGTATACAAATAAGGCTTAGGTTTTCTCATATGCAAATGCTGGTCTACTTCGTAAGCAAGACGCTGACAGCAAGCGAAGTAAGCTATTCACCAATTGAGAAGCTAGTGTATGCGCTAGTTCACACAGCGCGATGTTTATGTCGGTACTTTCAAGCACACCCAGTTGTAGTTCTAACGGATCAGTCGATCAAGTAGGTTGGTAGCTACTTAATTTGTGGTAATGTCCGGGAATTCAGCATTGACTAACGCAATCATCTTTCTTTCAGGTGCTGTATAAGCCCGAGATTTCTGGCCGAATGGCTAAATAGGCAGTTGAATTAGGGGAGCACGAAATAAGCGTGGTTGAGGGGCAGATACTTGCGGATTACCTAACAGAGTTACCTGCAGATGTTGAAGCATCAGCTGAACATCGGGACATACCTGCACCAAATTTTGACACCGTGGGAGTTGTACACCGATGGTGCCTGTAGCGCATCTGGCGCGGGCGCATGGGTAATTTTAACTGGCCCGGATGGCAAATAGCATACATATGCTCTGCAGTTTAACTTTGCTGTTACAAACAACGAAGCAGAGTACGAGGCTTTGTTAGCAGGTATGCGGATTGCGCATAAATTAAATGTTAGAGTTCGGCACGCATATGTGGATTCAAAGCTAGTATGCAGTCAAGTTAGCGGTGACTTTGAAGCGCATGACATAGCCATGCAGCAGTATCTATCGCTTGTTCATAACCTCGCTAACCAGTTTGAGGCCTTTCAAATTTCCCATGTAATGCGAGGGCAGAATAAGAAGGCGGATGCGCTTAGCAAATTGGCTGCATTGGCCTTTGATCATCTGGGGAAGAGAGTTCTCATCGAAGAACTACATGCGAAATCCATTGTTATGATGCCTTTAGTGGCACCTGTTGAGGAGGCAAGTTCAACGTGGATGACACCTATCGTTGCTTTTCTGCGGGACGGCGCATTAGTTGCAGACTCCGTTGACGCGAAGAAAGTTCGCACCAAAGCACCAATGTATGCCCTTGAGGGTGATGTTCTATATCGAAAAAATTATTTAGGACTGCATTTAAGGTGCATTGGCCCAAACGAAGCAGAGGAGGTTATACGCGAGGTGCATGAGGGTGCATGCGCTCTTCATTCGGGGCACAGGTGATGTTAAAGCTAAGGGGTATAAAATACTATTAAATTTTACAACGAAATACTATTAAATACGATACAATTTTACACAAGATATTTATTTATTTATAGAATGGATATACCTAAACCTTGCTACAACACTTATAGGCAGTGTACCTAATCGTACAGTAGTGTAGTTTTTAGTAAGTCCGGTTCGTTCCACAGGGAAATCTTTTAAACAAAGCTAAACGCTATATTAGTTTTAATTTATAAAAAATACAAATATATATAAGTAATATTATTATTAAAAAGGGGGTTTTTACCGTTTAATGACCGGTTTGTCGATTTTAAAACTTTAGTCGCAGTTAAAACCTAATGTAAAATATTAAATAAATAAAAGACTTAATTTAAAGCGTAAAGTAAATAGCGATAATGAAATTGTGATAAATAAAAGTGCGATGAAGTAAAATTGCGATAATTAAAAAGTACAATAATTAAAAAGTGCGATAATTGAAAGTTCAATTAAATACAATGACAATAAATAAAAATGTGATAATTAAAAGTGCAATTAAATATGAAAATAAAGGAATTATGCTTATTTAAACTTCCATAATCATGATGTTTGACGTGTTGATTTTAGTTTTATGCCCATGGGTTAATTGTCATTTGTCTTGGATTATTTAATATGTCCGTATGGTTTTTGTCCATAACAGTCCATCATTCATAAATATAAAGTGCGAGTGTCCTCGTCAAATTATCCTTATACCTGAAGTCAAATATTCCAACTAATTGGGGACTTAAACTGTAACAAGGTCTTAATACTTTGTTTAATAATTACACCAGGATATCGACTGCGTGTAATCCAAGGTTTTAATATTTTGTTATCAATTATGCCAAGTGTCCTTGTACATAATTTCACCCTTGTTTTAATAAGTCCATAGACTATTAATCCATTCCCGTGTCCGGTTAAATGAACGATTATTCGTACATATAAATATCCCGCCCATCGTGTCCGATTGAGTGTATATGGTTATTTATAGGTACGTCTAATTGTAAATCTTTATATTAAAATTAACAAACTTTCATTTAGTTAAACAAATATAAAGCCCATTAATAGCCCATAGTCTAATTTCCACAAGTGTCGTTCTTTTGTCCAAACTCCAATTATGGTACAAAACCCAACTACCCAATTTTAGTATTTTTAGCCCAACATCATGTTTACTTCGTTTTAAATAAGCATAATAATAACTTAGCTACGAGACATTAAATTAAAAAGTTGAACATAACTTACAATGATTAAAAATAGCGTAGCGTTACACGGACAGAATTTCGACTTACACCCTTACAATATGCTCTAACATACCCTTATTATTAGAATTAAAATTAAAATTAAAATTATATATATATATATATATATATATATATATATATCGTATGATATAGATAGAGAGATGGATTGATATTTAAAACGATCAAAATGCGTTGCCTTTTATAGGCAGATTTGGATTTGAGTGCTCCGCGAGTCGCGGTCAATTTCCCCTTCAAACTCCGCGAGTCGCGGAGTTTGAATTTCCAGCTCACTCCAATTTGGATCTTAGCTTTGCCGACATAATATATATATAAATATAAAATATAAATAATTAATATAATTATTTATATATTATATTATATTCTTGTGCATAGAAGACTTATAATTTTTGGTCCGCTACGTCGCGCGTTGAGAGTTGACTCATGTCCTGGTTCTGGATTTTCGAACGTCCTTGCGTACTATTTTATATCGTGTACTTTGCGTTTTGCGTCTGATACTCTTGTCATTTTTAGATGTTTCTTATCATTAATTTGAACCTTTTTGATTGTATCTTGTTCTTTTTAGCTTTTTGGACCTTTGTGTCTTCAATTTGTCGAATCTGTCTTTTGTCTTCACCTTTTAATATTTAAACGAATATCACTTGTAAATAGAACAATTGCAACTAAAATCTTGTCTTTCTTGAGGAATAATGCTATGAAATATGTGTTCATTTTTAGCATTATCAATATTCCCACACTTAAGCGTTGCTTGTCCTCAAGCAATATAGTCTTGAAATAAAAACATACTTGAATCACTTCTTTATTCTTCACACTTTATACATCAGTGATTTCAATACGGCGGTATGAACAATGATAGTAACGATGTAACCATGGTTAAAGGTGGGTGTGTCATCCATAGTTGCCTTGGGTTCAGGTCAACGACACTTGCAATCAAATAGCCGATTTACTTTCGGTTTCCAAAGCAAAGTGCACATTTGAAAGGCGGTTTACAGTCCCACATGACTATGAAAATGTAGATCCTTTAGGAAATTGGATCTTTATGAAAACATTTGATCTTTTGAAAATTCATGCTAGATTTTACCCTAGACAAGTTTTCTGATTTGATCCACCATCGGTGTTGCAAAATATATTTGTGGATCAATAGTTTGGCTAAAAACTTTTAGGCTCGTGTAATCCACTGCTATCCCTGTATCGGAAAGCACACATCCAGTTTACTTGTTCCGTATATTACCTTTCGGTAAACTACCGTCCGGTTGTAAAGGAAAGCGATGAACAAGAAACTGTTAAGGCAATGTCCCGTGACATGCAGATGATTATGGTCTTTAACGTGTCGGATGCTAGTACTATCCTTGGTAGGAGCAATAGTAAAGATCATCCTATAATTTTTTGGTCTGGTACAAGGTCCTGTCTCCGACCATGCTATGCAACCACCGTTCTTACGGTTGATACCCGATTTGGTTCAGGTGACCTAATGAATTCCAGTTGAATTCCTAGGATTTTACGTTCAATGGTAATGAACGCATTAAAAATGGGTTTTCAGAAAACAAATCGGTTTTAATTTTTGATCAAAATATTTTCTCGTTCAAGCTCGAGTTTAGATATCATTGAATTCCATGAGTTTGAATTCTCAATCTTTAAGGTCAATCTCAAGGATTGAGTAATATCAGTCTTAAAAGCTGATTTTTGATCTTTTAAGGAGATTATCCTTTCTGGAGATCTGATTCATTAGTCTTATCAAGCTAATTTTCACGGTGCCCCCCATTGTACGAGATAAATCCTTCTCATGGTTAGGATAAATCTGACCACTTGGCGACCCTGTTTGATGCTGAGGTCCGTGGATTTCCTGCTGATTTTAGTGATGACTTTTCTAGATTTTTCGTCAACCTACAGCTGGTCTGAATGACAACTTCTTGACCTAAATCAAGAAGCGCGTGTCTTTTTCGGAAGACTTCACTTCCTTTAAATTATGGAATTGATTCATCGTGTAGATCCATCCCTTCTTTTCTTTCATTGGGTAAAACAGTTAATTATCGTCCAAAACAAAAGTATTTTCAATTATTTGTACAAAAATATGTGATATATGTTTTGAAAAACTTGGTAAAAATTTCCCACACTTGGCTTTTATTTTCTTTTCTTTGCCTTTTTATTTTCCTTTATTCCATTCTTAAATGAATTCTAACATTTTGGGTTGTTTCTCAATTTATGTCCTTTCCGAGGTAACGACAATTTCGGTATTAACACCTAGTTTTCATCGTTCATAAATATGTATAAACATGATTTTAAATTCATTTAGTTGAAAATTTTGAAAAAATTTTACTAGAATTGGGTAGTCAGTATATAAGATTAGGGCTATTTTTTGTTATCAGAGAGCACTAGATTCTAATACAACTACTGCGTTACTAGTATTTTTAATGGTAACCAAGTGTTTAAATAAATTTTTTTTTTAAATCCGAAAGAATTTAACCCCTTCCCACACTTAAGATCTTGCAATGCCCTCATTTGCAAGAAATCAGTAACAATTTAAATTATTGAGGGTGATTAGCGTAGAAAAATGATTAAATTTTACCAAAGTTTCCAAACATATTGTTGAATGATAAATGGTGCACATCATTTGTACATTCCGTCTTGTTGTTATTTCACATATATTTTGCATCTTGTCGTCAAAATTAGTTGCTTTTGCTGAACTTAATGCCAGTATTTGAAAATGCGTTGTTTTACCCTGTTGTGTACATAAGATAAACTGCAAACATATATACATATTTTTGAAGTTTGGTATATTACCTCACATTCAAAAATTATTAAAATCTAATAATAAAAGTTAGAAAATTATAAAAACTATTACAATATCAACATAAGTGTTAAATGTAGTAACATTACAAAAATAAAATAAATAAAACTAAATAAACTAGGGTTGATACTGATACCAGTAGGGGTTCCATGCATAACCGTATGTATTATAAAATGCTTCAGCTGGGTTATAAGTAGGATACGGTGGTTAGATTTCTATAGACCAGGGAGGAAATATGGGCTTTGGAGTAGGAATATAGTTTCTACCTACATGTTGGCAATGAGCTATGATGTGGTTTTGATGAACTTGCCAATCTTCAAATGCTCGATGTCTAGTAGTTTCATATTCTTGTGAAGCTATAAACCTTTGCATTTCTGTCATTTCATTTCCCCCTCCCACATTACCTGGCTGTTGATCTCTTTCAACCTGTGGATGTCTTCCATTATATGGTACTGCGGCGTTATTTCGCCTCTTCAAAACCTTAGCACCATGATATACATTTAAACCAATTGTATCGTGGGTTTCTGGTTCTTCGATTAATAATCCCCCCCCCCCCGACTTATATCCACATCGAGATACTCAGCAATTAATGTAATAAATATACCACCTCCTATTATACTGTGCGGTCTCATCCCCCTAACCATAGCCGATAAATAATAACCCACACAATAAGGTATACTTACAGCGCTTTGTGGGTCTTGAATACACATGAGGTAAAATAAATCTTGCTCATTTACCTTTTTCCTTATTTTTACCTCGCTGTGTAATCGAGTTCGCTAGAAACCTGTGAATTACTCTTAACTCAGCTCTATCTATATCCGTATAAGAGTAATTTCCCCTTTAAATCGGTGATGGCTAGTCATTTGACTCTATACACCATGCGTATCAAAATTTTCATCAATCTTCCTACCATTTAATATCAACCCTTGACAATCGGCAGATGCTAGCTCCTCAGGCGTATATATACGTAAGGCCTAAGTTATGTCTAGTAGAGACATGTGGCGCATCGAACCTCCTAACAAAAATCTAATAAAAGTTCGATCGGTTAAAGTAGCTACCCGATCATTTATTTCTATACTACACAATAATTCTTCACACCATACTTTATATACAGGTCTACGCATGTTGAATAATCGTACCCAATCGTTAAAAGTAGAATTACCATACCTCTGTGTAAGTAATTCTCTAATCCGTTCACCCAATCCTACGGCTTCTAACGGTTCCCATTCTATTACCCTAGGTACTTCAACAGCTTTATAATGAAGAGTGTGCAAACCCCTTTGGTATTTTGGATAATCTATCCAACGTCTGTCTAATCTCAAGTTCGGGTACAAATCTTCCACGTGCATATCTGAAAATGTCATAACTGGATGAGGTATATCTTGTTTGTAATAGTTATCAACATCCTGTTGTTCCGCATTCTCAGGAGGAGCAATGCGAGCTTGTGATGAAGATTCACCCCTTTCAGTCTGCAAAACACATCAAACACAATTTTTGTGCATTCAAATATGCATTAGTGTCAGTAAAATCATTAATCAAAATAATTACAATGACATGTTCAATTTATATCAAACTTATGCTCATTTTCATATTTTTATCAAATCTACACTTTTTCAAATAAGCATGTACGAAAATGTTCACCAAGTTCATAAGTATTCAACTCAAATAACATGTCAAAATAATCATTATTAGCAATTAAACAAGTTTCAAATGGCATTATCTCTCAAAAATCAAGTTCATGAATTTTAGACTTGAAAAAGTCCACTTTAATTCTCAAAAATCATGTTTAGGCTCAAAGTTTGGATCATTTAACTACCTAAACATGTTACACTACTTAATTTAGCAATAATTCATGACAAAAATCGGCCATAACCTGTTTATATCAAAAAGCCCCAAATTGCTCAAGAACACAAACCCTAGATTACTCAAAATTTGAAGTTTAAGACTTCTAATCATGTTAAATAGCATCAATCTATGTTATACAAGCATAATACACAAGCAATTTAAGCATAATTACACTAAAAATCATCAAAATCGAATTGGGTATAAAATTGCTCAAGAACACTAATTTTCGGATTAAATGGTGTTTAGGTGTAGAAATTTACCATTTTCCTTGAGAAAGTCCTTGTTAATAGTCTCCTCATTGTGATTTTTGTGAAAGATTTGATGAAAAATTGCCAAAAATTGCGAATTTGGGAGGCTTTTTTCGGGGGTTTTTTTTTCGCAGAAAAATGAAGAGTGTGTTTTGGGGACTGTCTGATCTTGCGTTTTATTTTTTTTTTCTGGAATTTGCATACTCCACGAGTCGCGGTGTATAGCACCTTCAAACTCCGCGAGTCGCGGTGTCCTTTTTTTTATATAAAAAACCTTAACTTATAAAACAATTAATTAATTAATTTTAAAATTTTGTTTCCCTTGTTATTTAGGACGAGGTCGTTTCGGAACAATGTCCTAGTCCGTCCCTCGACAAAATTTTAAAATTTATCAATTTAAAGCGCGGTTTTAAAAGCAAAGATTTTTGGGTTTTTTTTAATATTTTTGGCGTACTTTAATTCAATAAGATTAAAAATAATGATAATAAAAGTTCTCGTCCCTCCCTCGGGTAAAGCAATTTCGGTTCAACGACCTAGTCTTCAACTTACGACGAATTTTTAAAAATCATATTTTTAACTTAGCAAAATAAAGTAAATTTTTGTTTTTTAAATTCACACCAAACTTAAATTTAAAATGCATAAAATTAAAAATTCATATTTTAAAAATTCACACCAAACTTAAGTTATATTTTTGTTTTTATACAAAAAAAACTTATATTAATTTTTCAAATATTTACAATTTTAAATAAGTTTACAATATTAAATTAATATTTATATATTAATTTTAAAAAAAAAACATGGTAAAAATAAAATTAAAAATCTTTTTGGTCTTTTATCCCACTTTAATCAATCAAATATTATCAAAAATATACGCCCCTCTTTTCGGTAAAGTAATTTCGGTTCCATGACCTAATTTAACTCATGATGAATTTTTGAAATATTTTGGGTTGATTGATTAAAGATATTTATACCTTAAGAATAAACGTTAAATTTCGCAGTGATGTAATAAATTTTTGTATGATATCAATAATTTCGGTCACAAGACCTAATTTTATTGAATACCAATTTAATACTTTATAGCGAACAAATTAGCGTTTATTATCAAAAGGTTAAAATAAAAATAAAAATAAAAACTGTACAAACTTACCTGTGAAATAGATTTCTTAGTGATATGCTCTACCCACTCATAAGATAGTCGGAATAATTGATTTTCTATGGCTACATAGGCATAACCTCGAGCATTTAATGTTTTTTCTTCTAAACATATGAACGGTCCATCTCTGCATAAAGTAACAAATTCGGTGTTTGAATAGGTTTGATTATTTGAACATTTACCTTCGTGTGACCATTTTCCGCATTTGTGACATCTTTCAAGGTGTCGTGCTCTTCTTTTCGCTGCGGATTTTGATTTTCCTTTACCAAATTGTAACTTATTATTTTCACATCTGGATTCTTTTCTTACTCCGTCCAATTTTTCTCTGATTACTGATACCAGTTCACTCGGTAGTGTGTCATTATTACGTTTAGTAATCAAAGCGTGTAGCATTAGACCATGGTTTAGTTCACAGGAAGTCTTCATTTCGTAAAAACCTAAAAAAAAAAAAATTCAGAATGGGGGGAGAAGACTAGTTCTTTAGGGTCTGCTAGGGAAAGACCATTCGGGTTCCATTTTCGAGAACTACACGAAAACAGAAAATCTAACTCTAACAGAAATACATATTATCCTTTAAAGACTTGATTCTCCCCACACTTAGTTAGCTGTGGTATCGAAATTGTGATTAACTTCGTTGTCGACTTCCATCGGACTATCTATGTAGTGTTTAACTCTGTGACCATTAACTTTAAATTCAATCCCATTTGAATTTATTAATTCTATCGTTCCGTATGGGAAAACTCTTTTGACTATGAATGGTCCAGACCATCTTGATTTCAATTTTCCAGGAAATAGCTTGAATCGTGAATTGAAAAGAAGAACTCTGTCTCCTTCTTTAAATTCTTTTGAACTTCTGATTCTTTTATCATACCATTTCTTCGTTCTTTCCTTATAGATTAACGAATTTTCGTATGCTTCATGTCTTAATTCTTCTAATTCATTTAGTTGACTTAACCATAGTCGTCCAGCTTCATGTAAATCAAGATTACATGTCTTCAAAGCCCAAAATGCTTTGTGTTCAATTTCTACTGGAAGATGACATGCTTTTCCGTAAACGAGTCTAAAAGGTGTGGTTCCAATTGGAGTTTTGTAGGCTGTTCTAAAAGCCCAGAGTGCATCCTCCAACTTAATGGACCATTCCTTCGGATTTGATCCTACGGTTTTCTCTAGAATACGTTTTAAAGCTCGGTTGGTATTTTCAACTTGTCCACTTGTTTGTGGATGATATGCGGTGGAGATTTTATGAGTTACTCCATATCTTTTGAGAACTTTCTCAAGTTGATTATTACAGAAATGAGTTCCCCGATCACTTATTAAAGCTTTCGGTGTTCCAAACCTTGCAAAAAGACGTTTTAAGAAGTTGACTACAACTCGTGCATCGTTAGTTGGGAGAGCTTGTACTTCCGCCCATTTAGATACATAATCAATGGCAACGAGAATGTAGAGATTATTATGAGATTTTGGAAATGGACCCATAAAGTCAATACCCCAAACGTCAAATACTTCACATACTTGAATGACATTTTGTGGCATTTCATCACGTTGACTTATTTTTCCGGCCCTTTGATAAGCATCACAGGATTTGCAAAGAAGGTGTGCGTCTTTGTAAATTGTAGGCCAATAGAATCCAGCATCGTAAACTTTTCTTGCTGTTAGTTGAGGCCCATAATGCCCTCCTGTTGGTCCTGTGTGACAATGGTTTAAGATTTGATTGGCTTCATCTCCGAATACGCATCGACGTATGATTCCATCGGGACATCTTTTGAACAAATGTGGATCTTCCCAGAAATAGTGTTTTATATCACTAAAGAATTTCTTTCATTTTTGGTACGACAACCCTTTTTCAAGGAATCCACATACTAAGTAGTTTGCAAAGTCAGCAAACCATGGAATTTCACTATAATCGATCTTCAAAAGATATTCATCAGGAAAGTTATCTTGTATGGTCGATTAATTTAGAACTTCTAATTCAGGATTTTCAAGACGAGAAAGATGACCGGCTGCGAGATTTTCTGCTCCCTTTTTATCTCAGATTTCAATATCAAACTCTTGTAATAGTAAGATCCAACGAATTAATCTTGGTTTTAGCTAGAACGAGATATGATCGAAATTTGTCAAAAGCAAAGACAATAGCAAGGAGTTCTTTTTCAGTAGTTGTGTAGTTCGTTTGTGCTCCTTGTAACGTCTTACTAGCATAATATATAGGTTGAAATCGTTTTTCAATCCTTTGTCCTAAAACGGCTCCCATTGCAAAATCACTTGCATCGCACATAAGTTCAAACGGTAGATTCCAATTTGGAGTTATTGATAGTGCTCCAAATGAACATATATTTAGTAGCAATATCCTCCCAATATGTAAATTATTTAGTTGTAATTGTCCTATTTTAAGTTTTAATCGTTTATATTAAATAAGTGTGAAGACAAAAGGCGAAAACGACGATTTGAAGACGCAAATGACCAAAAAGCTCAAATGTACAAGATACAATCCAAGTGGTTCAATTTATTGATGAGAAACGTCTAAAAATGACAAAAGTACAAGTTGCGGAACGCAAAGTACAAGATATTAAATTATACGAAAGGACGTTCAAAAATCCGAAACCGGGACCTGAGCCAACTATCAACGCCCGACGCAACGGACCAAAAATTATGAGTCTACTATGCACAAGAATATAATATAATATATATATAATTATATAAAATTATATATATTATATTATATAATTAAATATAACGTCGACAAGCTAGAAAACAAAGCAATTGGGCATGGCCAGACTGGCCATGCGATCGCATGAGATTAACACTGAGAACCCATGCGATCGCATGGGCCTCAGGATCAGACCACATCTATAAAAGGCAACGAGTTTTGGCCATAAAACATAATAATAATAATACTCCTCTGTAATAATAATAAATATATATATATTATATAGTATAGTGTAGTTTTATATTAGATTAGTTTTGGGTTATGCAAAGGTTATTTTACTGGTTTTAAAGTCGAAGCTCTGTCCGTGTAACACTACGCGATAAATAATCAATGTAAGTTATGTTCTCCTTTTTAAATTAATGTCTCGTACTTAAGTTATTATTATGCTTATTTAAGACGAAGTAATCATGATGTTGGGCTAAAATACTAAAATTGGGTAATTGGGCTTTGTACCATAATTGGGGTTTGGACAAAAGAACGACATTTGTGGAAATTAGACTATGGGCTATTAATGGGCTTTATATTTGTTTAACTAAATGATAGTTTGTTAATTTTAATATAAAGATTTACAATTGGACGTACCTATAAATAACCATATACACTCGATCGGACACGATGGGCGGGATATTTATATGTACAAATAATCGTTCATTTAACCGGACACGGGAATGGATTAATAGTCTATGGAATTATTAAAACAGGGGTGAAATTATGTACAAGGACACTTGGCATAATTGATAACAAAGTATTAAAATCTTGGGTTACACGCAGTCGATATCCTGGTGTAATTATTAAACAAAGTATTAAAACCTTGTTACAGTTTAAGTCCCCAATTAGTTGGAATATTTAACTTCGGGTATAAGGATAATTTGACGAGGACACTCGCACTTTAAATTTATGACCGATGGACTGTTATGGACAAAAACCATACGGACATATTAAATAATCCAGGACAAAGGACAATTAACCCATGGGCATAAAATTAAAATCAACACGTCAACCATCATGGTTACGGAAGTTTAAATAAGCATAATATATTTTATTTCATATTTCATCGTACTTTTATTTACTCGCTATTTTATTTAACGTCATTTATTTATTGTCATTTATTTTTCGCTACTTTAATTATCGTCATTTATATTTTGCATTAGGTTTTAATTGTAACTTAAAATATAAAATCGACAAACCAGTCATTAAACGGTAAACCCCCTTTTATATATTATCAATATAATATATTTTGTACAAATATAATTGTTTACAAATATAGTGTGCAATAAGCCCGCTCCCTGTTGAACGAACCGGACTTACTAAAAACTATACTACTCTACGATTAGGTACACTGCCTATAGTGTTGTAGCAAGGTTTAGGTATATCCCATTCTATAAATAAATAAATATCTTGTGTAAAATTTTAGCATATTTAATAGTATTTTCTTGTAAAAATAAAGCTATTTTATATACACCTCGCATACACATCAAGTTTTTGGCGCCGCTGCCGGGGACTCGGCGAAACGCTATATTTTTAATATATATTTGTATACATATATTTATATATCATTTTTAGAAAAACAATAAAAAAAAAAAAAACCTGAAACCTAGACCCATGCGATCGCATGAGCCGGGTGTTGTAAAGCCATGCGATCGCATGGCCTGATCTGACACGCCAGAAACCCTATTTCAGCATTTATTACGGGGTATTATTTATTATTATTATTATTATTTAGGGTTATTTATAATAATATTTAGTTTTAGTTTTAATTTAATTTGTAATTTAAGTTTTAATTAGTTTTATAATTATAAAAAAATTAATACTTATAAAATTTATATTTTTATCATTTTAATTACAATTTGTATTTTTATTGTTTATTCGTACTATTTGTATTTTTATCGTTCGTAATTAGTTATAAGTTCTAGTATTTTGCCGTAGCTTATTCTTATTTCTAGATTTTTAGGCTTTGCCGTAAAATCCCTTAAGTGCTTTTTCTTTAGACTAAGATTTAGGTGCTTTAGAATTTTGTGACGCCGTTCTTCGCGCTACTTTCTTATTTTTATTTTTCGACGCCTATTTTTCAACCCTTTTATTTTTCTACGTTTTTCGAAGCGTATTCTTTTTCTTTCTTATTTCTCGACGATCTAGTTTTTAGGACTTAGAATTTTCTCTATTTCTTCTCTATAATTTCTTTAAAATTTCAACGAAAAATTATTTTAAGAGGTTAAATTGATAGACATCCAAATTTTCTGCTTCGTAGTAATAGTTGGATTTGTTAGTGGCTGAGTTGTGAGATTCCGATTTAAAGGGTTCTGGCTCCCTGCTGCATCTATTGGCTATTTGAAACGTGGACAAAAGCAGAAAAGTCTATTAATTGGACAACTTATATAAGTTTTTCTATTTTATAACTAATAGGATAATTAGTGAATGCACCACATTGTAGCTAAAATTTGGCCATCGCAATAAAATGGAAAATTTTGAAAACAAGGCCTTGGAAACTCTTTTTGAACTCCAAAATCAATTAAATCAATACTCTCAAACGGGTTTTGATGGCAATTCATTCGGTCAATCTTGGATCACGAATGACGTTACAATAACTGGTTGTGAAATCTGTGGAGATTATCACTCAACATGGGAATGTTATTATTACGTTCCTATGGAAAATTACGCACCCACGGAACCTGAATGGAACGATTATGAAGAATACAATTCTAATTGGGATTATTCCCAAGAATATATCCAAACTCAACAACCAGAAGACGAGGAAAATTATGTGTCTGAAAATTCTTTAGATTATATGAAAATCAAACTCGAAGAACTTGATGCTCAAAATGAACAAATGAGAGAATTTGTAAATAGGCAAGCTGAAACTCTATCAGATTGCACACCTGTTGATCTGAGGAATATTGTGCAAGAAAATCTCATATCATCAAATTTTGATGAATTCGAGAGCTCCGAAATCACCAACTATCCCGATGATACTTTTTATTTAGCTTTACCAATTTCACAACATATCGACACATTAGCCTCTACCGACAAAATCATCGATCAATCAATGAATGAAGAAGAAGTAAGGGTGACAAATTGGTACTCTTGGAAAAACGATAACGTTGAAAATTTTACCCCCGAGACCAAAGTGGTGGAACCGATAAGTACCGTTAAAGAAGAAGAATCTACTTCGATCCCGAAATTCACCATTCCACAACCTTCCAACCCAATATTCTCAATAGACGAGTCATCTACTGAAGATGAACTACGGGCTGTAATAGATAATGACACCTCGGATTTCACCCAATTGGGTAATAAAGGTGAAACCTTTGATCCCGAGAATAAAAGGAAGAAAATGTTAGGAATTTTCCACCCTATAGTATGTATGTCGGTGTATATCGATCCATTTGACCAAGAACCAGAAAAGAGACATATCCATTTACTAAAAGCTACACTTAAAAAAGAATTAAGTAGTGACGATCGGGTGGGTTTAAACTTTAAACCCATTGATATATTTTATACCACCCGAGATGTAAATAACTGGCTCACTATTTTAATTCGTGGAACTTATTCTACCGACTTCACATGTCGTCAGCTAAGTGTGGGGAAGTCTAACCCCACTTAATGTTAAATTAGGGGTTCGGGTTAGTGCATAACTCATTAATAAAAATGCATGATGAGTTAGGGTAAAAGACACATTTTCAAATATTAGCAAACAGTCCAGAAAAGCAACCGTTTTTGAAGAAAAACATGTGTGATAAAACAAGAAGGAATGAACGATGAGGCACGCCATCTATCATTCGACGAGCTTTGTAATTACAAACTGGGTATTTTTAATCACTTTTCTACACTTATCACCCTCGTGAATTTATAATTATAGTCAGATTTCATGCAAATGAGGGCATTGCATGATCTCAAGTGTGGGGAAGGGTTATAAATTCTCTCGGGTTTATACTTGGTTTATTTGCCAAATTTTATGAAAATTTGAAAAAATTTCAACTAAATGAATTTAAAATCATGTTTATATATATTTATGAACGGTGAAAACTAGGTGTTAATACCGAAATTATCGTTACCTCGGAAAGGACATAAATTGAGAAACAACTAAAACGCTTGAATTTATTTATTAGAAATAAAAAGACGCATGAAAAAAACCAAGTGTGGGGAGAATATACCAAGTTATTCAATTAAAAACTATCTATCACATGTTTCTGTAAAGTTTATTGCAGGTGCTTTTGTTTTGGACTAAATTAATTGTTTTACCCGATTTATTGTAATACTTTTGAAAGAATAGATGGATCTACACGATGAATCAATTCCATCATTAAAAGGAAGTAAAGTATTCCGAAAAAGAAACGCGCTTCTTGATTTAGGTCATGAAGTTGTCGTCCAGACCAGCTGTAGGTTGACGAAAAACCTAGAAAAGTCATCTCTAAAATCAGCAGGAAATCCACGGACCTCAGCATCAAACAGGGTCGCCAAGTGGTCAGACTTATCCTAACCATGAGAGGATCTGTCTCGTAAAATGGGGAGGGCGCCGTGCAAATTAGCTTGATAAGACTAATGAATCAGATCCCCAGAAAGGATAATCTCCTTAAAGATTAAAAATCAGCTTTTAAGACTGATATTACTCAATCCTAGAGATTGACCTTAAAGATTGAGAATTACAAACTCATGGAATTCGATGATATCTAAACTCGAGCTTGAACGAGAAAATATTTTGATCAAATTAAAACCGATTTGTTTTCTAAAAACCCATTTTTAATGCGTTCATTACCATTGAACGCAAAATCCTAGGAATTCACCTAGAATTCATTAGGTCACCTGAACCAATTCGGGTGTCAACCGTAAGAACGGTGGTTGCATAGCATGGTCGAAGACAGCACCTTGTGCCAGACCGAAAAAAAATTATAGGTTGATCTTTACTATTGCTCCTACAAAGGATAGTAATTGCATCCGACACGTTTTAGACCATGAACAAATGCATGTCATTAGACATTGCCTTAACAGTTTCTTGTTCATCACTTTCCTTTACAACCGGACGGTAGTTTGCCGAAAGGTAATATACGGGACAAGTATACTGGACGTGTTGCTTTCCCAATACAAGGTTAGCAAGTGGGTGAAACAAAACCATAAGTTTTGAGCTAAAATTTTCAAATCTGAAACCCACAAAACCCACAAAAACATTTTGCAAACACCGGTGAAGGGGTATTCCGGAAAACTTATCTAGGGTAAAAGCTAGAATGAATTTTCAAAAGATCAGATGTTTTCATAAAGATCCAATTTCCTTAAGGATCTAAATTTTTATAGTCATGTGGGACTGTAAACCACATCGTTACATTCATTGTTTATACCGCCGTATCAAAATCACTAATGTATAAAGTGTGAAGAATAAAGAAGTGATTCGTGTGATTTAATTTCAAGTTTTGTATTGCTTGAGGACAAGCAACGTTCAAGTGTGGGGATATTTGATAGTGCTCCAAATGAACATATATTTAGTAGCAATATCCTCCCAATATGTAAATTATTTAGTTGTAATTGTCCTATTTTAAGTTTTAATCGTTTATATTAAATAAGTGTGAAGACAAAAGGCGAAAACGACGATTTGAAGACGCAAATGACCAAAAAGCTCAAATGTACAAGATACAATCCAAGTGGTTCAATTTATTGATGAGAAACGTCTAAAAATGACAAAAGTACAAGTTGCGGAACGCAAAGTACAAGATATTAAATTATACGAAAGGACGTTCAAAAATCCGAAACCGGGACCTGAGCCAACTATCAACGCCCGACGCAACGGACCAAAAATTATGAGTCTACTATGCACAAGAATATAATATAATATATATATAATTATATAAAATTATATATATTATATTATATAATTAAATATAACGTCGACAAGCTAGAAAACAAAGCAATTGGGCATGGCCAGACTGGCCATGCGATCGCATGAGATTAACACTGAGAACCCATGCGATCGCATGGGCCTCAGGATCAGACCACATCTATAAAAGGCAACGAGTTTTGGCCATAAAACATAATAATAATAATACTCCTCTGTAATAATAATAAATATATATATATTATATAGTATAGTGTAGTTTTATATTAGATTAGTTTTGGGTTATGCAAAGGTTATTTTACGGGTTTTAAAGTCGAAGCTCTGTCCGTGTAACACTACGCGATAAATAATCAATGTAAGTTATGTTCTCCTTTTTAAATTAATGTCTCGTACTTAAGTTATTATTATGCTTATTTAAGACGAAGTAATCATGATGTTGGGCTAAAATACTAAAATTGGGTAATTGGGTTTTGTACCATAATTGGGGTTTGGACAAAAGAACGACATTTGTGGAAATTAGACTATGGGCTATTAATGGGCTTTATATTTGTTTAACTAAATGATAGTTTGTTAATTTTAATATAAAGATTTACAATTGGACGTACCTATAAATAACCATATACACTCGATCGGACACGATGGGCGGGATATTTATATGTACAAATAATCGTTCATTTAACCGGACACGGGAATGGATTAATAGTCTATGGAATTATTAAAACAGGGGTGAAATTATGTACAAGGACACTTGGCATAATTGATAACAAAGTATTAAAATCTTGGGTTACACGCAGTCGATATCCTGGTGTAATTATTAAACAAAGTATTAAAACCTTGTTACAGTTTAAGTCCCCAATTAGTTGGAATATTTAACTTCGGGTATAAGGCTAATTTGACGAGGACACTCGCACTTTAAATTTATGACCGATGGACTGTTATGGACAAAAACCAGACGGACATATTAAATAATCCAGGACAAAGGACAATTAACCCATGGGCATAAAATTAAAATCAACACGTCAACCATCATGGTTACGGAAGTTTAAATAAGCATAATATATTTTATTTCATATTTCATCGTACTTTTATTTACTCGCTATTTTATTTAACGTCATTTATTTATTGTCATTTATTTTTCGCTACTTTAATTATCGTCATTTATATTTTGCATTAGGTTTTAATTGTAACTTAAAATATAAAATCGACAAACCAGTCATTAAACGGTAAACCCCCTTTTATATATTATCAATATAATATATTTTGTACAAATATAATTGTTTACAAATATAGTGTGCAATAAGCCAGCTCCCTGTGGAACGAACCGGACTTACTAAAAACTATACTACTCTACGATTAGGTACACTGCCTATAGTGTTGTAGCAAGGTTTAGGTATATCCCATTCTATAAATAAATAAATATCTTGTGTAAAATTTTAGCATATTTAATAGTATTTTCTTGTAAAAATAAAGCTATTTTATATACACCTCGCATACACATCAGTTATCATGATCGGCGCATTAGTAAGTTTTTCTTTAAGAATATTAAAAGATTTAATGCATTCATCTGAAAAGATGAATGAAGCATCCTTTTCTAGGAGTTTATTCATAGGAGTGGCAATTTTAGAAAAATCTTTTATGAAACGTCGGTAAAAACCGGCATGCCCTAGAAAACTCCTAACTCCTCTAACATTGGTGGGATGTGGAAGTTTAGCAATTACATCTACTTTAGCTCTATCCACTTCAATTCCTTCCTTTGAAATTTTATGACCAAGAACGATGCCTTCTTTAACCATGAAATGGCATTTCTCCCAATTAAGTACTAGATTTGATTGCTCGCATCTAATAAGCATTCGTTCAAGATTAACTAGACATGATTCAAAAGTATCACCGAAGACTGAAAAGTCATGCATGAAAACTTCCATGCATTCTTCTATCATGTCGTGAAAAATCGCCATCATGCACCTTTGAAAGGTTGCAGGGGCGTTGCAAAGTCCAAATGGCATGCGTTTGTAAGCAAAAGTACCATAAGGGCACGTGAATGTGGTTTTCTCTTGATCCTCGGGTGATATTGGAATTTAAAAGTATCCGGAAAAACCATCAAGAAAACAATAGTAACTATTTCCGGCTAATCTTTCCAACATTTGATCAATGAAAGGTAAGGGAAAGTGATCTTTTCTGGTGGCGTCATTTAATTTTCTATAATCAATACATACACGCCATCCTGTTACAGTCCTAGTAGGAATAAGCTCATTTTTCTCATTTGTAATGACAGTCATGCCACCCTTCTTAGGCACGCATTGAACTGGGCTTACCCATGGACTATCGGAGATTGGATAAATTAAACCTGCATCAAGCAGTTTAATAATTTCTTTTTTAACAACATCTTTCATATTAGGATTTAGTCTTCGTTGGCGTTGCACATATGTTTTATGACCTTCTTCCATAAGGATTTTATGTGTGCAATACGAAGGACTTATTCCTTTAATATCATGAATCTTCCATGCAATGGCTGGTTTATGAGCTTTTAGCACAGAAATGAGTTGAGATTTTTCATTTTCAGTAAGAGAAGACGATATTATTACAGGTAATTCAGATTCACCATGTAAATAAGCGTATTCCAAATGGTTTGGAAGTGGCTTTAACTCTAATGTCGGTGGTTCTTCTATTGATGATTTGTATCGATATCTGTCTTTTTCTTTTAACATTTGAATTTCTTCTGTTGTTGGTTCATATCCATTAGCCATTAGTGTAGCTAACATTTCAGTTTCATCAATTGGTTCAGTTCCTTCTCCTAAAGAACATTCTCCTGTTCCTTGTAATTCTGGAAATTCTTCTAACAATTCTGCATGTGATTCTATAGTTTGAATATAATAGCATGTATCATCTGCAGATTGCGGTTGTTACATTGCTCTATCAACTGAAAAGGTAACACTCTCGTCCTCTATACTTAGGGTCAGTTTCTTACCGAACACGTCTATCATTGCTTTAGCCGTGTTTAAGAATGGTCTTCCTAATATGAGAGGAACTTGAGAATCTTCTTCCATGTCTAGAACAACAAAATCTACTGGAAATACTAAAGTACCAACTTTAACTAGCATGTTCCCCATTATCCCTCTAGGATATTTTATTGATCGATCGGCTAGTTGTATGCTTATTCTTGTTGGTTTCAATTCTCCAAGGTCTAGTTTAGTGTATAGTGAATACGGCATTAAATTTATACTAGCACCTAAGTCTGCCAATGCTTCTATTGAACTAAGACTACCCAGAAAATATGGAATTGTGAAACTTCCTGGATCTGATAATTTTTCTGGTATCTTATTCAACAGCACTACTGAACAATTAGCATTCATAGTAACAGCCGAGAGTTCTTCCATTTTCTTTCTATTCGAGATTAGATCTTTCAGAAATTTAGCATATCTAGGCATTCCTGAAATCACATCAATGAAAGGAAGATTTACATTTATCTGTTTAAACATATCCAAGAATTTGGATAGCTCGGCTTCAAGTTTCTCTTTTTTCATCTTACTCGGGTAAGGAAGTGGTGGTTGGTATGGTTTAACATAAGGTTTAGCCTTAACTGTGTATCTTCATTAACCTTTTCAACTACCGGTTCTTTTTCCTTATCTTGTTCAGGTTGTGGTTCTTGTGGAGTAGGAATATCTTCATTAGAAATTACAGGTATTTCAGGTGGTTTAAACGTTGTACCACTTTTTGTGGTAATAGCTTTAGCTGTTTCATTCCGGGGGTTAGCATTTGTATCACTAGGTAGACTTCCCGGTTTTCTTTCACCTTTTAACCTTGCTAGGTTGCTCACTTCTTGTTCCAGATTTTGAATAGAAGCTTGTTGATTTCTAAATGCTTGAGCATTTTGTTCATTCGTTTGTTTCGGAGATATGAAAAACTGTGTTTGAGATTCAACTAGCTTCGTCATCATATCTTCTAAATTCGACTTTTTATCATCGGTTTGTGGTGGTTTGTTTTGAAAATTAGGTCTTTGCTGATTGTAAGTATTATTTGATACTTGTTGATTGCTAGGACCTTGTTGGTTGTTGTATGGAATATTTTGATTATAATTCTGGTTTTGATTGTAAATTGGTCTTGGCGGTTGATAATTATTCTGATAATTATTTCCAGGCCTTTGGTTTATGCATGAAACATTCTCTCTTTGTTCCATTGTTAGTTCAATTCTGAGACAATCTTTTGTCAAATGTGGTCCTCCACACTGCTCACAACTAATTCGTATTGAGTGAATATCTTTAGTCATCTTTTCCATTCGTCTCTCGACAGCATCTATCTTTGCAAAAATGGAATCTAAGTCATGGCTAGAATCGGCTCTAGCTGCTTTAGATGATCTAACGATATCTTTTTCTTGGTGCCACTCATGTGAGTGGGAAGCAGTGTTATCAATAATTTTGTAAGCATCAGTTTCGGTTTTCTTCATAATGGAACCACCAGCTGCTATATCGATATCTTTTCTTGTAGTGATATCGCATCCTTGGTAGAATATTTGTACGATTTGACAAGTGTCTAAACCATGTTGCGGACATCCTCTTAATAACTTTCCAAATCTGGTCCATGCCTCATATAGAGTTTCATTTGGCTTTTGTGTGAACGTAACAATTTCTCCTTGAAGTCTCACGGCTTTAGATGCCGGAAAGAATTGTTTAAGAAATTTTTCAACTAAAACGTCCCATGTATCAATCGCCCCTTCAGGTAACGATTCCAACCAATCTTTGGCTTCTCCCTTTAAAGTCCAAGGAAATAACATAAGATATATCTGTTCATCTTCTACTTCTCTTATTTTAAATAGTGTGCAGATCCTATTAAATGTACGAAGATGTTCATTTAGATCTTCCTTCGGCGCACCACTAAATTGGCATTGATTAGTCACCATGTGTAGAATTTGTCCTTTGATTTCATAATCTGGCGCATTAATGTCTGGATGAGTAATTACGTGACCTTGGCCAGTGCGTTTAGCTCTCATTCGGTCGATAATTGATACATAGGTAAAAGGCGTCGAAAAATAAAAATAAGAAAGTAGCGCGAAAAATGGCGTCGCAAAATTCTAAAGCACCTAAATCTTAGTCTAAGGAATAAGCACTTAAGGGATTTTACGGCAAAGTCTAAAAATCTATAAATAATCTACGGCAAAATACTAAAGTTAAAACTAAATACGAATGATAAAAATACAAAAATTACGAATAAACTATTAAAAAGATACAAGAATAAAAATAAGATTAAAATTGATAAAATTATTTAATTTTATAAAAATATTATTTTTATATATTTATATTATAAAAGTATTAATTTTTATATATAAATAAACTAATTATAATTAATTATTACTAATTAAATTGAAACTTAAATTAAATATTAAACTAATTAACCCTAATTGATAATAATAATAAATACTCCGTAATTAATGCTTACTAGGGTTTATGTGTGACCTGTCTAGGCGGCTCCGCGAGTCGCGGTGAACCCAGTTCAATACCTCCGCAAGTCGCGGAGATTGCAGGTTCAAAAGAGACAGGTCAAGTTTCGACTGGTATCAGTTTTTTATTAATTTGTTTTTTTTTTCTGTTTTAATATTTATAATAAAAAACTTTAAATTTTAAAAACTAAAATAAAAACAAGAAACTTTATATATTTTAAATATAAAAAAAACTCTTAGAAAAATATATATATAATTTTTTTTTTCGGTTTTAATTTTTTATATTTTTGATATTAAAAAAATGTATTTTTACAAAAACTTAATAAAAATCTTTTTTTTTTGTGTGTGGCGTTTCGCTTCGGCGTTCCCCGGCAGCGGCGCCAAAAATACTTGATATTAAAGCTAAGGGGTATAAAATACTATTAAATTTTACAACGAAATACTATTAAATACGATACAATTTTACACAAGATATTTATTTATTTATAGAATGGATATACCTAAACCTTGCTACAACACTTATAGGCAGTGTACCTAATCGTACAGTAGTGTAGTTTTTAGTAAGTCCGGTTCGTTCCACAGGGAAATCTTTTAAACAAAGCTAAACGCTATATTAGTTTTAATTTATAAAAATACAAATATATATAAGTAATATTATTATTAAAAAGGGGGGTTTTTACCGTTTAATGACCGGTTTGTCGATTTTAAAACTTTAGTCGCAGTTAAAACCTAATGTAAAATATTAAATAAATAAAAGACTTAATTTAAAGCGTAAAGTAAATAACGATAATGAAATTGCGATAAATAAAAGTGCGATGAAGTAAAATTGCGATAATTAAAAAGTACGATAATTAAAAAGTGCGATAATTGAAAGTGCAATTAAATACAATGACAATAAATAAAAATGTGATAATTAAAAGTGCAATTAAATATGAAAATAAAGGAATTATGCTTATTTAAACTTCCATAATCATGAGGTTTGACGTGTTGATTTTACTTTTATGCCCATGGGTTAATTGTCCTTTGTCCTGGATTATTTAATATGTCCGTCTGGTTTTTGTCCATAACAGTCCATCAGTCATAAATATAAAGTGCGAGTGTCCTCGTCAAATTATCCTTATAACCGAAGTCAAATATTCCAACTAATTGGGGACTTAAACTGTAACAAGGTCTTAATACTTTGTTTAATAATTACACCAGGATATCGACTGCGTGTAATCCAAGGTTTTAATATGTTGTTATCAATTATGTCAAGTGTCCTTGTACATAATTTCACCCTTGTTTTAATAAGTCCATAGACTATTAATCCATTCCCGTGTCCGGTTAAATGAACGATTATTCGTACATATAAATATCCCGCCCATCGTGTCCGATTGAGTGTATATGGTTATTTATAGGTACGTCCAATTGTAAATCTTTATATTAAAATTAACAAACTATCATTTAGTTAAAAAAATATAAAGCCCATTAATAGCCCATAGTCTAATTTCCACAAGTGTCGTTCTTTTGTCCAAACCCCAATTATGGTACAAAACCCAATTACCCAATTTTAGTATTTTTAGCCCAACATCATGATTACTTCGTTTTAAATAAGCATAATAATAACTTAGCTACGAGACATTAAATTAAAAAGGTTGAACATAACTTACAATGATTAAAAATAGCGTAGCGTTACACGGACAGAATTTCGACTTACACCCTTACAATATGCTCTAACATACCCTTATTATTAGAATTAAAATTAAAATTAAAATTAAAATTATATATATATATATATATATATATATATATATATATATATATATATATATATATATATATCGTATGATATAGATAGAAAGATGGATTGATATTTAAAACGATCAAAATGCGTTGCCTTTTATAGGCAGATTTGGATTTGAGTGCTCCGCGAGTCGCGGTCAATTTCCCCTTCAAACTCTACGAGTCGCGAAGTTTGAATTTCCAGCTCACTCCAATTTGGATCTTAGCTTTGCCGACATAATATATATATATATAAATATAAAATATAAATAATTATTATAATTATTTATATATTATATTATATTCTTGTGCATAGTAGACTTATAATTTTTGATCCGTTACGTCGCGCGTTGAGAGTTGACTCATGTCCTGGTTCCGGATTTTCGAACGTCCTTGCGTACTATTTTATATCGTGTACTTTGCGTTTTGCGTCTTATACTCTTGTCATTTTTAGACGTTTCTCATCATTAATTTGAACCTTTTTGATTGTATCTTGTACTTTTTAGCTTTTTGGACCTTTATGTCTTCAATTTGTCAAATCTGTCTTTTGTCTTCACCTTTTAATATTTAAACGAATATCACTTGTAAATAGAACAATTGCAACTAAAATCTTGTCTTTCTTGAGGAATAATGCTATGAAATATGTGTTCTTTTTTAGCATTATCAACAGGTCTATTGTGTCAAAGATTATGCGGCTAGGTTATTATTGGCCTACCATGTATGCAGATACTGCAAGCATAGTTAAGCGATGCGAATCCTGCCAAATACATGCACCTATCAGCAGAGCACCTGCGCATCCAATGATTTCGGTCTCCTCACCATGGCCATTCTGCAAATGGGCAATTGACATAGTCGGACCATTTCCAAAAGGCCGAGGTAATATAACCATTTATTTCATATCATATGCTACGTACATCATTATCTTACGCATACTCTGCATACGCAGGAAACATTAAATTCTTGATTGTTGCAATTGACTATTTCACAAAGTGGGTGGAAGCAAGACCGCTAGCAACAATTTCAGGAAAAAGAGTGCGGAATTTTGTATGGGAAGACATTGTCTGTCGATTCGGTATACCAAACGAAATAGTTAGTGATAATGGCATGCAGTTTGCGGGAGATCCTTTCCGCAGTTGGTGTGCAGGGCTTAATATCAAGCAAACTTTTACATCCGTTGTGCATCCGCAAGCGAACGGCCAATGCGAAGTCACCAACCAGGATATAGTAGCTGGAATTAAAGTAAGATTGGGCCATGGTCGCATCGGTTGGGTGGATGAGCTACCAAAGGTGTTATGGGGACATCGAACAACACCTAAAGCGAGCACTGGTGAGACTCCGTTTAGTTTGGTGTATGGGTCAGAAGCTGTTGTACCCGTAGAGATTGGGGTACCAACGTTCCGCGTACAGAATTTTGATGAGCAAATCAACACGGAGGCTTTACGGGAAAATCTTAATTTGCTTGAAGAGCGCAGGCTCTTTGCGGTAGTTAATGAAGCTAACAATAAACAGAAAATCGCAAAGTACTATAATCAGCGTGTGCGTTCACGCTCTTATAAGTGTGGGGATCTGCTTTGGCGTCAAAATGACGCAAGCCATGCGGAAGATACTGGGAAACTGAGCCCTTGCTGGGAAGGCCCATATAAGGTAGTGGGCACAAGCAACACCGGGGCATACCATCTTGCGATGCTTGATGGAAAACCTGTGAAACGCACTTGGCACGCGACGTTGTTGAAAAAATGTTACATGTAGCTGGTTGGACCTGATCACTCCAATATGTTTTAGCGCATGGTTTTTTCTTTTTATCTCTATGCAATTGGTTGTAATCATAATTGATGCCAATTAAAATATTTACTCGCGCATACCTTTTCTATGTGTATGATTCCTTTTTGTATGCAGTTCCTGCCTATTTAAGGGGTGTCCTCTAGCCCCCGTACGGCAGAAGCCTGTTTGGTTACAAGGCTAGACATAAACGGCAGGTGAAGGGAATTGGTTTTCCCCTAAACAAGCACCACGCAGACTAGATGGCTGCCAAGTCGACTTAAAACATAAGAGCATTGGTTTGCTTGTGACATGTAATATCCTCCGCATTGGTTTGCGGAGGGAAATTCTTAAGTATAAAAACATTGGGTTGTTTTTAGTCGCGTTTCCTAACCACACAACTATTGTGCACCTCTAGTACGCGACAGGGCTCAAGACGCAGTAGCTTTAGAGTATAAATCATAAGGGTGTTACAATATTAGTTTATTTTACGAAACGCCCGCACACGCGCGAAGGGCTTTGGCTAAATACCGCGCATGAGCATGCGGAATTCTAAGATTGTTTTGACTCGCGATATATAAACAATGAAATACACAAACACGCATGCATAATACAAGCATACATAACAAAACAAATTATTACAAATACAAATTGTTTTAAACGCATGCCCAACATGGGACTTAGGGCTCCAAAATAAATACACAAACCTGCCTAAGCATAGGACTTATGGCGCAGTTGGTGGAACACTGTTTCATACCTATAAATTTTCTTTTAATCTCTAATCAATTGGGGCGTTGGGATCATCGGAGAACGCGGCAAGCTTAGGAATTTCGATATGTTGGATCGCTTGTTCTGCGTCCTGCGGTGTCCTCCTTGATATGCTTCTGGACGGCGTCTGGGTAGGGGGAGCGAGGTCGCAGCATTTGATCACCTCTCTCACGACCTTGTTACGCTCATGGTCGAGGGCCGCGTCCACATATGCGTTGAATTTTTCGGTTACGGGGTCTGAATCCATAACCTTTTGCGCAAGGACGGAAGAGAGGTGCGTAGTTTCGTCGGGTCCGCCTCTGCCAGCTCGCGGCCGGTTACCGCGTCATCTTTCTCTCGGCTGACCCTGTCCAGGTCAGCCCGCAGATGTTCCGCTTCACCCTTGGCCTGATCAACGGCCCCCACCAGCTCTTGATTTTTCTTCCTCTCCGCAATCATGGAAGTTTTCATTTCATCCGCAGACACCTCGGCAGCCCTGCGTGCCTCCTCCGCATCTCTCCTATCATTTCTCAATTGATCAACACCCGCTTGTAGCAAGCCTAGCTCAGTTTCTTTCCGCACCGCCGCTTGGTACAATTTGGTGGCACGGCTTGCATGATCCGCGAACATGCCAAAGAACACAAGACCGTTTTGAATAAAGGCGTCATGCGCTTAGCGGAAGGGCAGCGCGGCCAGTTGCTCTCGGAATTCAGCCGAAAAAATTTGCTGCAAAAAAGCGGACTGCTAGGCGGTGTTCTCCGTGGAAGACTGGGTGAGCTGGGCTAGATTGGCTAGGCGGAAGCTACCGCGTGGTGGTGTTGGCGAGGTGTCCGAATCCAGTTCTATGGCCCGATCTTTAGAGGTGGCGGTTGCTTCAAGGTCGGGATTCACCTGCGGCGGTGTGTGATGCGTGTCATCCATATGCTCTGCGAAGACTTGCATAAGTTAGTTACGAAAGTAATAATGCTACTGATACGGTAATAATGATATGCTTACCAGTGGCTGGAGGAGGCAGGTTTGCGGATGGCTGCTCTATGGGAACGAAGTTGTCGTTCCGCATATCCTCCTTTTGTTTCGGATTGAGCTTCTTCTTCTTGGATGCGTTTGTTTGTGGGGTTGCGGCTGTCTTGCGCTTGTTGGCCGATGTCTGCGGGGCGAATACCTCATTCTCGCCAGACTTTTCCTGCTCAAGTGGCTCATTCCCATTCTGTTTGCGGAAGGAGATTGTCGCAATCTCCTCCATGGTTAGCACTTTCTTCATCCTCATCTCTGCATACACAAATACGGGTTAAATAAGGGTATATGCGGCTGCGTAAAGTAAATGTACGTGTTACTATTCTTACCCTTGCCATTAGGTGCGACTACGACTGGTCGCATGTTCTCCCATGGCCAATGGGCAGATATCTTCCCCAACCGCAGCATCACGTTCCCATAAGCGCGGTGGACAAGCTGTGCGTTAGCGCATTCCGCAAGAAGCTTTGCTTCCTCATCATCTAATTTTGGGGGTTTACATCTATGGCCACGCTTTCGTACCATACCAGCGTTTGCGGAAAGTTGGTTCCCACAACGGTTTGTTCGACGTAGAAAAATGTTTCCTTCCATTGGCCGGTGTTGGATTTGGGGGTTTTGGTAAAGTTTTGGCGTGCGAAAAAGGTAAAGCAGGACTTGTGATGGATTGCAAGACGGTACAGATGACAAAACACATTGATCATAGGCACTTTGTTTAAAGCTACGCACCACATTTCGAAAAGCACGATCTTTCCGATGCCATAAGGGTGCAGTTGCCCTAATCCTACGTGGTAATGATCTAGAACGCCTAAGAAGAAATCCGATGGCGGTACCCTAAAGTTGCCATGTTTAAAGGCATGTTCATATATGGCCACCTTTTTCTCCGGTGGTTCGTGGGCACATTGATGGGCAAGGAGAGGAATCAGGTTGTATTGTTTTAACGGCGGATATTGTTTCACTAACGAGTCTATATGCTTCTGTTCGATGACCGATTCTACGCTATCTACGTATGTCTCAGTGGCTTTGGTCATTTTGAAAGAGTGATCAAAGAGTACTAACCTTTTTATGACTGGCCGGAATATACGTAGGTTGATCGAAAATATACGTAGGATGATCGGAATCGTTTATGCAGCGTGTTGGAGAGGTTTGGCTAAAAAGTGGAAATGAGAAGTTTTTGCGTGTATTTATAGGCAAGTATGAAATGGTAGTATTATCGTGGGCATACACGTGTCTCAATCTAACGGTCATTATTTACAACCAATAAATCATCATTGGTTGCCGTTTCCAACACAGGGCGAGTGGCTCACGCGCGCTGTGTCACTGCTGCTTTATGTCTTGTCAGCCGAATAGGCTTCTGTGGCAGTGTCAGGCATTAAATGGCCTCGAGCCGCGTGTGAGGTATTTAATGCTCTGCGTTTTCTTTTGCTTTTCCTTTTTGCCTAATAGTTTGCTATCATGCGTCTTGCGTCACATAACACCAAACTGGGGGGGACATAATGATACCGCGACCCGCAAGCGCATGCTAAGCGTATGTTGGCTATTCGTCCTAGTATGCGCATGGACTCTATGCGGTATGCGGTAGCGTATCACGTACTTTGTTCTCAGTATGGCGGTTACTTGTTCCCAAGATCGATAATATATTTTCCATAATTAAACCCGGGATCTGGGGGAGTTTGTTATGGAAAGGATTATCACGATCTTGGATGATTCTAGAATTAGGGTTTGCCTATATATACTAACCCTCATTGTCATTCTACCATAGATCACGTTACGTAATCATCTCATACTACACATCTTACGTAGCATTAATCATCTCTCATCTTCTAGGGTTAACAGGTTAGTTCTCTTACGACTGTTGTCTACAACCTTACTTAGGGCCTTCCGATCGACGGCCGTCATCGAAGGTGGACTTAATCACTTAGCCACCCCGCCGACATCATCATGTCGGCCAGGGTTATTCACGGTAGCCGGACCGGAGAGCTAAGTTCTAAGATCCTTAAACCTCTTTAAACGTATTGAGTATGCATATTGACCTCTTGGAAAATATAGGCATGATCAGTGTGTGTGTGTGTGTATAAGTATTAAAAAAATTAACTTTTCTATTTTTCTAATTTTTTAAGTTTTTTATTTTATTTTTTAAGTTTTTTTTTTCATATTGCAATGAGTTGAAAATGAGTTTCAAGATGTCTAGATGAACTTTCTAATGTATTAATAGATTAAACATGTGTTCATAACTTCCTACTAAACTCATTCTGTTTATTTTCTCGAAATCCAATGGACTCGAATAATTAATCAAATGGACTTAATTTTTTGTGTATGAGTCAACGTAAGTAACTTTTGATAATACTTGCATTAATTTTGGAAAGCTACAAAAGTTTGAGTTCCGATCAACATCAATTAACATATGTATTCATTTAAATTAAATAAATCAGATATTGACGCTTTGTTTATTATTTCGAGTTATGTTCTATGCTGTTTCCTGTTTGCATTTCTTTGACTAATTATTATTTTATACAATATCTGTAATATCTTCCAAGTTATGTAACACACTAATCAACACCCGAATTAAATCCTTTATTTTGTTCTTTCATCATTTACCACATCTGACTAACTATGCTATTTCCTGTTTGCACTTCTTTGACTAATTATAATTTTATACATAATTAATTGAATATGTGTATGTAATTACAATATAAGATCAATTTCACTTGTTTCTTGATTCACCGTAAAACACGAACCCAATCATAAGTATTTTTCACCCACATAACATCTATTCCAGATCACAGCTATATAAAGTCTCGATGAAATGTTAGTTTAAGCTAATAAATTTCAATTGCAGTTTTTTTTTTTTTTTTTTTTTTTTTCGCGAAAAAACGAATACTCATATAGAAACGAGGTCGTTTTCAAAAGAAAAACGCCCTCAACAAGGGGTATAAAATAGGACGGGAGAAACGGGGAAGCTCGCACCTTGAAAACAACTATATAAATGAAACTATCTATAAACGAGACTCCCTAACAACCCGAAAAACCATAAAGACAAACTAAGAAAACAAACCGAATACAACACGTAAAAAGGAATAACACCAAATTAACAATCAAAACGAACCCAACCACTCAACCTCGAGGACCCGCCCTTTTCAATTTACCGTTAACCGTCTCTTTCAAGGAATTCTTTCCGGACCGATTCTCTATCTTGTACGATAACACATTGGCGGATCCGTCACCCGGTGCACTCTCGCCGGCCAAACGTGTCATCATAACATCGAAAGCCGCAAAAGCCGCAAAAACCTCAACGGACATATTACCTTGCGCGATTGCCGATGAACCTCCTTCTTTACCATCTTGAGGCCCCAAAAATACCGGTACCGGCCTATCTTCGTTCAATTCTAAGTTCCGTCTTGAGGCCCCAAAAATGCAGTTTATGTATCTTTCGTCTCAATAAACAGTGACTATTAGAGTATGTTTGTCACATTTTTTTATTTTCTTAAAATATAAAGAGATAATATAAGGATTTTGTATGGTGAATACTGTTATGTTATACTCCGTATCACATGTTTTAATAATATTAAATGATCGGATTATATCTGTTATCACTTGTTTTTATTTTTTATTAACAAGCACGGGTCAACGCACTTTGCTACGTGCGAGAAGTTTTTATTTACATAACTATACATTTTAAAAAAAAAATATTTTAACAATAACAAAATTAGTATAATCAAATGACAATAATGTGCGGGGATGAGAGAGTGAGAAGACTAAATTAAGAAAAAGAAAAAAAAAAAAGTTAAAGAGGGCATAAAAAATGGGTTAATGGCTAAAAATAAAAATGACCATAGTCAATATTTAAACCTTCAACTAACAAACCTCTATGTGTCATCGATCAACCAACGTTGTCGATGGTAGACTTAACATTTAATCAACACATCGATATTTTCATATCAATCTTGGTTATTTACCGTAACCAGTACAGAAAGTTAAATTCTAAGATCTTAAATCACATTATTCACAATGAACGGTATAGTTTCTCTCGGAAAATAGATTTTTGATCAATATAAAAATGGATAAAATTGGAAATTTAGTTATTTTTTAGTATTTTTAGTAATGAACATTTATTTTGAAACGAATATAAATCGTAATGTAAACTTTCTTTCGAGACGGATGAAATATTTAGGGGGCGTTTTGTTCAAGGATTTCAATTCTCAGGATTTGAAATCCCACGGGATTTGAAATCCTGGGATTTGAAATCCTATCTACTGTTTGGTTCGAGGTTTTTAAATCTCAGAATTTGTAATGTGAACCCGAAACGGGAACGCGATCGCAAAACGCAAACCCGAAATCGAAACGTGAATCCAAAACGGGAATGCGACCGTGATACGTGAACCCGAAACCGAAATGCGAACCCAAAAATCGAAATGCGAACCCGAAATCGAAATGTGAACCCGAAATGGAACATGAAACGTGAATCCGAAACACGAAGCCGTAACACGAACCCGAAACACGAACCCGAAACGTGAAACCGAAATGCGAACATGAAACGCGAGCCCGAAACTCGAACCCGAAATGTGAACCCGAATCGCGTATCCGAAATGTGAACCCGAAATGTGAACCCGAAACACGAACCCGGAATTTAACCCGAAACGCGAACCCAAAACATGAACCCGAAACGCGAACCCGAAACTCGAACCCGGAATGGAACCCGAAACGCGAAACCGAAACGGGAACGCGCACCCAAAACGTGAACCCGAAATGCGAACCCGAAAAGCAAACGCGAAACGCCAAACGTAAATCGTAAACGTAAAATCTTGGAACATGGGATTTCAAATCCCTCATATATAGAAAGGATTTTCAAATCTTTCCTCTATGGGATTTCATGGGATTTGAAATGCAAATCTCTACAACCAATCCTCCAACCAAACATGGAATTTCATGGGATTTGAAATGCAAATCTCACGAAATCCCACGAACCAAACGCCCCCTTACTGTATTCCTTGTAGATCTGACCTCATTTTTTTCTTCGTTCATGTCACGTTAATCAAAGTTGTGACACACCGAGTTCGAGTTTTAGTTTTTAAAAATTCGTAAAAAGGTTGTGCTTGTCATCAGCAACAGTAAAGTCTCGTACGGAGTATCAACATATTTGTTTAAGCCTTAAACAAAAGTTAATAACTGAAAACGAACAATTATAAGAATATAATTACTTAATTGTTGGGTAATTAAAGAATACGAACCCTATTTTGTATCTTTAGAAAGTCAACAATGGCACGCATCTTTTAAATGACGTGTTTATATTGGAAACCAAGTTATTACCTTAACGTAAGAAATTTACTACCACCACTCTAAGACACTAAAAGAGAAGCAACGGAAACATTACAACGGCTTTAAAAGTTAAGAATTTCAACCAATGTTATCTTTTCCTCTTCCACTAATCCAACTAAACGAAAACATACGATTAACATCAAATAAGTCTTGCTTCTTCATCGTAGTCGTTGCAAAGAGAACCGAGTTCCGATACCTCCATATGGTAGCTGACACTATAGCATACAAGCGAACTTTCTTATCCAGAGAATCATGCCAATCTTCGAATCACGATATCCATTCTTACCAAACGGTGAATCTCGGCCATTGTATGTCGACCCAAATTCTAACTTTCCTCCCCACCTAATTTGAAATGTTGCAAGAAAATAATATATGACTCAAAGACTCGACCCGATGCGGACATAGAAGGCAACCGATGTGTTGAATCTCCATACCTCGGGCTGATAGATTTAGACGCGTAGGAAGTCTATCTAAAGAAGTCCTCCAAAAATAATATTGACCTTACGAGGCAACGTTTTTACCCACTTTGTCTTGCACGAACCAGTAGATAAGTACCGAATGTCAATATGATGTTTAGTATCACCAACTTTGAAATCCCTATTATTAGAAATTGTGTTGGATGTGTGGAGGATATCAAAACAACAAGAAAAAGTGTGTTTTAGTGTTAAAACGCGTCATAGCTCAACACTTGGATTGAGGTTCGAAGGTTGCAAAGTTGTCGATTTTGAAATCATGCTTTAAACCACGACGCGGCTCCTCCAGCCACGCAGCTTAAGCCTATCAGGGAGCCTAGCGAGGAAAAACGCGTTTTCTTGCTCTTTAAGCTGTATCCTTGTTTAGATTTGCCTATATAAACACCATATTGTAACCCTAACATTTGTGCACAAGATTAATAGTGAAAAATCTTTGGTTTGCGCCCGTGAAGTAACCCTTCTCTGTGTTTTAGAGTTGGGATATGACCACGTTAAATTTCGTGTCATTTATCTTTTCTTTATCGTTATGTTTTAATTATTCATTTTTCGTTCGTGGGTGTGGTGATTAGTATAAATCACCTGTCTTGTTTGGGTCCTAAATCCTAACAAGTGGTATCTTGAGCTCAAGGCTTCGACTTTGGGAGCGATGGCGAATTTGAAAGCAAGTTTCTTCTATATGGTTGATGATTCGGTTTTTTCATCAAGGTTAGATCAAACGACGAGCTAGGGATTTTGTTTGCAACATGTATTGAGACCAGGTGACTTAGTTGGTCGCGATGAACTCACGGATATGTCTGTATCCGGGAGAGTTGATCACACAAGATTCGGGTGACGGTTCTTGAAAGTTATTTTGTAATCGGGACGCTGATTGCATTATGATGGTGATTTATTTTTTGCGAAGGGTTACGGAGTCAGAGGTCGGGTCGATGAGTTCATTGCGGAGGGATTTTCGGGAGATCTGGGTGTCAGATCTGAGTTCTCGTTCTTCGCGATCCCGTGCGAAAGAATGATTGAACTTTCAAATTCGGAGTTCTAGGAGCTGCTGTAGTAGAAAATTCATAGCGGGTTCGTTAACCGTTGGATCGACTTGATTTTGTGTGTGTGAATAGTAGACTTACTGATCCACGCGTGGTCAACATTTTAGGCTGATCTGACCGTTGGATCTTGATATATGATTTTTCAAATCTGGGAAGTTTTCATGATGAAGTTTTCGTGTTTGATGACGCGAGTGCAAGATGGTTTTGTCTCGGAAACTTCGAGCGACGCGAGCTATGTTTTCAGAGATGTGGGTTTGTTATGGAAGCTCAGGAGGGTGTTGTTCTCTCGGGTTAGAGCGGTTGAATAACGAATAAGATGCATCGGGTTGAAAGTCTATAGTGGGAGTATCAGGGAAGTTTGGTGCTTACAGTGTTTGGAAACAGGATGGCCAATGGTGTTTGGTCAATATTTCAGGGTTTATGGAATATGCGGGAGGATTAGAGTTCCTTGTCATTAAGGAAATTGGTTGTCGAAGGGAGTCATGGTTTGCTCGGTTCTTGGTTGATGTTTCAACAAAGGGAGCGGTTATTTTCGAGGGTGTGATGACCCGTCAAGTACCCTTAATGGCTCCGTCACTTGGTCCCACAGCTTGATCGTAACTCTATATGAATTTAACAAATAACATTGCATTCTTTATTTAAAAAAATAATTTCCTGTAAAGGAAATCTACCAAAATGTGTAAGTTTAGAAAAACCCATCATATGTAAATATTCAAAGTTGACCAAAAACCAAGTCAACAAAACGCCCACAAAGTATTAAACCCAAAAGTAGAATGCAATGTTTAATGTTTAAATCAAAATATGCGACAGACAATGCAGACTCTCTAAGCACAACGGAAGCAATCAATCATGAACCTGAGAATAAAACATGTGAGTAAACTGTCAACAAAAATGTTGAGTGAATTATAGGTTTAATATTGCAAACAATAATTAATTTAAACCATAAAAATTTATGTTTGAAAACATAAAGACTCATCTTGGACCACAAAATTATATGCTCGAAAATATATAAAAACATTATTCCATTAACCCGTGAGCCACCTGGTAATTCACTTAACAACTCCTTACCCTTAACAAAACCAATATAAAAATATACACTGAACAGGTGTATCTTCCAAAATACGAAGTACTAATACATTCCGTCTGTAACTGCTTGCGCGACTAGCACGAAATGGGGCTGTCAGGCTCGATAGATCTATCCATAGAATTCGCGTTCACCAGTAGAAATCAGTGATTAAAATTACCAGATTAGGGAATATTTTTTTTCGACTCACAATGAATAATCTAAACCGATTTCCACTTGTGTCCAATATGTAAAATAAGTTGCATGTATTCTCATCCCAAAAGATTTAAAATAGAAAAATGGGACTATAACTCACCTTAACATAAACGAAGCAACAACATAGAAATGCGAACAACAAATGATAAAGTGATCAAGAATGATCACAACGCCGACTTATAAATAAAGCAGGTCGATATAAATAACTAACTTAGGTCAAGTCTTAGTATGATAACTATAGTACTTGTTGCAAATAAGCATAGAACAACACTCAGTATGTTACGGTATGATCAGGACAACGTTTAACACGTACTTTAGAAAGTTTCTATTTTTAGCAGGTTTTCATTTCTGAAAAAAATTCTATTTTTAGAAAGTTTCTATTTTAGGAAAGTTTCTATTTTTGAAAAGTTTTTAACTTAGGAAAGTTTTCTTAATTAGAAAAGTCAACAAAAGTCAACTGAAAGTCAAAGTCAACCGAGAGTCAACTCAAAAGTCAACCTTGGTCAAACTTAGTCAATATTGAAATTAAAGTGTGAATTATATTAATAATATAAGTTGTAATGTTATTTAAAGTCATATTTGTATAATCATGTCATATCATAAGTTTAATTAAATTAAATTAGATTTATAAAGTTAACATAAGCTTAAATGATATAATTAATATAACATAAGTATTTAATTAACTAATTAAATATTAATCATAACATAAGTATTATTAATTAATAATAAATTTTTAATCATATCATAAGTATTAATAATTAGTAATGAATTATTAATCATATCATAAGTTTTAGTTATAATTATTAAACCATAAGTATTTAATAATTAAATTATATTTGAATAATAACTAAGCCTTATAATAATTAAATAATTAATTAATCCTTATTATAAGTCTTGATATAATAATCTCATAACATAAGTTTAATACTTATCATAAGTATTTTTCATTAATAATAAAAGTATTATTAATCATAAGTTTAATTAAAAGTATAATTAAATCATAATGTAATTAATAAATGATATAATAAATATATATATCATAAGTCTTAATTAGAAATAATTACTTTTATATTATAAGTAATTTAATAATAATTCCAAACATTATTTATAACATAAGTTCGAATTTTATAACCATTTTAATTAAAAGTTCGACGGGTCATAAGTTGAGCCTCGGGTGTCGGTTTTCGACGAATTTTATATATATCTTCGTCTAACCAATCAACCCGACACATTAGTGCACTCAAGAACACCCCAAGGTCAGTTCATAAGTCGTGACCTACAGCCATGAACCAAATATTTTCATCAATCCGATTTAAAACTTGTTTTAGTCATTTCGGGTGATCCGTGGCTCGAATTTCAATGACCCAAACATGAATGTTCATCCAATCATCAATCCTAACTCAATGGTACACCCTAGAGACTCCAAATATGGTCACAAATTCGGATCCCAACTGATCAAATCGTTTTTACATTTTAATTTCATCAAAACCCTAAATCGGGCATAACTTTTGATCCGAAACTCAAAATAACATGAATCCAAAGCCTAAAATTATTGTCTTGATGAGAGGAACTCATCTAATCACTTTATTTGATCAAAAACATCAGTTAAGTATACTGATTTTAACGTTATATAGGCTGTCCACTTTTTGATCATACAAAAACACATGAAATCAAGCAATTCTACGCGTAATAACAACAACACAATCATACACAAGTACTATAGCATCAATAAACACACAAAATCAGTAAAAATAATTGAAATTTAAAAATCTAGGGTTAGAGTTTATACCCTAATCAAGAAATTATTAATATGGTTGCGTAGAGATTGAAGAGGTGAATCCGATTACACTAAAAGCCCTTTGAAACAAGCAACAATTTGATGAAGATGATGATGATATTGGTGAGGTGATCGACGGCTCAAAGAAAAAGAAAAGAGAGAGGAGAAATTAAAATGAGAAATTAGGGTGAAATGAAGGAAAATGAGGCTTATGATCAATCTAGTCACAAGTTACACAAAATTGCACAAACACCCCCCTTCCAAAGGGGTTTGACCGAATTTTTGAGAGGGGTGGGCCCCACATGGCCCACTTGATAGATTGAAAGAAGTCTTGTGGCCCGAATGCCCGAACGAAGCCTGATATGTGAAAACGAGGAATAACGCACGCGCGAAAAATAAAATATATAAACACTACATATAATCATATGATATAAAAATATCATATCTAAAATAATTTGGATTTAAAAATCTCAAAAGTCTGGCCGTTGGTTTGAAAACCGAAATGATTCACCGGATAGAAATCCACGATATGTAGAAACGTACAATTTTGAATACAAATATTCGTATAACACATAATAAGGAATATATTATTACTAAAATAATAATATAAGTCATAGAAATGAAATGGCACGAATATCAACTAACGAACATTAAATACAAACGGTAAAATATAACGAAAAAAGTAGGGTCGTGATAGAGGGTGATCAATTAGAAGTCATTAGGTGATAGAAGAAGGACGAATAATCTTGTAAGTCCCGGAAATTGAGCTTTATATGATCGTTGAGGGTGTCGGGAACTCGGTATGAGTTTGGTAACCGACGAAAGTTATCGAGCTAGTGGGAGTTAGTCGACTAGTGGAGTTATGGAGATGATTATGTGACGTTGTCTCCAATGTTCTCAAGATTAGTGTGATGATTCCAGGTAACATTAGGGCTTCGAGTACTTGTTTTACCCTCCGATGGCAAAGAAATTTGTGACAAACTGGTGGTACGAACCAAGTTTCTTCTCGAGTAGCCACGGTTTTATTTCTTACTCATACAGTGGGAGGGTGCTTGGGATGAGAAGATGGTTTGTGAAATTCATAGCCATGAGGAGGTCAGTGTACCAGCGAGAAAGCGGAAAGTTGAAAAGTTAGTAGATTTTGAGGTTGTGACTGCGTTCTCACTGGAGCCTTGATGAAGAGTCTACGAGGGCGTCTGTTAGATTTTCTGATTGTTGGGAAGGAAAATCATAGATAGACAGTGAAATCCTGTACGAGGGTGATCATTGACATGTGTGTTCGGGATTGGACATGTCAAGAGTGATCGATGAGGCGGTGTAATCTCATGAAGAATCCTATAATTGAAGAGTTGCATACTTCAATTCGTATTAGAAGATGGTGGCGGTAAAAACCGAGATGGCGCAAGCTAGTAACTCATGAGATTGGATTATCACTCAGCGGTGTTTTTTGGTGTCGAAAGACTTCACTTGTTCATAGGCTAATGCATGAATTGTGGCGTGATTCGGGTGTCTCATCTGGCGGTATCAAAAGGAGTTGGTAATCGGCTAGTCTAGAGTTATTGTGGGTTTTTTTAAATATAGTGACGGGTTGTCGAAGGTTGTTTAGATCATACTTCAAGTGGGAGATTGTTGGATGTGTGAAGGATATCAAAACAACAAGAAAAAGTGCGTTTTAGTGTTAAGGCGCGTCATGGCTCAACACTTGGATTGAGGTTCGAAGGTTGCAAAGCTGTCGGTTTCGAAATCATGCTTTAAGCCACGATGCAGATCCTCCAGCCACGAAGCGGCTTAAGCTTATACGGGAGCCTGACGAGGAAAAACGTGTTTCTGTAAAAATAAGAAGAGCAACAATGAAGTCTTCTTTATTGATAGAATTAAACACCAAACACAGGAAGAGATGAATTCAACACACCAAACCGAACACAACAAGGTGCAAGATTATGCACCAAAATTACAACCAATATGAGTGGTATGAAACAGTAATCGGATCAATCAATTGATAAACAATTGATTGATCAAAGTAATTTGGATATTAGGGATTACAAGATAACGATCAAAACAAGAGTGAGAAGCAACAGTGAACGCTTTTTTTAACCCTAGGAGATACAAGCATATATATAGAGCCACAAGATTCCAGAATGACAACCAGCACCCTTGAGATTAAGAACCAGCAACAAAGGACCCCAACCTTGAAAGCATTGTATCATCAGTCCTCTTAACAGGACCTGCAAACACAACACAAACACCATAAGCTAGAAAGGGAAACACAAGAAATAAGCTTGAATGAATCACATAATTCAACATCCCCCCTCAAGCTTATTTTGGAACATATCTATGAGTCCCAACCTTTTTGAAAGAAGATCATGTTGGACAGAACCCAGCCCTTTTGTTAAGATATCAGCAAGTTGATTTGCAAAGTCAATTTTTTGTCAGTTTTAATAAGTCCTGAGGTAACTTTGTGTCTTATAAAGTGCATATCAATATCAAAATGTTTGGTCTTGTCATGAAGAACTGGGTTGGCAGCAATTTGAATAGCAGAGCTATTATCACAAAACAGGGTAATAGGCAAGTTGACTTTAATGTTAAAGTCAAGAAGAAGGTTTTTTAACTACACAATTTCACAAGCAGTGGATCCCATAACCCTATATTCAGCTTCAGCTGAGGACCTGGAGATTGTAGCTTGTTTTTTTTTTTTAATTTTCCAAGATACAAGAGAGCCATAAAAGAACACCAAGTATCCAGTGATAGATTTCCTGTTTAGCTTGCACTTTGCCCAATCTGAGTCACAGTAAGCATGCAAGGAATACCCATTACCTTTCATCATTTGAATTCCCTTTCGAGGGGCTCCCTTTAGGTATCTCAAAACCCTAAGGGCAAGAGCAAAATGAGATTGCAGAGGGGCATGCATGTACTGACTGAGCACATGAACAGCAAAGGCAATATCAAGTCTAGTAAGTGACAGATAAATTAATCTGCCAACAAGTTTTTGTTACTCAGTAAGATTGACAATAGGTTTATCCTTATCACTTGGCTCACAAGCAACACACAAGTTTTGTTCAATAGGGGTGGACACAGGTTTACATCCAAGTAATCCATAGTCATTTAGCAAATCAAGACAATACTTTCTTTGAGACATACAAATGCCATTATCATTTTCTAAAATTTCAATGCCAAGAAAGTATTTTAGTTTTCCTAAATCCTTAATCATAAACTTGGATTTTAGGAAACTTTTAACTTGATTAAATTCATCAATGTTGTTCCCAGTAATCACAATATCATCCAAATAAACAAGTAAAGCAACAACCACATTATCCTTATTTTTCACATATAAAGAATAATCAGATTCACTTTGAGTAAAGCCATTCTCAACCAAGGCAGAGTTCAATTTTTCCTTCCACTGCCTTAGTGCCTGTTTTAGGCCATATAAAGATTTAGACAGTTTGCAAACTTTGGTCTTATCAGAGTCACCATAGTATCCCTCAGACAAGGTCATGTAAACATCTTCATTAAGATCACCATACAGAAAGGAATTATTGACATCAAGTTGATACAAAGGCCAATCATTTTGAACAGTAATGGTGATAAAGCACCTAACAGTAACATGTTTCATAACAGGAGAGAAGGTCTCATCATAGTCAATACCCTCCTTTTGACTGTAACCTTTTGCTACAAGTCTGACCTTGTATCTCTCAATCTCACCATTGGACTTGTATTTGATTCTATAGATCCATTTACTTCCAATTGGTTTCCTATTATTAGGAAGGTCAGTGATCACCCAAGTGTTATTTCTAATAAGGGCCTCCATTTCTAAGTTCATAGCCTCAACCCAGTTAGGATCTTGAGAGGCCTCTTCATAAGTTTTTGGTTTAATAGATTTGTTCAGATTAGACACAAAGCACAGGTTATCAGAATTAAGCCTGGAGTAATTAACCACCTTTTTTATACCATATTTAACTTTACCCTCAACCACATAGTCATAAAACTTCCTAGGCATAGAGGTGTTTCTGGATGACCTCCTTAGATTTTCAGGTTCATGTTGAACCTCAGACTACCGTGAACCATCATTAATGTTGTCAGCATTGCCCTTAGGAGAAGTAGAGTGATCAATTAAAGTTGCTGTAGGACTAAGATCAGGTTCATAGTCATTGTGACTATGAACAGATTCATGACTATTATCTCTACTGCCATCATTATCACTTACATCTCTCCCTTCATCATTGGGACTTTCAGTGTTAGTTTCAAAAAATTTAAAATTTTCATTGAAAAAGTTTTTGTGGTTCAAAACATTTTCATCAGTGATAGACACTTTTGATTTCAAAGGAAAGACAGTTTCATAAATTTTTACATCCCTGGAGTACAAGACAGTTTTTGACTCAATATCATAAAGTTTATAACCCTTTTTTCCATTTAAAAACCCAATGAGAACACACTTTAAGGATCTACTTTGAAACTTATCAGAAGGGTTAAGAACAGCAGCAAAACATAAACAACCAAAACCCCTTAAGTGGGAGAGATTAGGTTCACATTTAAAAATCATTTCAAAAGGGGTCTTTCCAAAGCAAAGCAGTGGGAGTCCTATTAATCAAATAGCAAGCAGTTAGAACACATTCACTCCACATATTCAAGGGTAAGCCACATTGAAACATAAGTGACCTTGCAACATTTAGCAGGTGCCTATGTTTCCTTTCAGCTATTCCATTCTGTTGTGGAGTATAGGCACATGTAGTTTGATGAATGATTCCTTTATTTGAAACAAGATTATGGAACCTGGAGTTCAAGAACTCAGTTCCATTGTCACTTCTAAAAGTTTTGATTTTTGCAGAAAACTGATTTTCAATTATGTTCACAAAGATATTGACATTATCATAAACTTCATCTTTAGATTTTAGCATATATATCCACACAGCTCTGGAATAGTCATCAACAATGGTCAAGAAGTATTTAAAACCCTCTCTACTTTGGATTCTAAAGGGACCCCATAGGTAAAGGTGGACCAGATCACCAACAGACTTGGATTTATGGTCACTTAAGGGAAAAGGTTCTCTGTTTGTTTTGCCTGATGGCATACATCACAGGGATCATTTTCAAAAGCATCCTTTAATTTTAACTTTTGTTTTAAAACATTTAGAACTTGGTTTAAAGGGTGTCCCAGTCTAGAATGCCAAAGTTTAAAGGACACATAGCAATTACTCACATAGGGACAGAATCAAATAAGTGCAAGCCATCATGTTGACTACCAGTCCCCTTTATCGTCCCCTCTTTCAAGTCCCGAATATAACATTTAGAGTTATTGAAGCTAACCATTAGTTTGCTATCTTTAGAGAGCTTATGCACAGATAAAAGATTTAGGAACAACAAGAACATCAAATAGGGTCAAGTCATTGGTCAGTTTTAAATTCCCAACCCACTTGATTTTTGCCCTAGTTCCATTTGGATGTCCAACAGTCGAGTTAAACTTTGACACATCAATAATATCACTAAGATGTTTTTCAGACATGGTCATTTACTGGTTTGCACCAGAATCAATGATCCAACTTGGGTAAATAACTTTGTTTTAGGAACAATTAAAGTTGAAAAATTTATCAAAATTTGAGTTGAACTTCTCGCTGTTATTGAATAGGGTACCTGAAGCATTAGCATGGCTGGATGATGGCTTATCATTGATAAGGCTAAGAAGCTTCAGCATTTGTTCATTTGAAAAGGACATAGGTGTGACAGGTGTAGAAGAGTTACCCTCATCAGTAGGGTTAGTGTAACGACCCGCCAAAATTTCCATTGACGCGGTACGTTATCTCTGGTCCCATTGTGAGGTATTGACATCTATATGATACACGGAGATGATTTTGAATGCATCGTCTTTCAAAAGTATGCCATGAATGACTCCATGTAATGTCTTTTTTAATTAGCAAATACACAGCGGAAGCATTTTTAATACCTGAGAATAAACATGCTAAAAAGTGTCAACCAAAAGGTTTGTGAGTTCATAGGTTTATCATAAATAATGATTTCAGTAATAGTAATAGACCACAAGATTTCAGTTAACATAAATATACATACACCGCAGTGTATAAATGTAACACCCCGTCAAAAACCATTAACGGCGATGTTAACTCTGGTCCCAGTGCTTGGCTTGACTTCTATGTAACAGCAAAGTTTTACAGCGGAAGCAAAAAGTACCTGAGAATAAACATGCTTAAAAAGACAACACGAGGTTGAGTGAGTTTAAAGGTTTGTCATAATTAATGATTTTGATAACAGTAATAGATCACAAGATTTCAGTTTCCATAAATATCTTTATACCGCAGTGTAATAAAAAGATTCTACAACCATGGGCACCTAGTAACAGCCTTAATGATAACAATATAATAATGAATACCCCTTATGTCTATAGAGCACCAAATCAAGTGAGATAAATACCCTCGAAGTACTAAACATCCGTTGACTGCTAGCGCGACTAGCCCGGATGGGGTTGTCAAACCCGATAGATCTATCAGTAGGATTCGTGAAATGTCCCGTTCTTATTGATTAAAAACGTTCCATATTAATTGATTTTGTTGCGAGGTTTTGACCTCTATATGAGACATTTTTCAAAGACTACATTTATTTTAAAACAAACCATAACCTTTATTTCATAAATAAAGGTTTAAAAAGCTTTACGTAGATTATCAAATAATGATAATAAAAAATATCCTGTTTACACACGACCATTACATAATGGTTTACAATACAAATATGTTACATCGAAATCAGTTTCTTGAATGCAGTTTTTACACAATATCATACAAACATGGACTCCAAATCTTGTCCTTATTTTAGTATGCAACAGCGGAAGCTCTTAGTATTCATCTGAGAATAAACATGCTTTAAACGTCAACAAAAATGTTGGTGAGTTATAGGATTAACCTATATATATCAAATCGTAACAATAGACCACAAGATTTCATATTTCAATACACATCCCATACATAGAGAAAAAATCATTCATATGATGAACACCTGGTAACTGACATTAACAAGATGCATATATAAGAATATCTCCATCATTCCGGGACACCCTTCGGATATGATATAAATTTCGAAGTACTAAAGCATCCGGTACTTTTGATGGGGTTTGTTAGGCCCAATAGATCTATCTTTAGGATTCGCGTCAATTAGGGTGTCTGTTCCCTAATTCTTAGATTACCAGACTTAATAAAAAGGGGCATATTCGATTTCGATAATTCAACCATAGAATGTACTTTCACGTACTTGTGTCTATTTTATAAATCATTTATAAAACCTGCATGTATTCTCATCCCAAAAATATTAGATTTTAAAAGTGGGACTATAACTCACTTTCACAGATTTTTACTTCGTCGGGAAGTAAGACTTGACCACTGGTTGATTCACGAACCTATAACAATATATACATATATATCAAAGTATGTTCAAAATATATTTACAATACTTTTAATACATTTTGATGTTTTAAGTTTATTAAGTCAGATGTCCTCGTTAGTAACCTACAACTAGTTGTTCACAGTTAGATGTACATAAATAAATCGATAAATATTATCTTGAATCAATCCATGACCCAGTGTATACGTATCTCAGTATTGATCACAACTCAAACGATATATATATATATTGGAATCAACCTCAACCCTGTATAGCTAACTCCAACATTCACATATAGAGTGTCTATGGTTGTTCCGCAATATATATATAGATGGGTCGACATGATAGGTCGAAACATTGTATACGTGTCTATGGTATCTCAAGATTACATAATATACAATATAAGTTGATTAGGTTATGGTTGAAATAGATTTATTACTAACTTTCACGTAGGTAAAATGAGTAGTTTTTATCAATCTTGTTTTACTCGCCATATCTTCGTTTCTAATCCGTTTTGAGTGATTCCAGTGGCGACGGTTTCGTATTGAACTTAACTTTATGAATTTAAATAGAAAAAGTATAAGTTTATAGTCAGAAATACAAGTTACAAGTCTTTTTTGAAAGAGGTAGTCATTTCCGTCGAAAGAACGACATCTTGATGACCATTTTGAAAAACATACTTTCACTTTGAGTTTAACCATGATTTTTGGATATAGTTTCATGTTCATAAGAAAAATCATTTTTCCAGAAGTATAGCTTTTAAATCAAAGTTCTTCTTAGCTTTTAATTATCCCAACCAAAACAGCCCCCTGTTTTACTACGACGGCGTATATCCAGTTTTATGGTGTTTATCGTGTTTCCGGGTTTTAAATTATTAAGTTAGCATATCATATAGATATAGAACATGTGTTTAGTTGATTTTAAAAATCTAGTTAGAAGGATTAACTTTATTTGCGAACAAGTTTAGAATTAACTAAACTATGTTCTAGTGATTACAAGTTTATAACGTTGAATATGATAGCTTTTTATGTATGAATCGAATGATGTTATGAACATCATTACTACCTCAAGTTCCTTGGATAAACCTACTGGAAATGAGAAAAATGGATCTAGCTTCAAAGGATCCTTAGATGGCTTGAAAGTTCTTGAAGCAGAATCATGACACGAAAACAATTTCAAGTAAGATTTCCACTCGAAATAAGATTGTTATAGTTATAGAAATTGAATTAAAGTGTGAATATGATTATTACCTTGTATTATAAAGATAACCTACTGTAAGTAACAAAGGTTTCTTGATCTTGGATAATTACTTGGAATGGATTTAGAAAACTTGGAAGTAAACTTGCAATCTTGGAAGTATTCTTGATTTTATGAAACTAGAACTTTTGGAATTTATGAAGAACACTTAGAACTTGAAGATAGAACTTGATAGAGATCAATTAGATGAAGAAAATTGAAGAATTAAAGTGTTTGTAGGTGTTTTTGGTCTTTGGTGTATGGATTAGATATAAAGGATATGTAATTTTGTTTTCATGTAAATAAGTCATGAATGATTACTCATATTTTTGTAATTTTATGAGATATTTCATGCTAGTTGCCAAATGATGGTTTCCACATGTGTTAGGTGACTCACATGGGCTGCTAAGAGCTGATCATTGGAGTGTATATACCAATAGTACATACATCTAAAAGCTGTGTATTGTACGAGTACGAATACGGGTGCATACGAGTAGAATTGTTGATGAAACTGAATGAGGATGTAATTGTAAGCATTTTTGTTAAGTAGAAGTATTTTGATAAGTGTCTTGAAGTCTTTAAAAAGTGTATGAATACATATTAAAACACTACATGTATATACATTTTAACTGAGTCGTTAAGTCATCGTTAGTCGTTACATGTAAGTGTTGTTTTGAAACCTTTAGGTTAACGATCTTGTTAAGTGTTGTTAACCCAATGTTTATGATATCAAATGAGATTTTAAATTATTATATTATCATGATATTATGATGTATAAATATCTCTTAATATGATATATATACATTAAATGTCGTTACAACGATAATCGTTACATATATGTCTCGTTTCAAAATCATTAAGTTAGTAGTCTTGTTTTTACATATGTAGTTCATTGTTAATATACTTAATGATATGTTTACTTATCATAATATCATGTTAACTATATATATATCCATATATATGTCATCATATAGTTTTTTTACAAGTTTTAACGTTCGTGAATCACCGGTCAACTTGGGTGGTCAATTGTCTATATGAAACCTATTTCAATTAATCAAGTCTTAACAAGTTTGATTGCTTAACATGTTGGAAACACTTAATCATATAAATAACAATTTCATTTAATATATATATATATATAAACAAGGAAAAGTTCGGGTCACTACAGTACCTACCCGTTAAATAAATTTCGTCCCGAAATTTTAAGCAGTTGGAGGTGTTGACGTATCTTCTGGAAATAAATGCGGGTATTTCTTCTTCATCTGATCTTCTCGTTCCCAGGTGAACTCGGGTCCTCTACGAGCATTCCATCGAACCTTAACAATTGGTATCTTGTTTTGCTTAAGTCTTTTAACCTCACGATCCATTATTTCGACGGGTTCTTCGATGAATTGAAGTTTTTCGTTGATTTGGATTTCATCTAATGGAATAGTGAGATCTTCTTTAGCAAAACATTTCTTCAAATTCGAGACGTGAAAAGTGTTATGTACAGCCGCGAGTTGTTGAGGTAATTCAAGTCGGTAAGCTACTGGTCCGACACGATCAATAATCTTGAATGGTCCAATATACCTTGGATTTAATTTCCCTCATTTACCAAATCGAACAACGCCTTTACAAGGTGCAACTTTAAGCATGACCATCTCTCCAATTTCAAATTCTATATCTTTTCTTTTAATGTCAGCGTAGCTCTTTTGTCGACTTTGGGCGGTTTTCAACCGTTGTTGAATTTGGATGATCTTCTCGGTAGTTTCTTGTATTATCTCCGGACCCGTAATCTGTCTATCCCCCACTTCACTCCAAAAAATCGGAGACCTGCACTTTATACCATAAAGTGCTTCAAACGGCGCCATCTCAATGCTTGAATGGTAGCTGTTGTTGTAGGAAAATTCTGCTAACGGTAGATGTCGATCCCAACTGTTTCCAAAATCAATAACACATGCTCGTAGCATGTCTTCAAGCGTTTGTATCGTCCTTTCACTCTGCCCATCAGTTTGTGGATGATAGGCAGTACTCATGTCTAGACGAGTTCCTAATGCTTGCTGTAATGTCTGCCAGAATCTTGAAATAAATCTGCCATCCCTATCAGAGATAATAGAGATTGGTATTCCATGTCTGGAGACGACTTCCTTCAAATACAGTCGTGCTAACTTCTCCATCTTGTCATCTTCTCTTATTGGCAGGAAGTGTGCTGATTTGGTGAGACGATCAACTATTACCCAAATAGTATCAAAACCACTTGCAGTCCTTGGCAATTTAGTGATGAAATCCATGGTAATGTTTTCCCATTTCCATTCCGGGATTTCGGGTTGTTGAAGTAGACCTGATGGTTTCTGATGCTCAGCTTTGACCTTAGAACACGTCAAACATTCTCCTACGTATTTAGCAACATTGGCTTTCATACCCGGCCACCAAAAATGTTTCTTGAGATCCTTGTACATCTTCCCCGTTCCAGGATGTATTGAGTATCTGGTTTTATGAGCTTCTCTAAGTACCATTTCTCTCATATCTCCAAATTTTGGTACCCAAATCCTTTCAGCCCTATAACGGATTCCGTCTTCCCGAATATTAAGATGCTTCTCCGATCCTTTGGGTATTTCATCCTTTAAATTTCCCTCTTTTAAAACTCCTTGTTGCGCCTCCTTTATTTGAGTAGTAAGGTTATTATGAATCATTATATTCATAGATTTTACTCGAATGGGTTCTCTGTCCTTCCTGCTCAAGGCATCGGCTACCACATTTGCCTTCCCCGAGTGGTAACGAATCTCAAAGTCGTAATCATTCAACAATTCAATCCACCTACGCTGCCTCATATTCAGTTGTTTCTGATTAAATATGTGTTGAAGACTTTTGTGATCGGTATATATAATACTTTTGACCCCATATAAGTAGTGCCTCCAAGTCTTTAATGCAAAAACAACCGCGCCTAATTCCAAATCATGCGTCGTATAATTTTGTTCGTGAATCTTCAATTGTCTAGACGCATAAGCAATCACCTTCGTTCGTTGCATTAATACACAACCGAGACCTTGCTTTGATGCGTCACAATAAATCACAAAATCATCATTCCCTTCAGGCAATGACAATATAGGTGCCGTAGTTAGCTTTTTCTTCAATAACTGAAACGCTTTCTCTTGTTCATCCTTCCATTCAAATTTATTCCCTTTATGCGTTAATGCAGTCAAGGGTTTTGCTATTCTGGAAAAGTCTTGGATAAACCTTCTGTAGTAACCAGCTAGTCCTAAAAACTGGCGTATGTATTTCGGAGTTTTCGGGGTTTCCCACTTTTCAACAGTTTCTATCTTTGCCGGATCTACCTTAATACCTTCTTTGTTCACTATGTGACCGAGGAATTGAACTTCTTCCAACCAAAATGCACACTTTGAAAATTTAGCGTACAATTCTTCCTTCCTCAATACTTCTAACACCATTCTCAAATGTTCACTGTGTTCTTGGTCATTCTTTGAGTAAATAAGTATGTCATCAATAAAAACAATGACAAACTTGTCAAGGTATGGTCCACACACTCGGTTCATAAGGTCCGTGAACACAGCTGGTGCATTAGTTAAACCAAACGGCATGACCATAAACTCGTAATGACCGTAACGTGTTCTGAAAGCAGTCTTTGGAATATCATCTTCTTTCACCCGCATTTGATGATACCCGGAACGTAAGTCAATCTTTGAATAAACAGACGAGCCTTGTAGTTGATCAAATAAGTCGTCGATTCTCGGTAGTGGGTAGCGGTTCTTGATGGTAAGTTTGTTCAACTCTCAGTAGTTGATACACAACCTGAATGTACCATCTTTCTTCTTGACAAACAAAACAGGAGCTCCCCACGATGATGTGCTTGGTCGAATGAAACCATGCTCTAAAAGTTCTTGTAATTGGCTTTGCAGTTCTTTCATCTCACTGGGTGCGAGTCTGTAAGGAGCACAAGCTATTGGTGCAGCTCCTGGTACAAGATCTATTTGAAATTCAATGGATCGATGTGGGGGTAATCCCGGTAATTCTTTCGGAAATACATCGGGAAATTCTTTTACGACGGGAACATCATTGATGCTCTTTTCTTCAGTTTGTACTTTCTCGACGTGTGCTAGAACAGCATAGCAACCTTTTCTTATTAGTTTTTGTGCCTTCAAATTACTAATAAGATGTAGCTTCGTGTTGCCCTTTTCTCCGTACACCATTAAGGGTTTTCCTTTTTCACGTATAATGCGAATTGCATTTTTGTAACAAACGATCTCTGCTTTCACTTCTTTCAACCAGTCCATACCGATTATCACATCAAAACTCCCTAACTCTACTGGTATCAAGTCAATCTTAAATATTTCGCTACCCAGTTTAATTTCTCGATTCCGGCATATATTATCTGCTGAAATTAATTTACCGTTTGCTAATTCGAGTAAAAATTTACTATCCAACGGCGTCAATGGACCTCTTAATTTAGCACAAAAATCTCTACTCATATAGCTTCTATCCGCACCCGAATCAAATAAAACATAAGCAGATTTATTGTCAATAAGAAACGTACCCGTAACAAGCTCCGGGTCTTCCTGTGCCTCTGCTGCATTAATATTGAAAACTCTTCCGCGGCCTTGTCCATTCGTGTTCTCCTGGTTCGGGAAATTTCTAATAATGTGGCCCTGTTTTCCACATTTATAACAAAATACATTGGCATAACTTGCTCCGCCATTACTCGTTCCGACACCATTTGTTCCTTTCGTTCTGTTAACCCCTGGTCCGTAGACCTCACACTTCGCTGCGCTATGACCATTTCTTTTACACTTGTTGCAAAATTTGGTGCAGAACCCCGAGTGATACTTTTCACACCTTTGGCATAGCTGCTTTTGATTGTTGTTGTTATTGCGGTTGTTATTGTTGTTGGGATGATTGTTGTAGTTGCTGTTGTTGTTGTTGTTGTTGTTGTTGTTGTTGTTGTTGTTGTTGTTGTTATTGTTGGGCCGTTTGTTGTAGTTGCGATTGATGTTGCAATTGTTGGGATAATTGTTGCAATTATTGTTGTAATTGTTGTTGTTGTTGTTGTTGTTGTTGTTGTTGTTGTATTGGTGATTCTTATCACCGTTTTCCTCCCACTTTCTTTTGACTTGCTTCACATTGGTCTCTTCAGCAGTCTGTTCTTTAATTCTTTCTTTAATCTGGTTCACTAGTTTGTGAGCCATTCTACATGCCTGTTGTATGGAGGCGGGCTCGTGTGAACTTATATCTTCTTGGATTCTTTCCGGTAATCCTTTCACAAACGCGTCGATCTTCTCTTCCTCATCTTCGAACGCTCCCGGACACAATAGGCATAATTCTGTGAATCGTCTTTTGTATGTGGTAATATCAAATCCTTGGGTTCGTAACCCTCTAAGTTCTGTCTTGAACTTATTGACCTCGGTTTTGGGACGGTACTTCTCGTTCATCAAGTGCTTGAATGCTGACCACGGTAGTGCGTAAGCATCATCTTGTCCCACTTGCTCTAGATAGGTATTCCACCATGTTAACGCAGAACCTGTGAAGGTATGCGTAGCGTACTTCACTTTGTCCTCTTCAGTACACTTACTTATGGTAAACACCGATTCGACCTTCTCGGTCCACCGTTTCAATCCGATCGGTCCTTCGGTTCCATCAAATTCCAAAGGTTAGCAGGCAGTGAATTCTTTGTAGGTGCATCCTACACGATTTCCTGTACTGCTAGATCCAAGGTTATTGTTGGTATGTAGCGCAGCCTGTACTGCGGCTATGTTTGAAGCTAGAAAAGTTCGGAATTTCTCTTCATTCATATTCACGATGTGTCGAGTAGTCGGTGCCATTTCCTTCAAAATAGTCAAATGGAATAAGTTAATCATACAGAATATTAAGAGTAGTTAATAGTATTTCGTAGCATAATATGAACTCATTTATAAAAGCTTTTTCTTCATATTAGCGTTTTATAAGTTTAAATTCGGGTAGTACCTACCCGTTAAGTTCATACTTAGTAGCTAATATACAATTCAACTACTACAATTCTATATGAAAAACTGATTATAATAATATTTCGCGTTCAAACTTTTATACAATATTTTACAAACTTACAATACCGGTTATTTTACATAAAGCATGAAATATAGAACACAATAACTTTGATACAAGATAGTTGTGAAGATAATTCTATCTAGTACACAAGTCGTTCAGCAAAGGCAATAAAGACACGTAATTCATACGTCCAGAAACAAGTCATGCATTCTGGTTTTACTAGGACTACTTCCCATCCTTGGTCTTGTGGAACATAACCGTTATGGCCGTTGATAAGACAGCGTGTTGTAACGTCATCAAAGGGACGAAGGTTATGTAATGTCCAGCAGTCCCGTAAAAATCTAAAAACCTCATTTCTTACCCCAATTACCGACTCCGTCACTTGTGGGAACGTTTTGTTTAATAGTTGTAGCCCGATGTTCTTGTTCTCACTTTGGTGAGAAGTGAACATTACTAACCCGTAAGCATAACATGCTTCTTTATGTTGCATGTTAGCCGCTTTTTCTAAATCACGAAGTCCTATATTCGGATATATTGAGTCAAAATAATTTCTTAACCCGTTGCGTAAAATAGCATTTGGGTTCCCTGCAATATATGCGTCAAAGTAAACACATCGTAACTTATGGATTTCCCAATGTGATATCCCCCATCTTTCGAATGAAAGCCTTTTATAAACTAAGGCATTCTTGGAACGTTCTTCAAATGTCTTACAAACTGATCTCGCCTTAAATAGTTGTGCCGAGGAATTCTGACCGACTCTAGACAAGATTTCATCAATCATGTCTCCGGGTAGGTCTCTTAAAATATTAGGTTGTCTATCCATTTTGTGTTTTTATACTGTAAAATAGACAAGAGTTAGATTCATAAAAAAAATACTTATTAATACAAGCAATTTTTACATATATCATAAAGCATAAGCACACTATATTACATATATTACACCACACGAATACAACTATCTTATTCCGACTCGCTCATTTCTTCTTCTTCGGTTTTGGTTCGTTTTGCCAAGTTTCTAGGGATATATGATGTTCCCCTAATACGAGCCGTCGTTTTCCACATTGGTTTAGAAAAACCTGGTGGTTTAGAGGTTCCCGGATCATTGTTACAACTTAAGGACTTCGGGGGTTGACGATACATATAAAGTTCATCGGGGTTGGAATTAGATTTCTCAATTTTTATGCCCTTTCCCTTATTAATTTCTTTTGCCTTTTTAAATTCAGTTGGGGTAATTTCTATAACATCATCGGAATTCTCGTCGGAATCCGATTCATTGGAGAATTGGTAATCCTCCCAATATTTTGCTTCCTTGGCGGAAACACCATTGACCATAATTAACCTTGGTCGGTTGGTTGAGGATTTTCTTTTACTTAACTGTTTTATTATTTCCCCCACCGTTTCTATTTCTTCCTCCGGTTCCTCCTCTTCTGGTTCTGATTCTTCTTCCGGTTCTGATTCTTCTTCCGGTTCCTCTTCGGGAACTTGTGAATCAGTCCAATATATATTCGACTCTTTGTTATTATTAGGTGAGTCAATGGGATTTGTGCTAGAGGTAGACATCTATCACACAATATCAAACATGTTAAGAGATTAATATATCACATAATATATACATGTTAATAATATATAGTTTCCAACAAAAATGTTAAGCAATCATTTTTAAAGAAAACACGGTCGAAGTCCAGACTCACTAATGCATCCTAACAAACTCGATAAGACACACTAATACAAATTTTCTATTTCTCTAAGACCAACGCTCGGATACCAACTGAAATGTCCCGTTCTTATTGATTAAAAATGTTCCATATTAATTGATTTCATTGCGAGGTTTTGACCTCTATATGAGACGTTTTTCAAAGACTGCATTCATTTTAAAACAAACCATAACCTTTATTTCATAAATAAAGGTTTAAAAAGCTTTACGTAGATTATCAAATAATGATAATCAAAAATATCCTGTTTACACACGACCATTACATAATGGTTTACAATACAAATATGTTACATCGAAATCAGTTTCTTGAATGCAGTTTTTACACAATATCATACAAACATGGACTCCAAATCTTGTCCTTATTTTAGTATGCAACAGCGGAAGCTCTTAGTATTCACCTGAGAATAAACATGCTTTAAACGTCAACAAAAATGTTGGTGAGTTATAGGTTTAACCTATATATATCAAATCGTAACAATAGACCACAAGATTTCATATTTCAATACACATGCCATACATAGAGATAAAAATCATTCATATGGTGAACACCTGGTAACCGACATTAACAAGATGCATATATAAGAATATCCCCATCATTCTGGGACACCCTTCGGATATGATATAAATTTCGAAGTACTAAAGCATCCGGTACTTTGGATGGGGTTTGTTAGGCCCAATAGATCTATCTTTAGGATTCGCGTCAATTAGGGTGTCTGTTCCCTAATTCTTAGATTACCAGACTTAATAAAAAGGGACATATTCGATTTCGATAATTCAACCATAGAATGTACTTTCACGTACTTGTGTCTATTTTGTAAATCATTTATAAAACCTGCATGTATTCTCATTCCAAAAATATTAGATTTTAAAAGTGGGACTATAACTCACTTTCACAGATTTTTACTTCGTCGGGAAGTAAGACTTGGCCACAGGTTGATTCACGAACCTATAACAATATATACATATATACCAAAGTATGTTCAAAATATATTTACAATACTTTTAATACATTTTGATGTTTTAAGTTTATTAAGTCAGCTGTCCTCGTTAGTAACCTACAACTAGTTGTCCACAGTTAGATGTACAGAAATAAATCGATAAATATTATCTTGAATCAATCCACGACCCAGTGTATACGTATCTCAGTATTGATCACAACTCAAACTATATATATATTGGAATCAACCTCAACCCTGTATAGCTAACTCCAACATTCACATATAGAGTGTCTATGGTTGTTCCGCAATATATATATAGATGGGTCGACATGATAGGTCGAAACATTGTATACGTGTCTATGGTATCTCAAGATTACATAATATACAATATAAGTTGATTAGGTTATGGTTGGAATAGATTTATTACTAACTTTCACGTAGGTAAAATGAGTAGTTTTTATCAATCTTATTTTACTCGCCATTTCTTCGTTTCTAATCCGTTTTGAGTGATTCCAGTGGCGACGGTTTCGTATTGAACTTAAATTTATGAATCTAAATAGAAAAAGTATAAGTTTATAGTCGGAAATACAAGTTACAAGTCGTTTTTGAAAGAGGTAGTCATTTCCGTCGAAAGAACGACATCTTGATGACCATTTTGAAAAACATACTTTCACTCTGAGTTTAACCATGTTTTTTGGATATAGTTTCATGTTCATAAGAAAAATCATTTTTCCAGAAGTATAGCTTTTGAATCAAAGTTCTTCTTAGCTTTTAATTATCCCAACCAAAACAGCCCCCGGTTTTACTACGACGGCGTATATCCAGTTTTATGGTGTTTATCGTGTTTCCGGGTTTTAAATCATTAAGTTAGAATATCATATAGATATAGAACATGTGTTTAGTTGATTTTAAAAATCTAGTTAGAAGGATTAACTTTATTTGCGAATAAGTTTAGAATTAACTAAACTATGTTCTAGTGATTACAAGTTTATAACGTTGAATAAGACAGCTTTTTATGTATGAATCGAATGATGTTATGAACATCATTACTACCTCAAGTTACTTGGATAAACCTACTGGAAATGAGAAAAATGGATCTAGCTTCAAAGGATCCTTGGATGGCTTGAAATTTCTTGAAGCAGAATCATGACACGAAAATAATTTCAAGTAAGATTTCCACTAGAAATAAGATTGTTATAGTTATAGAAATTGAATTAAAGTGTGAATATGATTATTACCTTGTATTAGAAAGATAACCTACTGTAAGTAACAAAGGTTTCTTGATCTTGGATAATTACTTGGAATGGATCTAGAAAACTTGGAAGTAAACTTGCAATCTTGGAAGTATTCTTGATTTTATGAAACTAGAACTTTTGGAATTTATGAAGAACACTTAGAACTTGAAGATAGAACTTGAGAGAGATCAATTAGATGAAGAAAATTGAAGACTGAAAGTGTTTGTAGGTGTTTTTGGTCGTTGGTGTATGGATTAGATATAAAGGATATGTAATTTTGTTTTCATGTAAATAAGTCATGAATGATTACTCATATTTTTGTAATTTTATGAGATATTTCATGCTAGTTGCCAAATGATGGTTCCCACATGTGTTAGGTGACTCAAATGGGCTGCTAAGAGCTGATCATTGGAGTGTATATACCAATAGTACATACATCTAAAAGCTGTGTATTGTACGAGTACGAATACGGGTGCATACGAGTAGAATTGTTGATGAAACTGAACGAGGATGTAATTGTAAGCATTTTTGTTAAGTAGAAGTATTTTGATAAGTGTCTTAAAGTCTTTCAAAAGTGTATGAATACATATTAAAACACTACATATATATACATTTTAACTGAGTCGTTAAGTCATCGTTAGTCGTTACATGTAAGTGTTGTTTTGAAACCTTTAGGTTAACGATCTTGTTAAGTGTTGTTAACCCAATGTTTATAATATCAAATGAGATTTTAAATTATTATATTATCATGATATTATGATGTATAAATATCTCTTAATATGATATATATACATTAAATGTCGTTACAACGATAATCGTTACATATATGTCTCGTTTCAAAATCATTAAGTTAGTAGTCTTGTTTTTACATATGTAGTTCATTGTTAATATACTTAATGATATGTTTACTTATCATAATATCATATTAACTATATATATATATATCCATATATATGTAATCATATAGTTTTTTTTACAAGTTTTAACGTTCGTGAATCACCGGTCAACTTGGGTGGTCAATTGTCTATATGAAACCTATTTCAATTAATCAAGTCTTAACAAGTTTGATTGCTTAACATGTTGGAAACACTTAATCATGTAAATAACAATTTCATTTAATATATATATATAAACATGGAAAAGTTCGGGTTACTATAATTCGCGCCTATGGTACAGAGACCAATAGATTAAGTTACCAAGCTAAGGGAATATTTGTGATTCTAACCCACGTAGAATTAAGTTTAGTACTTGTATCTATTTTGTAAAACAAATATAAAACATTGCATGTATTCTCAGCCCAAAAATATATAAAAAGGGAACTATGAAAACTCACAATACTGTATTTCGTATTTCGTAGTAAATATGTGTATGATGACACTGAACAAGTGCAGAGTTGTCCTCGGATTCACGAACCTATATCAAGTATATATATTAACACATATACTCGTAATCGAATAAGTTTATGTATATATTATTTCAATTGTTATATAGTTCTGTATATATATATACTTTTATATATATATATATATATATATATTATATATAAGTACTTATTTGATAAAGTATTGTTGATAATAATAACGATGATACTAATAAAAATAAAATGATAATTTTACTAAAAATGATGTTTTTAATAAAATGGTAGTTTTGATAATTATGATTTACTAATAATAATACGTACTTAATAATAATAATGATAACAGTTTTTAATAAAAATGAAAAGTTTAATAATCATAAAAATTATAATTTTTGGTAACAATATTTAACATAACTATAATCTTAATCATAATAATTAAAAATATCAATAATAATAGAATAATAATAATACTAATAATAATAATAATGTTAATACTAATGATATTAATAATAAAGATAATATAAACTATATTAGTGATACAAATTTTTAGTGTGCATGTTATTAACAATAATGATAATAATTAGTAATACAATAGTACTAGTAAGTAATAATAATAACATAATAATAATAATAATAATAATAATAATAGTAATAGTAATAATAATAATAATAATAATAATAATAATAATAATAATAATAATAATAATAATAATATTAATAATAATAATAATAATAATAATAATAATTAATAATAAAAATAGAGTTAGAAACTACCTTAGAAGCCTTTCTAAAAAAATTTATGCCCAAGGCGGGGCTCGAACCCGCGACCTCTTGAAACCCAAAACATACTCTAAACCATTTTGCTTTCTGTGTCTTTCTGATTTAATACCCATATTTATTTTACTTAACCCATTTTACTCGTTTCTACCTTCTTCTTCGACAAACTCATATCGACCACAGTATTATCAACCATAATTAATTAACTAAACTAATTTAGGTTCTTTTAATTGAAACAGAAACGCATAAGTGGGTGGTTAAAACACAAAAAAAAACAAAAAATTTAAAACAGCTGCTACTGCAGCTCGAGGTTTAGAGAAATTATTTTTCGTGATTTTGATTTCAAGGACGTTTTAGCTCATGATTACAACACAAATTATGTTTCAAATTACTCCTAGAAAATTTTAAAATTATCAATTTGACTGAAAACATGAACACAAGAACGAATTTCGTGATGAACACAGAGTTGACTTTTTTGTAAAATATCTTTGACTCGAAAATTAAAGCTTGATATAATGAATTGGAAGCTAAGATTTTGCAGAAAGATCGTTTAGAGGATTCCTAACAATACTGCACTTTTAGATTTTGAAATACAATTCGATATCGAGCTTTTGAAAAATTGAAGAGCAGAGGTATACGAGCTCTATATAAAAAAAATTCAATTTAATTCACTAAATTTTTTTTTGTTGTAATTCATAATTGATAGTGTGTGATTGCCAGATAGAATTCGATAATTTTATATCCAAATTGATCGATTGGGACAAAACAAAAACCAGTAGCAATATATAAAATATGTCACGATTAATCAGAGAAAAAAATATATAAAAAATGGATCACGATGTTTAAAAAAATCACAAGCAGTCGTAAATAAAAAAATTGATTTTATATAATACTGATTGGTTCCTTATTTTTGACTTTTAATTTATTTGTTATTATTAATTAATATTAATACTAATAATAATAATTATATTAATAGTAATAATACTAATAATAATAATAATTATATTAATAATAATAATAATACTTCTAATATTATTGATAAAAATAATAATAATGTAAATAGTAAGAATAATGATATTTTATAATAATATAAATAATAATATCATTAAAAATAATAATAATAATAATAATAATAATAGATAAAGATCATAATAATAATGATAATGATAATTATAAAAATGATAATAATATTAGTATTAATGATAATAATAATAATTTAATTCTTAATCATAATAATAATGATACTAATATTATTAATATTTATAGTAATATTAATATAATAAGATTAATTATGTGTATCAAATTTCATATCAATATATTATTATTGAAAATAATAATATTGATATAAATGTTAAGATTTATAATAATAATGAAGGTAATAATAATTGTAAATGATAATGATGAGTGATAATAATAATATTAATATAATAATTTAATATTAATACATAATTATTTACAAATAATAGTTCGTAAATCGTCGAAATTAGTCGAGGTTAAATGAAATCATATAAGAATTAGGTTCAAATTTAGTCAGAAATTTCTGGGTTGTTATAGTACCTACCCGTTAAAAGAAATTTCTTCCTGAAATTTTAGTTGTTGCCATCAGTCGGCGTTGTTTGTAAACAGGTGAGGATATTTACGTTTTATTTGGTCTTCACATTTCCAGGTATACTCGGGGCCTTTCGTGTATTCCAACTAATAGAATTTTGTTTTGTTTCAAGAGTTTAAATCTTACGGTCCATAAATTCTACGAAGTGCATTTTATTATCAATGCGGAGATTATATAAAGATTAACAAGAGTGTCATTTGACTAGGTTATCCTCAGAAGGAATGATGGTGCTATACAAGCATTTCAGTAAACTGAACACATGAAATGTGTTATGAATAGTATTAAGCTCATTTAAAACCTTGAGTGTTTATGCCACAATATTAGGGCAGACAAAACAAAGAGATGTACGTGAAAATCACAGTCATGAGATTGTCATTGTTTACAACAAGAATATTTTAATGATGAATATGAGTTGAAAAATAGAGTTTTATCATCGTTGAGTAATGTGAATAAAACGATTTGATTATAGGAATAGTATAAGTGAAGCTATCACAAAAGAGTGATTTGTGAAAATATCTGTTTGTTTTAACTTTTGACGTAGTCACGATTGCTTTCCAGGATTCAAGGGATTAAAGGAAATATTCATAATTTTTATAAGATTTGATTCTCCGGTAATTAAGGAAACTAGGATTTCCTTTAATTAAATGCGGTGAATTGCCTCGATTGCTGTGTCTGAAATTTCGCTATAAATTAGCTTCTTCCGTTTCATTATCTTCACCACTTCTATACTTTATTTCTCAATTCATATTTCAAAAAGAGTTGTTAATATACTCAATCCGTTTTTCAGTTCCAAATTTTCCATTGAGCGTTTCCAATACCCCATTCTTTGTCATCAACTCTTCGCCATTAAGACCATCTATAGCTTTTGCTGCTTCGTCAGCATTCTCAAGGTTAACGAATATGAATCATTGATTGACAACCCGAGATGGTTTCAAGAAATTTTTTTTTAGATGATTAAACGCTGATTGTAATCGTCAACGGATCTAATGGTTGACGAATAGGCGTTGTTGATTTCAAAAGTAATGAATGATAATTTTGGTGGTTTGATGTGATAATTTATCATAGAATACGAATGAATATAATTCATGAATGTAGTGATCTTTAGGAAGATAACATCTGCTAAAGCTTTACTTGAATTCTGATATGTCAAATTCAGAATATGTAATTTGATTTGAATGAAAATGGTTGTTCTTTGGTGCGCGGATACATATGTGGATGTAAGTAGTATAGTTAATGATTATTGAATCAGAACTTGAAGAATGTACAATGTAACATATTAATGTGAGATATAAATATTTCTCGGGTATTACCTACCCGTTAAAATATTTTCACAATTGACAGTTTGTACAAAATAAAAGATATACGTTCATATATGTATTCTTCAGATATAATATAGATTTAATGAGTTAATATAATATTAAACTCATTTGATTTACGGTTAAAACGAGAATAAATAATCTTCAAAACTTTAGAGATTTCATAATTGTCGCGAAATATTTCGCTAATGAAGTTATGAATCAATACTTCATCGTTCATTTTTATTGATATACCTCAGTATATGATGTTGGTACTCGTGGAATTCTTGTGAAATTCATAAGGCACAAACGATGTTTTCTAGAAAGTTTCGAGTACATCGAAAATGAATGTATACAATCAATCATGTATTTGAGTAATACACTTGGTTTATTATGAAATGGAGTTTATTGTGTTGAAGTAGTGATTAACGATTGTTAAGTCATTAATGAAGGATGTACAACATAGCATATTAGTGATATGAATTAACCAAGTAGTACATACTAGTTAAGATTCACACGTAATAGCTTAGTACGAAAGATTTATTATTGTTCCAAACCATATATATATAAAGTATACATATATAATTCTTCAGGAAGAATGAGTCAATACATCTTAACTCATTATTACTAATATTTCTTGGTATCTATGAGGCGTATGATGTTGATGTTTGAGGCGTGGAATGCAGATGTTGTTGTTGGTGAAGCTGATGCTGTTGGTGGAGATGCTGATGGTACTGGTGGTGCTGGTTAATCTGCTGGTGCTGCTGATGCTTGTAGATATTGCACCATATTCTCCAGAGCCACAACTCGAGCGCGAAGCTCGTTAACTTCTTCTATTATACTGGGATGATTGACGGTTCGGACAAAGGGACGAATAAGATCTAGAATTCTAGATATTATATAATCGTGGCGAGCTGTTCTGGAAATGAGGGTGAAAATGGTGTTTCGGACCGGTTCGCCGATAAGTGCTTCAGGTTCTTCGCCAATAGGGCAATGTGGTGGGTGAAAAGGATCACCTTCTTCACTTCTCCATTGATTGAGTCAACTACGAATCCATCCCCAATTCATCCAGAATAGATGATGGCTAATTGGTTGGTTCGTTTGTTCTGGTTACGCTGCCATTGGAGCTCGAGGAATCAAGTGAGTAATCCATATTATGTGATTAGAATTAGGGTTTGATATGAAATGGGTGTTGAATATTGAATGATATATTCGTATCCTTGTATACGTATATATAGCAAAAAGATTTCCGTAATTTACGGAGAAAATTTAGGAAAAGTAGTAGACAAAGTCCATTGGGATAGATATGATAAGATATGATTTGTCTATACTCCATTTATGCAATAATTGCAGTATGACGTGTCGAGATAAAAAATTTAAGTATGTAACCAGATAATGATTAAAGACTTTCAATTCGTAATGACCTATTCAGGTCTAGGGGCTTGAGCTATAGGATCCTTTAAATCGGTAATCCAAACCCTTCCATTCTAGAGTTTCGTAGAAGCCACCCGTCAAGAAAGTTCAATGATCAAAAATAACGAGAAAGCAAAGATTTTAAAAGTAATGAATATGATGACATTATAATGTCTTTGAGTTTCTAGATAACTCAATGATATTTTCCGATTCGCAAACCGATGCATAAAGGCATAAGGCATATAGGTACGTAGTATAACAGGGAGGTTATATAGTAAATATAGGAGTTTCAAAAATCATGGATAATATTTCATGTAATACATTGAATCATGATAGATGACATAGGAATGTCTAAAATTTCAATAATCATGAGTGACAGCCCTCGATTTAACCAACCGATGTGGTTTTATAAAGATAATGCGTGTGAGTTATTGAATATTGTGAATCACAATGGGAGTTCCTCCCGGAGTGACAGAATAAAAGATATGCATATATGTGATACAAGTAATAATGTTCTAAAGTTATAGGTCAGGCTGTAGACTAGACTTTAATGCACCTTATAAATCTGGGTTATCCATGAGAATTTCAGCCAACATGTCCTAGATGACCCACTCATAAAAAATTGATTTTTATAAATTGGCCCGACGATTAAACGAGCGTGATCCGAGAAAAATACCGCTACGCAAATTAAATACGCGAGAAGAATAATAATTTAAGAAATAAAACATAGGAATATTTTATTAACTCATACGACATCGGAATATCGTATTAAAATAATTCGGATTTGGAAATCTAGAAAGTCTAATCGTTGGTTTGGAAACTGAGACGATTCATCGAATAAAAACGTTATACGTAGGAATGTACAAACACATAGTCACACCTTTTTATTTAATAGATAATATAGGAATATTAGAATATAATTTAGTCACATAAAATGACTTCATAAAACCTTTCAAAATTTTGAGACTCATAATAATAAGTTTGCTTATCGAGTCGAAAGCATTCAATCATATAGAGAATTGCCTTAAAAATAAGTTAAAACTTTCAAGCAAGAAATGATAAGTAAAATTTAAAATAAACATGTACGGTCAAAGTCCAGACTCACTAATGCATTCTAACAACTACCGGTTAGACACACTAATGCAAATTCAAGTTCGCTAAGACCAACGCTCTGATACCAACTGTGACACCCCATCAAAAACCATTAACGGCGATGTTAACTCTGGTCCCAGTGCTTGGCTTGACTTCTATGTAACAGTAAAGTTTTACAGCGGAAGCAAAAAGTACCTGAGAATAAACATGCTTAAAAAGTCAACACGAGGTTGAGTGAGTTCATAGGTTTGTCATAATTAATGATTTTGATAACAGTAATAGATCACAAGATTTCAGTTTCCATAAATATCCTTACACGGTAGTGTAATAAAAAGATTCTACAACCATGGGCACCTGGTAACAGCCTTAATGATAACAATATAATAATGAATACCCCTGATGTCTATAGAGCACCGAATCAAGTGCGATAAATACCCTCGAAGTACTAAACATCCGTTGACTGCTAGCGCGACTAGCCCGGATGGGGTTGTCAAACCCGATAGATCTATCAATAGGATTAGCGCCTACGGTACAGAGACCAATAGATTAAGTTACCAAGCTAAGGGAATATTTGTGATTCTAACCCATGTAGAATTAAGTTTAGTACTTGTATCTATTTTGTAAAACAGATATAAAACATTGCATGTATTCTCAGCCCAAAAATATATAAAAAGGGAATTATGAAAACTCACAATACTGTATTTCGTAGTAAATATGTGTATGATGGCACTGAACAAGTGCAGAGTTGTCCTCGGATTCACGAACCTATATCAAGTATATATATTAACACATATACTCGTAATCGAATAAGTTTATGTATATATTATTTCAATTATTATATATTTCTGTATATATATATATATATATATATATATATATATATATATATATATATATATATATATATATATATATATATATATATATTATATAAGTACTTATTTGATTAAGTATTGTTGAAAATAATAACGATGATACTAATAAAAATAAAATGATAATATTACTAAAAATGATGTTTTAAATAAGATGGTAGTTTTGATAATTATGATTTACTAATAATACTACGTACTTAATAATAATAATAATGATAACAGTTTTAAATAAAAATGAAAAGTTTAATAATCATAAAAATTATAATTTTTGGTAACAATATTTAACATAACTATAATCTTAATCATAATAATTAAAAATATCAATAATAATACAATAATAATAATACTAATAATAATAATAATGTTAATACTAATGATATTAATAATAATGATAATATAAACTATATTAGCGATACAAATTTTTAATGTCCATGTTATTAACAATAATGATAATAATTAGTAATACAATAGTACTAGTAAGTAATAATAATAACATAATAATAATAATAATAATAATAATAATAATAATAATAATAATAATAATAATAATAATAATAATAATAATAATAATAATAATAATAATAATAATAATAATAATAATAATAATAATAGAGTTAGAAATTACCTTAGAAGCCTTTCTAAAAAAAATATGCCCAAGGCGGGGCTTGAACCCGCGACCTCTCGAAACCCAAAACATACTCCAAACCATTCTGCTGTCTGTGTCTTTCTGATTTAATACCCATATTTATTTTACTTAACCCATTTTACTCGTTTCTACCTTCTTCTTCAACAAACTCATATCGACCAAAGTATTATCAACCATAATTAATTAACTAAACTGATTTAGGTTCTTTTAATTGAAACAGAAATGCATAAGTGGGTGGTTAAAACACAAAAAAAAAAAAAAAAAAATTTAAAACAGCTGCTACTGCAGCTCGAGGTTTAGAGAAAAAAATTTCGTGATTTTGATTTCAAGAACGTTTTAGCTCATGATTACAACACAAATTATGTTTCAAATTACTCCTAAAAACTTTTAAAATTATCAATTTGACTGAAAACATCAACACAAGAACGAATTTCGTGATGAACACAGAGTTGACTTTTTTGTAAAATATCTTTGACTCGAAAATTAAAGCATGATATAATGAATTGGAAGCTAAGATTTTGCAGAAAGATCGTTTAGAGGATTCCTAACAACACTGCACTTTTAGATTTTGAAATACGATTCGATATCGAGCTTTTGAAAAATTGAATTAAGAGCAGAGGTATACGAGCTCTATATAAAAAAAATTCAATTTAATTCAGTAAATTTTTTTTGTTGTAATTCATAATTGATAGTGTGTGATTGCCAGATAGAATTCGATAGTTTTATATCCAAATTTATCGATTGGGACAAAACAAAAACCAGTAACAATATATAAAATATGTCACGATTAATCAGAGAAAAAAAAATATAAAAAATGGATCACGATGTTTAAAAAAATCACAAGCAGTCGTAAATAAAAAAAATTGATTTTATATAATACTGATTGGTTCCTTGTTTTTGACCTTTAATTTATTTGTTATTATTAATTAATATTAATAATAATAATAATTATATTAATAGTAATAATAGTAATAATAATAATAATAATATTAATAATAATAATAATAATAATAATAATAATAATAATAATAATTATATTAATAATAATAATAATACTTCTAATATTATTGAAAAAAATAATAATAATGTAAATAGTAAGAAAAATGATATTTTATAATAATATAAATAATAATATCATTAAAAATAATAATAATAATAGATAAAGATCATAATAATAATGATAATGATAATTATAAAAATGATAATAATATTAGTATTAATGATAATAATAATAATTTAATTCTTAATCATAATAATAATGATACTAATATTATTAATATTGATAGTAATATTAATATAATAAAATTAATTATGTGTATCAAATTTCATATCAATATATTATTATTGAAAATAATAATATTGATATAAATGTTAAGATTTATAATAATAATGAAGGTAATAATAATTGTAAATGATAATGATGAGTGATAATAATAATATTAATATAAAAATTTAATATTAATACATAATTATTTATAAATAATAGTTTGTAAATCGTCGAAATTAGTCGAGCTTAAATGAAATCATATAAGAATTAGGTTCAAATTTAGTCGGAAATTTCCGGGTTGTTATAATAAAAAACATTCTATAAGTGTGGGCACCCAGTAACTAGCCTTAACAAAAGTGTTTACCCCTGAGTTATAATAATATGTGCACCGAATCAAGTGTGTTTCGTTAACCTCGAAGTACTAAACACCCGTTCTTCTAAGTCAAAATCCATGACTAGTACAACATTCTGGGTGGGGGTGTAAAACCCAATAGATCTATCTTTAGGATTCACGCCTACCAGTTCATAAACCAATAGTTAAAGTTACCAAGCTAGAGGATTTTTTATTCTAACCCACGTAGAATAAAGTTTAGTACTTGTGCCTATTTCGTAAAACAGTTATAAAACATTGTATGTATTCTCAGCCCAAAAATATATATTGCAAAGCAATTAAAAAGGGAGCTATGAAAACTCACGATACTGTATTTCATAGTAATTACGCATATGATGGCACTGAACAAATGCATGGTTGACCTCGGACTCACGAACCTATATCAAGTATATATATTAACACAAACAATCGTAATCGAACAAGTTTATATATATATATATATATATATATATATATATATATATATATATATATATATTATTTCAATTGTTATATATTTCTCTATATATACTTTTATATATATTCTATATATAAGTATTTATTTGATAAAATAATATTAATAATGATAATGAATAAAGAGTCGTATTATTTTGTAATAATAATAATATTCATAATGATAATGGTAATATTCATAAAAATAATAATAATACTAAAAATAATGATGATATAAATAATGATAATGATGGTAATAATGTTAATTTTAATAAAATGATACTTTTAAAATTGATAGATTTTTAATAAAAAGATAATGATAATTTTTAATAATAATGATACTTTTAATATAATAATAATACTAATTCTTAATAATAATGATAATTTTGATAATAACAATAATTTTACTAATAATGATAATAATACTAAAATAATGGTTTTAGTCATAATGGTACTACTAATATTAATGTTAAATGATGATTCTAATACTAATACTAATAAAAATAATAATAATTTGTATTATTTGCATAATAATAATAATAATAATAATAATAATAATAATAATAATAATAATAATAATAATAATAATAATAATTATCCTAATAATAATAATAATAATAATAATAATAATAATAATAATAATAATAATAATAATAATACATATAGTAGTAATAATAATAATTGATAATTAATACTTATAGTAGTAATAATAATAATTATAATACTAGTAATAATAACAATAATAATAATAATAATAATTTTTGATAAAGAAAACTACCTTTAAACAAGCTTTTAAAAAAATGCCACCACCCGGGCTCGAACCCGCGACCTCACGCTAACATGACATAAACCCAAACTTGCTGCTCTAATATGTTTTTGTAATTAGTTCTTAGCCTAAAACTATATAACTCGAAATTATTTCTGTCTCCTTTTTCTTCTTCTTCGCCGTTTAAATCTATCATAGGTAGCAAACATCACCACTAATTTAAGATTTGAATAAATCCAAAATTGAAACATCACTAATTTATTATGGGTGTTTGTAAAAAAATAAAAAATATTAAAGAGTGTACCTGCTGCTGTCGCAACACAAAACAAAAAAAAAATTTGATTTTAAATTTGAGAATGTTTTGGACAATTATTACAACATGAAATAGTTTGAAAATCATTCATAGAAACTTCATGAATCATCAATTGATTCAGAAACATCAAATTAATTCGAATTTCGCGATGAACAAAAAGTTTGACTTTTGACTTCAAAACTTTCACTCGAAAATTAGAACTCGATATCATGAATTGGATTCTAAGATTTTGCAGATAGTTTGAGTAAAAAGAATCCTAACACTTCTATATTTAAGGATTTTGAAATTTGATTCGTTTTGAAGCTTTTGAAAAAATGAAACAAGAACAGAGTTATCGTGCTTCTTTCTTATTTCTGTTTAATCTAACAGCTCATGGTTGTTATAATTGATTTTGATAGTGAAAAGAGATTCGAATGACTGCATTATAACCTGGATTGATCGATTTATAGTAAGATGTAGTCAACAAAATCAAACGCGAGCAGGTAAAAAAAATACATAAAAAATAAAAAGCAGATTTAATAAAAATATATATGATTCGTACATTATTTTTTACTTCTTAATTGATATTATTATTAAATATATTAATAACTGATTAATAAATATATTAATAATAATAATTTGATAATAATGATAATAATAATAGAAATAATAATAAATAATTATAATGATAATGATAAATATAAAAATTATAATAATATTATTTATGATAATAATAATAAATTGTATTATTTTTATATTAATAATAATAACTATATTAATTTTTAATGGTAATGGTATATATAATAATAATAATAATAATAATAATAATAATAATAATAATAATAATAATAATAATAATAATAATAATAATATAACAAACTAAGTATAATAAATTTCATATTATATATTAATAATAATAATATTAGTGATACTGATATTAATATTAATATTAATATTAATATTAATAATAAAGTAATAATAATAATATTAGTATAACAACTATATTTTCAACTTGTAATTTAATATATTTATATTACAAATCATTAATTATGTAATATATAATATGTATATATATTACATATTTTTTAAAACAATTGTTCGTGAATCGTCGGGATTAGTTAAAGATTAACTGAATTCATATAAACAGTTCAAAAATTTTGAGACTCATGATAACAGACTTTGCTTATCGTCTCAGAATTATTAAATCATATATAGATTTGGTTCAAAATAAGTCGAAATTTTTTGGGTCATGACAGTACCTACCCGTTAAAGAAATTTCGTCTCGAAATTTGATTGTGGTCATCATGGCTAACAATAAAAATGTTTTCATGAAAAATATGAGTTGATAAATAGAGTTTTATCACCGTAGAGTAATATAGATAAAATAATTCAATTGTGTGAAGAGTATAAACGAAGATATCGTAAAAGATTGAAATGAGGAAATTAAATGTTCGCCTTAACTTTTGACGTAGTCACGATTACTTTCCAGAATTCAAGGAATTTAAAGAAAATCTTCGTAATCTGTATAAGATTTGATTCTTTGGTAATTAAGGAAATTAGGATTTTCTTTGATTAAATGCGGTAAATTGCCTCGATTGCTGTGTCTGGAATTTCGCTATAAATTAACTTCTTCCATTTCATTATTTTCACTACTCCAATACTTTCTTCCTTAATTCATATTTCCAAAGATTGTGAAAATGCTCCATTCAGTTCTTATCCTGGATATTTTTCTGACTATCGCTTCTGTCATTCTTCTTTTTCATCTACCACCGGAGGAATCTGTTTACTTATACTATTACCTTGGGTTATTATGTTTTTAATTCTCCCGTGTTTTTATATTGCTATACGCATTGATATACACATTTTGTAATTTCTGTGTTGTTGTCAGGCTTTATATTTTCCTTTATATTTAGGAGCTCCATGCTTTTGTTTTTCATTCCCGACTTCAAGTCAAGCGAATAATGGTCCAGAATTCGTAGGTATGGAGTTTCGAATGATCATAATATACAAAGCAGAAAGGAAAGGTGTCATAACCCGTCCTTAACCATAAGAACGTGTTAGATAACGTATGATTTCATTTCGAGGTATTGACCTCTATATGCGACATTTTTAAAAGGAAAACTGCATATATTATACATTACAAACCATAATTCTTATTTTTGTTACAAGCTTTAGACAATAAAAAGATGATTATCGTTTAGCGATAATCTTCGACTTACAAACTTTGCAAATGATAATAACAACCCGATTTCTAGCATATTTTACAACACAAGTTCTTGGATACGCAGTTTTGTTTTTGACACATATATGCGTACGCAAGATCTTGCTCAAATTCAACATAATGCAGCGGAAGCTTCTAATTATCACCTGAGAATAAACATGTTTAAAACGTCAACATAAAGTTGGTGAGATATAGGTTTAATGCCGGCAGCAATATATATATAGACCACAAGATTTCGTATATAAACAGTTTAATAAAAATATTCTAAGTGGTTGAGCACTTGGTAACCATACTTAACAATTAATCACGTCGCATATTCCCTTTAATATGAAATCTTACTACACCGTACCAAGTGTAGTCACAAAACGAAGTACTGTGCAACCGTTGAATACTGGTCGTCCAGTCCGGTTGGGGTTGTCAGGCCCGATAGATCTATCAACAGGATTCGCGTTTACAATACCGCTGTAAATATTAGTTACCAAGCTACGGGGAAGTATGCCAGTGGTACAACTCAACGTAGAATATATTTTTCAGTTACTTGTGTCCATAATGTAAAACATAAAATACATGTATTCTCATCCCGAAATATTTAGAGTTTAAAAGTGGGACTATATACTCACGTTCGTCTTGAAGATATATATATTTTTGACTTGGTCTTCCGGTTGATATCACGAACCTATCCATATATAATATATCAATACCTTTTCTTTTTAAACAAACGTCTCATATATATACTTGTTATACTTTTAATACTTTGAATAATTCCTTAGTCCGTAGTTAGCATTTCGTTGTTAGTAATTCAATTTTAATGGTTCATTTGTAGATGTTTAATATACCCGCAATGAAATAAATAAAACCCCCAACGAAATAAATAAAACCCCATCGTATATGTATTGGTCGAGATTAATCTTGACCCACGGTACCGGTGTTGTCAAATGACGTGTTGCGTACATAAAGTACCGGTGTTGTCAAATGACGTGTTGCGTACAAACATGGGATCTTATGATTAATCTTCTCGTATTGTTTATGGGTGATCCTGAACCATATAAAATTGAATTATAAGTACATATATATAAAATATCATGTTATCTTAGAAAGATGTGATTTTATTTAATTTTTCCCAATTAATCCCGAAGTTAAACAAGTCTTGGATAACCAATTTTGTTTCGGTCATAATTTCTTCGTTACAAATCCGTTTTCGTTGATTCAACTTGCCATCTCCTTGGATCGAGTTCCTCTTTAAGACTATGAACTGAAAATACCTTGGTTTGTATTCAAAATCACACGGCATAGGTGAAACTTTAGTGAAACTTATGAAGTTAAACATTTTCCTTTATGTAAACAACCTTAAATGATTATTTTTCTAAAAATACTTATACTTTGAATTAAATCATGAAATTTTTATGTGTTATCATATTCATATTAAAAATCATTTTTCCAGAAGATAAACTTCCAATTCAAAGTTTAAGATGGTTTTTAATTATCCAACCCAAAACAGTCCCCGGTTACACTCCGACGTCGTAAAAACAGTTTTTAAGGTATTCTTTGAAAAACCAAGTTTTACCTTGTTAAGTTAGCATATATTTAAGTTATATTACAGGTCTTGAAGTATTTTAAAAGTTAAGTTAGAAGGATCTATTTAGTTTGCAAACAAGTTTGAAAACTTTCAAACTATGTTCTTGTTGTTAAAATTTTATACCACAAAATAAGATAGCTATATATATATGAATCGAATAAGGTTATGAACATAGTTACTACGTCAAGTTCCTTGGACAAGGTTGCTGTAAAAGAGGAGTAAGAACCTAGAACTAAAAGGGTGATGGAATTGGATGAAAGATTGGAAGTAAGTTTGTGTTCTTGGAAGGATTCTTGAAGTGTTTTTGTAAGGGTTTTCTTATGGTGATTAAGTGATGTTTTTGAAGCTAAATGATGGGGAAAATGCTTGGAGATGATCAAGTATGAAGTTAAGAGTATTTTGAGAGAGAAATGGGAGTGTAAGTATGAGAAAATGGGGTGAAGAAATGGTGTGCATGCATAAAAACGTTTTTAGGTTATAAAGGAAAAAAAGATACCTAACTTTGTTTTCTTGCTAAATAATTCATGCTACTTGACAAATGGTTGGTTCCACATGTTTCTTAATCATTTAAGGCTGCTAAGGAGCAGATTTTTATTGGTATATACCAATAGTAAATACATCTAGAAGCTGCGTATGATACGGGTACATATACCCTAGATATACGTGTAGAAATCTTTGAGAAAACGGAACGAGGATTCAAATATAGCTATCTTTTGTAAATATACTTATATTGTTTTATGTATGTAAGCCCTTTAAAAGTGATAAAATACATATCTATACGATGCATGTATAAGTATTATAGGTTATAAGTATTTATGTCGAAGAACGTTACGTATAGTTATCGTTTTGAAAACTTAAGTTAGTAGTTTCAAAATATACTTATAACTCATTGTTATTAGTACCCAATGAGATGTTAAACATCCTTAGATCATGTTAAATATATATAAATACATATATATACATAAACGTATAATTATCGTATGTTATATAGTTCGTGATATCATCGGTCAAATTGAACGGTCAAACGTTGTGTAAAACTCTTTTCGAAGACATAAGTCTCAACAATTTGGATTGCTTGTCATGTTGGTAAGGTTTTAATTTATGTAAATATTAATCTTATAAATATAGAATGATCGAAAAAGTGTGGGTCATTACAGTACCTACCCGTTAAATAAATTTCGTCCCGAAATTTTAAAATTGTACCTATTTTGCGTCATCGGGAAACAAGTGTGGATACTTTTGTTTCATTTGATCCTCTCGTTCCCAAGTAAACTCGGGACCCCTTCGAGCATTCCAATGAACCTTAACGATCGGTATGTTGCTCTGCTTGAGCCGTTTAACTTCACGATCCATGATTTCGATTGGTTCTTCGATGAATTGTAGTTTCTCGTCGACATGGATTTCTTCAAGAGGAATGGTGAGGTCTTCCTTTGCAAGACACTTCTTAAGGTTCGAGACGTGAAAGGTATTATGTACTCCGGCGAGTTGTTGCGGTAACTCGAGTCGATAAGCTACCGGTCCAATGCGTTCGATGATCTTGAACGGGCCTACATATCTTGGGTTCAGTTTACCTCTTTTACCGAAACGTATTACACCTTTCCAAGGTGACACCTTTAGCATAACCATGTCACCGATCTGAAACTCTAATGGTTTCCTTCGGACATCGGCGTAGCTCTTTTGGCGACTACGGGCTGTTTTCAATCTCTCTTTGATTTGTACTATCTTTTCAGTAGTTTCATGTATGATCTCGGGACCAGTTAATTGTCGATCTCCTACTTCATTCCAACAAATAGGAGATCTACACTTCCTTCCGTACAATGCTTCGAATGGTGCAGCTTTAATGCTCGCATGATAACTATTATTATACGAGAATTCTGCTAATGGTAGATATTTATCCCATCCGTTTCCAAAATCGATCACACATGCCCTGAGCATGTCTTCAAGTGTCTGAATTGTTCTTTCACTCTGCCCGTCGGTTTGCGGATGATATGCGGTACTCATATCCAAACGAGTTCCTAGTGCCTCCTGTAGTGATTGCCAGAACTTTGAGGTAAATCTACTATCACGATCAGATATAATGGAAATAGGTATTCCATGCCTTGAAACAACTTCCTTTATATACAATCGTAATAGTTTCTCCATTCTATCCGTTTCCTTTATAGGCAAGAAATGTGCAGACTTGGTGAGACGATCAACAATCACCCAAATGGTGTCGTAACCCCAGGCAGTCTTTGGTAACTTCGTGATGAAATCCATGGTAATACCATCCCATTTCCATTCTGGGATTTCTGGTTGTTGAAGTAACCCTGACGGCTTTTGGTGTTCTGCTTTGACCTTGGAACAAGTTAAACACTCCCCAACATATGTTGCTACGTCTGTCTTTAAATTAGGCCACCAATAACGTGTCTTAAGATCTTGATACATCTTTCCAACTCCAGGATGTATCGAGTATCTTGTCTTATGTGCCTCATTCAATATCAACTTCCTTAATCCACCCAACTTCGGTACCCAAATACGATTTGCAAAATATCGAATTCCGTCTTCCCGTATAACGAGTTGCTTCTCATACTTCTTCATTATTTAATTTCCTATATTTTCTTTAGTAAGTGCTTCTCGTTGAGCCTCTTTGATTTGTGAGTTGAGATTCATGCGAATTTTTATGTTCATTGCTCGTACTCGAATTGGTTCTCGTTCCTTTCTGCTTAAAGCGTCAGCCACCACATTCGCTTTCCCGGGATGATAACGAATTTCACAGTCATAGTCGTTTATTAACTCGACCCACCTACGTTGCCTCATGTTCAGCTGTTTCTGATCAAAAATATGTTGAAGGCTTTTATGATCAGTAAACACATTGCATTTAACCCCATACAAGTAGTGTCTCCATATCTTCAATGCAAACACGACTGCTCCCAGTTCTAGATCATGCGTCGTATAATTCCGCTCGTGAATCTTTAATTGTCGGGATGCGTATGCAATAACTTTCTTTCGTTGCATAAGAACACAACCAAAACCTTGTCGCGAAGCATCACAATATATTTCAAAATCATCGTTCCCTTCAGGTAACGATAAGATAGGCGCCGTAGTTAACTTCTTCTTCAGTAATTGAAATGCGTTCTCCTGCTCCGAGGTCCATTCGTATTTCTTCCCTTTTTGCGTTAATGCTGTCAACGGCTTAGCTATTCGGGAAAAATCTTGAATAAACCTTCTATAATAACCGGCTAAACCCAAAAATTGGCGTATCTGCGTTGGTGTCTTAGGAGTCTCCCATTTTTCAATGGCTTCAATTTTTGCTGGATCAACCTGAATTCCTTTGCTACTAACAACGTGGCCAAGAAATTGCACTTCTTTCAACCAGAAAGCACATTTAGAAAATTTAGCATATAGCTGTTCTTTTCTTAACAACTCTAATATCAACCTTACATGCTGCTCATGCTCTTGCTCACTCTTAGAATAGATAAGAATATCATCAATGAAAACGATAACAAACTTATCTAAATATGGACTACAAACTCGATTCATGAGGTCCATGAATACAGCTGGCGCATTCGTCAATCCAAACGGCATAACCAAAAATTCGTAATGACCGTAGCGTGTCCGAAAAGCAGTTTTCGGTATATCTTCTTCTTTGACACGTAATTGATGATAGCCCGATCTTAGGTCAATTTTCGAGTACACACATGATCCTTGGAGTTGATCAAATAAGTCGTCAATTCTCGGTATTGGATACCGATTCTTGATAGTTAACTTATTTAATTCACGATAATCTATACACATTCGGAAAGATCCGTCTTTCTTCTTGACGAATAAAATTGGAGCTCCCCACGGTGAAGTACTTGGTCGTATGAATCCACGATCCAGTAATTCTTTTAACTGACTCTGAAGTTCTTTTAACTCGGACGGTGCAAGTCTATATGGAGCACGGGCAACCGGTGCAGCTCCTGGTACAAGATCTATTTGAAATTCTACAGATCTAAATGGAGGTAATCCTGGCAACTCTTCCGGAAATACTTCAGGAAAATCTCTTGCCACAGGCACGTCATTGATGCACTTCTCTTTTTCTTTCTTTTCGACTTTATTAACATGTGCTAAGATAGCATAGCACCCTTTCTTCAAGCACTTTTGAGCTTTCAAATAACTAATGAGTTTTAGCTTTGAGTTACCCTTCTCTCCATAAATCATTACTGGCGTTTTATTCTTACGAGGAATGCGAATTGCCTTCTTGGTGCACACAACTTCGGCTCCTATTTTGGACATCCAGTCCATGCCGACTATTACATCAAAACTTCCTAATTCTACGGGTATCAAATCAATCTTAAATGTTTCTCCGGCTAAATTTATTTTACAATCACGGCAAATTTTATCGGCTTTAATTAGTTTACCATTAGCTAACTCAATCATGTACTTAGCATCTAGAGGTAATGATGAACAATTCAATTTAGCGTGAAAGTCTCTACACACGTAACTTCTATCAGCACCAGTATCAAATATAATAGATGCGGATAAGTTATTAATGGTAAACGTACCCGTAACAAGCTTCGGGTCTTCACATGCCTCTCTAGCATTAATAACAAATGCTCTCCCACGTGCAGGTCCGATATTCTTCTCTGGATTCGGGCACTGGCTCTTATAGTGACCTTGTTTTCCACACCCATAACAAGTAATGGTAGCCAAAGCAGTTCTATTTGCATTGGTGGCAGGAGTCTTGGTACCATTTGTATTTATAACGAGAGCCCTACAATCTTCAGCAAGATGACCCTTTCGATTACATTTGTTGCATACCACATTACAGTAACCAGAGTGATGTTTGTGGCATCGGTTGCATAAAGGATTTTGTCCTTTATAACCAAAGCTTAAACCACTACCCGCACCTTGCGTGATTTCTTGTTTCTTAAAAGATTGTTGTTGGTTACCTCGATCATAATTTCCATTCCACTTTCTTTTGTTACCTGATACCTTCACATCAGTATTGGATACTTTCTTATCCATGATGACCTGATCCATTAGCTCGTTTGCCATGGTTATAGCTTCATGAATTGTCTTAGGTTTCGATGCTGTAACGTTTGCCTTGACCTTTTTGGGCAAACCATCTTTGTACATTTCAATCTTCCGTTCTTCGGTTGGAACCAATTCAGGACATAGCAAAACTAATTCCATGAATAGTTGATTGTAGTTGGTGATTTCAGTACCAACAACCTTCAGACTTCGTAATTCATCTTCCAACTTCCTAACCTCGTTCCTTGGACAATATTCGTTGATTAACATTGTTTTGAATTCTTCCCATGGAGTATCATAAGCTACATCTCCTCCTACAGCCTTCACATAATTTTTCCACCACGTGAGTGCACTATCTTGTAAAGTGCATAATGCATACTTGGTCATATCTTTTTCAACACAACCACTGATTTTAAACACAGTCTCCATCTTTTCTATCCATCGGGTTAAACCGATCGGTCCTTCTGTTCCACTGAATGATGAGGGCTTGCAAGCTTGAAAAGTTTTGTAAGTGCACCCCACACGAGGATTTGGGTTAACTGCAGCACCTCTTGCAGCCTCGACCCATAACATTCTGTCGTTCACTCGTTGATTGATGAGTTCCTGGATTTCTTGTTCCGTCATTCGGTTCAATCGCGCCATATTCTTCTATAAGAATGAAAAGAAAATAATTATTCACATGGAATATTATAGATGTAGTGTATATTTACAGTACATTATAGCTTATTAATAATATGAACCAGGTATTATTATAAAAGCCTTTTCTTCTTATTAGCGTTTTATAATTATATCTAGGGTAGTACCTACCCGTTAATGTCCATACTTAATAGCTTAGTACAGAATCAATTACTACCATCTAAATAATACTTAACCATGGAAAATTATTGCATTTCACACTTCACTATTTTACATATGCTTATCTTACATCAAACATTAAGCAAACCACACTAATAATATTATACAAAACATTATATGATCCCATGGTTTAATACGGCAGCGCATCGTTTGGTCTATTTTCTAGGACGTTTAGGTTCAAAGAATCGCTTAACGCTTATCCTGGCTGTCTGCCTATATTTTGGCTGTGGGACTGAAGAACTGGATGCCGGGATAGAACGAATAGGAATAGCGGGAATAGGGGTGGTAGTGTCTAGTGGAGTTGGTGCCACATCATCCTTATTAAACTCAGGATTTGAATTTTTTAATTCATTAGCCTTTCGTTTCTTTCCTAGTTCGAACTCTTCTTTTGTAATTTCCTGTATTTCTTCCTCGGGTTCACTTTCCTCCTCGGGTTCACTTTCCTCCTCGGGTTCACTTTCCGGGTTCTCTATAGTCGGTTCATCCGGAATTTGTGAGTCTTCCCCAAAGATATTATTTTCATCATCGGATAGGTTAATGACTGGAACACCATCTGAAGATTCTGGTTCGGAGTCGCTGAATGTGATAACAAGTTTTGAGCCCGACATCTATCACACAACAACTAACCCATTAGTACTACATAATATTTACATATAAATTTTAACCAACAATGATAAGCAATGGTTTTTAAATCAGACCCGGTCAAAGTCCAGACTTACTAATGTATCCTAACGACTTATCAGTTAGACACACTAATGCAAACCTGGTTCGCTAAGACCACCGCTCTGATACCACATGTCATAACCCGTCCTTAACCATAAGAACGTGTTAGATAACGTATGATTTCATTTCGAGGTATTGACCTCTATATGCGACATTTTTAAAAGGAAAACTGCATATATTATACATTACAAACCATAATTCTTATTTTTGTTACAAGCTTTAGACAATAAAAAGATGATTATCGTTTAGCGATAATCTTCGACTTACAAACTTTGCAAATGATAATAACAACCCGATTTCTAGCATATTTTACAACACAAGTTCTTGGATACGCAGTTTTGTTTTTGACACATATATGCGTACGCAAGATCTTGCTCAAATTCAACATAATGCAGCGGAAGCTTCTAATTATCACCTGAGAATAAACATGTTTAAAACGTCAACATAAAGTTGGTGAGATATAGGTTTAATGTCGGCAGCAATATATATATAGACCACAAGATTTCGTATATAAACAGTTTAATAAAAATATTCTAAGTGGTTGAGCACTTGGTAACCATACTTAACAATTAATCACGTCGCATATTCCCTTTAATATGAAATCTTACTACACCGTACCAAGTGTAGTCACAAAACGAAGTACTGTGCAACCGTTGAATACTGGTCGTCCAGTCCGGTTGGGGTTGTCAGGCCCGATAGATCTATCAACAGGATTCGCGTTTACAATACCGCTGTAAATATTAGTTACCAAGCTACAGGGAAGTATGCCAGTGGTACAACTCAACGTAGAATATATTTTTCAGTTACTTGTGTCCATAATGTAAAACATAAAATACATGTATTCTCATCCCGAAATATTTAGAGTTTAAAAGTGGGACTATATACTCACGTTCGTCTTGAAGATATATATATTTTTGACTTGGTCTTCCGGTTGATATCACGAACCTATCCATATATAATATATCAATACCTTTTCTTTTTAAACAAACGTCTCATATATATACTTGTTATACTTTTAATACTTTGAATAATTCCTTAGTCCGTAGTTAGCATTTCGTTGTTAGTAATTCAATTTTAATGGTTCATTTGTAGATGTTTAATATACCCGCAATGAAATAAATAAAACCCCCAACGAAATAAATAAAACCCCATCGTATATGTATTGGTCGAGATTAATCTTGACCCACGGTACCAGTGTTGTCAAATGACGTGTTGCGTACATAAAGTACCGGTGTTGTCAAATGACGTGTTGCGTACAAACATGGGATCTTATGATTAATCTTCTCGTATTGTTTATGGGTGATCCTGAACCATATAAAAGTGAATTATAAGTACATATATATAAAATATCATGTTATCTTAGAAAGATGTGATTTTATTTAATTTTTCCCAATTAATCCCGAAGTTAAACAAGTCTTGGATAACCAATTTTGTTTCGGTCATAGTTTCTTCGTTACAAATCCGTTTTCGTTGATTCAACTTGCCATCTCCTTGGATCGAGTTCCTCTTTAAGACTATGAACTGAAAATACCTTGGTTTGTATTCAAAATCACACGGCATAGGTGAAACTTTAGTGAAACTTATGAAGTTAAACATTTTCCTTTATGTAAACAACCTTAAATGATTATTTTTCTAAAAATACTTATACTTTGAATTAAATCATGAAATTTTTATGTGTTATCATATTCATATTAAAAATCATTTTTCCAGAAGATAAACTTCCAATTCAAAGTTTAAGATGGTTTTTAATTATCCAACCCAAAACAGTCCCCGGTTACACTCCGACGTCGTAAAAACAGTTTTTAAGGTATTCTTTGAAAAACCAAGTTTTACCTTGTTAAGTTAGCATATATTTAAGTTATATTACAGGTCTTGAAGTATTTTAAAAGTTAAGTTAGAAGGATCTATTTAGTTTGCAAACAAGTTTGAAAACTTTCAAACTATGTTCTTGTTGTTAAAATTTTATACCACAAAATAAGATAGCTATATATATATGAATCGAATAAGGTTATGAACATAGTTACTACCTCAAGTTCCTTGGACAAGGTTGCTGTAAAAGAGGAGTAAGAACCTAGAACTAAAAGGGTGATGGAATTGGATGAAAGATTGGAAGTAAGTTTGTGTTCTTGGAAGGATTCTTGAAGTGTTTTTGTAAGGGTTTTCTTATGGTGATTAAGTGATGTTTTTGAAGCTAAATGATGGGGAAAATGCTTGGAGATGATCAAGTATGAAGTTAAGAGTATTTTGAGAGAGAAATGGGAGTGTAAGTATGAGAAAATGGGGTGAAGAAATGGTGTGCATGCATAAAAACGTTTTTAGGTTATAAAGGAAAAAAAAGATACCTAACTTTGTTTTCTTGCTAAATAATTCATGCTACTTGACAAATGGTTGGTTCCACATGTTTCTTAATCATTTAAGGCTGCTAAGGAGCAGATTTTATTGGTATATACCAATAGTAAATACATCTAGAAGCTGCGTATGATACGGGTACATATACCCTAGATATACGTGTAGAAATCTTTGAGAAAACGGAACGAGGATTCAAATATAGCTATCTTTTGTAAATATACTTATATTGTTTTATGTATGTAAGCCCTTTAAAAGTGATAAAATACATATCTATACGATGCATGTATAAGTATTATAGGTTATAAGTATTTATGTCGAAGAACGTTACGTATAGTTATCGTTTTGAAAACTTAAGTTAGTAGTTTCAAAATATACTTATAACTCATTGTTATTAGTACCCAATGAGATGTTAAACATCCTTAGATAATGTTAAATATATATAAATACATATATATACATAAACGTATAATTATCGTATGTTATATAGTTCGTGATATCATCGGTCAAATTGAACGGTCAAACGTTGTGTAAAACTCTTTTCGAAGACATAAGTCTCAACAATTTGGATTGCTTGTCATGTTGGTAAGGTTTAATTTATGTAAATATTAATCTTATAAATATAGAATGATCGAAAAAGTGCGGGTCATTACAAAAGGTAATAACACGATTTGATTTTTCAAATTACCAGAATATCTGGAAAAGACCGAATCAGCAAGAAAAATATTTCTTGATATGTTTAGAGGTTAAATAGAATGAAAGAGTTATGTAACATGGTTCATGATGAGGGTATGATCTGTGAACCTTTATCACGTTCCATTAGAAACTCAGCATGACTTACTGTAATATAACCACGTTGGCCCGACGTCATTATATTATACTAACTCATGCTTCAATTCCCAACACTTCTCCAGAAATCATTCTTAATTTAAACTCAAATTTTACAAAAGGATAGAAACTAAAACAGTTTCTTTTATGATGTAACATAGATAGCACGAGAAAATGGATAATTTCGAACAAAAATATTTATGAATATATCTTCAGAAATATCGAAGATATTTATAATGAAAGATACGATGATATCTTGAAATTTTCAAGAATGAAGAAAATTCTTCCGTAAGGATTTAAGATAAGTAAGGAGCAAGTTATTCACTAAGGATTTCAGTAGATACTGAATTATCTGGATTCTTTGAATACAATTAGTCCTTGTGATTTGTCCACAGCCTCCTTCATGGTTTACTCAATCCGTTTTTCAGTACCAAATTTTCTCATTTTTCGAGCTTTTTCAACACACTACTCTTTATCATCAAACTTTTGACTGTTATGGTCGTTTACAATTTTTGCTGCTTCATCAGCATTTTCTAAAATTCGGAGAACTAATTCGCAGCTTGGGGTGCTTTTCAGAAATTCACAATTGAAGTACGTACGTCTAGGAGATAGACGTTATATGTATATATAACTGTTGGCGTAGAATCACTGCAAAATTCGAGAATAATAATTGAAGCTTGTTGGTATGGAAACTGCCGTTATAAGATGCAGATGAGTACATGATAGGGTTTCAATGAATAAATATAGTAACTTTTCGGAGAGGCTTAAGTCAAAGGGTAATGAAGTTATTGGTACGTTTACTGTTAATGTGGTGAAATATAAAAGGTTTCCCGGTAACAAAAACGTATATGTCAAGTTTATAATAAGGCTAATCCAAAAAGTCGAAGTTGGCTGGTTGGATGTGTGATAAAGCTGGATACTTTGAAAAGGGATTGCAAGGTTATTTTCGGTAATAACAACGCCAATGGATCACAGATTCATGTTAAACTTCTACTTAGGTTCCGGGAGTTTTACAGGTGCATGACTATATGCATAGATCTTTCTTTTCATGGATAACGTGTGATTGGATCATCCTCTTGATTGTTTCTTAATTGAGGTGTTTTCAAGAATCTTGAAGGGTTTGAACGCAGATTGTAATCGTCAATATACATGTGATGTTCTAGAATTTTGAATTATACGAATATTTTTCTGGGTTTTATGAATAGATGTGATGTTTTAGCACAGTTTTGAAATCAAGGTATAGTTTAGAAAGATGTAGGAATCTAAGAGTGATGTCCTGTTAAATCTTGACTTGGATTCTGTTATGTCAAAATTAGAATATGTAAATGAAATTGGATGAGAATGGTTGTTCTGATTTCTTATGAAATAATGTATATCGTTGTGAAGGTAGTGGGTATATCTAATGATTATTGAATAATTGAAGAATGTGTAGTGTAACATAGTAATTGTGAACTTATATATTCCTCGGGTATTACCTACCCGTTAAAAATTTCACAAGTAATATTTTGTATAAGAGAATTTTTATTACAATCTTTATGAAAATATATGTATGTATATTTTCTTCAGATGTAATACACATTTAATGAGTTAATATAATATTAAACACATCTGATTTTCGGTTAAAACTAGAATAAATAATCTCTAAGACTTTAGAGATTACATAATCGCCGTAAAATATTTCTCCAATGAAGTTATGAATCAATACTTCGTTGGTTATTGTTGTTGGTATTCCTTGGTATCTATGGTGTTGATGTGGAACGATATGTAGAACGAAGATGACGAATGTAGGACGAAGATTGTGCTCATGGTATGGATTGTGGTGTTGCGGTGTGTGATGCGAATGTTGTTGTTGGTGGTACCGTTATTGCTGGTACTGGTACTGCCGGTGCTGGTGGCGATGGCGCTGGTGGTGCTGGTGGTACCTGCTGTCCCTTTGATGCTTGTAAATTGTGCATCATATTCTCCAAAGCCACTACTCGAGCACGAAGCTCGTTGAATTCTTTCACTACTCCGGAATGATTTGCGGTTGGAACAAGAGGGTGAATAAGATCTAGAATTCTTGATATTATATAATCGTTGCTAGATATCCTTGAAATGAGGGTGAAAATAGTGTTTCAAACTGGTTCGCCAGTAAGCGCTTCAGGTTATTCGCCAATAGGGCAATTTGGTGGGTGGAAGGGGTCACCTTCTTCTCGTCTCCATTGATTAAGTCGACTACGAACCCACTCCCATTTCATCCAAAAAAGATGATGACTAATTGGTTGGTTCATTCCGGCTACGCTGCCATTGGAGCTCGAGGAATCAAGTGAGAAATCCATGTTATGTGATCGGATAAAGGGTTTGTGATATGAAATGGGTGTTGAATACTGAATGATATCTTCGTCTCCTCGATATACGTATATTTAGCAAAAATATTCCGTAATTTACGGAGAAAATTTAGAAAAAGTGTCAGACAAAGTCTACTGGGATAGATATAATAAGATATGTTTTGTCTGTACATCATCTATGTAATAATTGCAGTATGACGTGTCGGGACTTTATATAATAAGCAAGTGATTTCCAACAAGGAATGATAAGCATGTAATTAGATAAACTTTTGATTGAAGACTTTCAATTCGTAATGGCCTATTCAGGTTTAGGGGCTTGAGCTATAGGATCCTTTAAATCGGAAAAATCTAAACCCTTATATCCTAGAGTTTCTTAGACGCCACCCGTCAAGAAAGTTCAATGATCAAAAATAACGAGAAAACAAAAATTTAAAAGTGATGAATATGAATATTGATGACATTATAATGTATTTGAGTTATCGAGAATCTTTATGAGTCAATAATGACATTTTCCGGTTCGCAAACCAATGCACAAAGGCATAAGGGCACATAGTGTAACATCCCGCCTTTTTCCATTTACTTTTCCGTTATACTAATATAAAGTCCGTTATATGTTTATAACATCTCCCGTTGATACGCGTTTTAAATTATCTCGTTTAGGTAATTCCCGCACCCGAACGAAAGTTGAGGGACTAAACTTGACAAGGGATCAAACCCTTGACTAGGTCAAAGGGTCAAACCCCTTTCACCCATTCATTTTCATTCCCATCTCTCTCTTTCTCTCTAGCAAGAACACACACACTCAAAACCAAATTCATTCAATCATCATCTAAATTCGATCTAGGAGGCTTACAACAAAATAAATTACATATTTGTGATCCTCTCTTCATCCTCTTCATTTTGGTACCAACTTCATCTCATTTGGGTAACTTTCTAAAATCACTAGATTTTGTGTTCTTGATGTTTTTAACTTATAAAAGTGTTAATTAGTGTCTATGGCTCAAGTCTAACATGAATATATGATTTGTATGCTCGATCTCGTTGTTTTAGTGTAACTAGCATGAACTTGAATTTTGGTGTGTTGTTCTTGAATTTTGGATGATCATATGTTGTTAGATGTTGAAAGTTGATGTATTAAAAGTGTTACTAGTATCATTAGCTTCGTTTTGATGTATAGGTTGATTAAGGAAACTCCAAGAACATGATTAGTGATTTTGTGAACTTGGATTAGGGTTTGATAAGCTTTAGATGAACTTTTGATGCACCAAATGCTATGAAATATTGTAGATAAGAATTTTGTTGCAATGTGTGTATGATTACCTTCGAAACGGCATATCATACATGTAAATTGGTTGCTGGAATCATAAAATGCATTTGATGAACTTGAAACTTTGAAAATGGATTCGTAATGATCACTTGACGGAAAATCGGTTATTGAAATTGATGTTTTTGTTTGATGAAACGTGCTTAGTTGTATTTCCTCGTCAAATTACCTTTCTAATGATATATGATATGCGTTTTAAATGTTTTCGGTGCATGAAATGTGTTAAATTGTGTTTTGGGTCGTGACTTAGACCAATTTTCTGCAAACAACATGTTTCCCAGGTAGTGCGCGCCGCGCACATACCTGCGCGCCGCGCAGAATTAGAAATCTCAGATGCTTGCCTTCTTGGTTGAGTTCTGACCAGAAATTGCACTGGGTGCGCGCCGCGCAACCCATTGCGCGCCGCGCATATGCCCAGCTCATTTTTGTTTTTATTTTTCCTTTCACAAAATGTTTCCCGCTTAACCGTAACTCCGATTAACATGAAACTTGGCCATTCTGCTCATAAATGATTTCTCATCATGGGAAAATTGTCGGATACCCGACCCGACCCCGTTGACTTTGACTTTGACCAAGTTTGACTTTTAGTCAAACTTAACCAAACGATTATACAATCGTTCTAACATACTTAACTACTTGTATCGTGCATGAAACTTGACAAATTGATTCACATGCTATATTAATCGAGTCGTAACGAGCCATAGGACTAATTGAACATCTTTGACCGTTTGTGTTTACCGTTATTGATACAACCTATATGTTTAGGTCAAGACTAGCTTTGTCTTTGCACACATTTACTTGTTGAAGTACTCTACTACTCGTGCATTCAAGGTGAGATCATAGTCCCACTCTTACTCTTTTTGAACTTACATTTGGGATGAGAAAACATAAACATTTCTTTTACTAAGTGAACACAAGTACAGGAAAACAAACATTCTACATACGAGTTTAGAACAAAATCCTCAATTCGATTATCATTAGTTACACTTGCCGGGTGTAAGCGAGAACTTATGTTGTATGGATCCATATGGGTTTGATAAACCCTCATTCAAACGGTTCGCTACCGTTTACGAATGAAATATATTTTCGAGAAACAGTGTATGTTCTAGCACTAAGTGATGGGGTTCAATGGAAGGAAATGTTAAGCATTGATAATTGGGTGCTCGTGAAACAAACTTTTGGAATGTATTACTATTATTTCATTGATGCAAATCTTGTGGTTCACTTGTACTTACTTACTTAAACCTATGATTTCACCAACGTTTTCGTTGACAGATTTCTATGTTTTTCTCAGGTCCTTGAACGATACATGATACATGCTTCCGCTCATTATTTTTATACTTGCATTGGATGTCGAGTATATATGCATACATGGAGCGTCTTTTGAATACTTTTAAATTGTGTCGCATAAATTTCATTTGTACTTAAAACTTTGTATCGTAACTTGTGGTGGAACTATTCTTGTAAACTTGAACAACCTTTACATTTGAAATGAATGCGACATATCTTTTGGTCAAACGTTGTTTTAAAGACTTATGACCACGTAACGGGACCTAAGTAGACGGCGCCGTCAATGACGATTTGGTCGGGTCGCTACAGATGGTATCAGAGCGTTGGTTGTAGGGATTTAGAGTTCATTGGTGTCAACCTCGAGTCATAGGGTACATTGGTGAGTCTAGACTACAACCGGCATATAGACTTGAAGTAGGAATTACTTGACTACTTGTGCATTTATACTCGAACGATTCTACTCATATCTACTCTTAGTTCATCTTAATCTCACGTTGTTTAATTCGATTGACGCGCCACCTTGACTATATGAAATGATGTCGAATGCACATATGAATCAGGGTAATATAATTTCCGGGATTATATTACGGTGACTCATATGAACGTTCCGACATTATGACATAAAGAATTTAAGGCGAGTCGAGGAAAAACTTCTCTTTATCTTTATTCTATATCACGGTTAGTATTATTGAGAATACTAATCAATGATATTCTTGTGTCTTGAAGGAACAATGGCTCCTCGTCGTGTACGCCGCAATGAAACTCCCGAACAAGCTCTTGAACGGATGATAGCTACCGCTGTAGATGCGGCCATGGCCGGTCACTCATCCAACAACAATAATAATAACAACCACAACAACAACAACAACAACAACAACAACAACAATGGAGCCGGAAACTCAAACGAGGGATGCTCCTATAAAGCTTTCATGGGGTGCAAACCTCACACTTTTGATGGAACCGGGGGACCGGTCGTGCTCACCCGATGGTTTGAGCAAACGGAAGCCGTCTTTAGCATAAGCGGTTGTCGGGACCAAGACAAGGTCAAATACTCCACTCACACTTTCTCCGGAACTGCTCTAACATGGTGGAACACCTATGTTCAATCGGTGGGTACCGATGAAGCTCATGCCCTCTCTTGGGCCGATCTAAAGGAAAAGATGATTGTTGAATATTTTCCGCGCGAAGAAACCCGAAAGCTTGAGGAAGAACTAAGAGCTTTGAAAGCGGCCGGAAACGATCTTAAAGCTTATAATCAACGCTTCGCCGAACTATCCTTGATGTGTCCTAATCTTGTTAACCCCGAATCTCAAAGGATTGAGCTCTACATGCTCGGTCTTCCAAAAAGCATCAAACAAGGGGTGATGTCATCCAAACCCACTACTCATCAAGCCGCTATGAACATGGCTCGCCAACTAATTGAAACGGTTGACGAAATCGTAGTTCCGGCACCTAAGGCCGAGGATAAATCGGGCGGCAACAAAAGAAAGTGGGAACCCTCCCAATCAAGCAACAACAACTTTGCTAAGAAGCCTTACACCTCCGACGGCAAGAGGGGTTATGCCGGGAACCTACCTCTTTGCAACAAATGCAACAAACATCACTTTGGTGAATGTGGCAAGTTAATTTGCCACCGGTGCCAAGGAGTTGGTCATAAGGCCAACGATTGTAAAAGTGCCACTCCCGTTGCTCGAAAGTGGCCCAATGCACCAAAGACGGGCACTTGTTACGAATGTGGTCAAACAGGCCATTATAGAAATGCATGCCCAAAGAAGAAAGATAACCCCAACACGCGCGGCCGAGCTTTCAACATCAACACCGAGGAAGCCCGGGATGACACTGAACTAGTCACGGGTACGTTTCTTCTCAACAATTCTTATGTCTCTTGCTTATTCGATTCAGGTGCCGATAAATGCTTTGTATCCAAGACTTTGACTCATTATTTTAGCACTCCACCTCTTCCATTACATACCACTTATACCATTGAAGTGGCTAACGGGAAACTATTAAGCGCCAAAACATATTACCGGGGGTGTACGTTAAACATTTTGGGTAAGGAATTTGAAATTGATTTGATACCCATGGAACTAGGAAGCTTTGATGTAATAATCGGTATGAATTGGTTAGTCAAAACGAAATCTCACATTCTTTGTGATCTTAACGCAATCCGAATTCCTATCGAGAATGGTGAACCTTTGATTGTCTATGGCGATAAGAGTTGCACCGGACTCAACCTCGTTTCGTGTGTTAAAGTTAGAAAACTACTCCGTAAGGGTTGTTTTGCGATCCTTGCTCACGTTAAGAAAGTCGAGTCCGATGAGAAGCACATTGATGATGTGCCAATTGTTAGTGACTATTCCGATGTATTTCCCGACGAATTACCGGGTCTTCCGCCTCATCGACCGGTTGAATTCCAAATCGATCTTATTCCGGGAGCCGCACCCGTAGCACGTGCACCATATAGACTCGCTCCATCCGAAATGCAAGAATTGCAAAGTCAAATCCAAGAACTACTTGATCGTGGTTTTATCCAACCTAGCCATTCACCTTGGGGCGCTCCGATTTTGTTTGTTAAAAAGAAAGACGGATCCCTACGAATGTGCATTGATTATCGTGAACTAAATAAATTGACGGTTAAGAACCGATATCCTCTTCCTCGCATCGATGACCTCTTTGATCAACTACAAGGGTCTTGTGTATATTCGAAAATCGATCTCGGCTCGGGTTATCATCAATTAAGGGTTAAGGGGGAAGATGTCTCCAAAACCGCTTTCCGAACTCGTTATGGTAGTTATGAATTTCTTGTAATGCCATTTGGTCTCACTAACGCACCGGCGGTGTTCATGGATCTTATGAACCGCGTGTGCAAACCGTATCTTGACAAATTCGTTATCGTGTTCATCGATGATATTTTAGTCTATTCAAAAAGCGAAGAAGAACACGAGGGACACCTCCGACTTGTGCTTGAACTTTTAAGACAAGAACAACTCTATGCCAAATTCTCCAAGTGTGAATTTTGGTTAAAGGAAGTTCAATTTCTTGGTCATGTTGTAAGTGATCAAGGTATTAAAGTCGATCCCACGAAAATCGAAGCCATTAGTAAATGGGAGACTCCTACTACTCCTACTCACATTCGTCAATTCTTGGGTCTCGCCGGGTACTATCGTAGATTCATCGAAAATTTCTCTTTGGTTGCACGTCCTCTAACCGCATTGACTCACAAGGGAAAGAAATTCATTTGGGCGACCGAACATGAATCCGCATTCCAAATCTTGAAAACGAAGCTAACCACCGCTCCTATCTTGTCACTTCCCGAAGGCAATGATGACTTTGTTGTATATTGCGATGCCTCGAAACATGGTTTTGGGTGTGTATTGATGCAACGAACGAAAGTCATTGCTTATGCTTCTCGACAACTCAAAATTCATGAACGAAACTATACGACACATGATCTCGAACTCGGAGCCGTTGTCTTTGCACTTAAAATGTGGAGACACTATCTTTATGGAACCAAGAGTACTATCTTCACCGATCACAAAAGCCTTCAACACATTTTCGATCAAAAGCAACTAAACATGAGACAACGAAGGTGGATTGAAACCTTAAACGATTACGATTGCGAGCTTCGTTACCATCCCGGGAAGGCAAATGTAGTAGCCGATGCCTTAAGTCGAAAAGAAAGAGCGGTGCCTCTCCGTGTCCGAGCTTTAAACATCACCATTCACACCAACCTTAATAGCCAAATTCGGGTAGCCCAAGATGAGGCTCTCAAGGATGAAAACATCTCTCTCGAACACTTGAACGTCCTCACCTCTCGATTCGAAGTTAAAGAAACCGGACTCCGATATTTCGCCGGAAGAATTTGGGTGCCTAGTTATGGGGATCTACGAAGCCTTATTTTAGATGAAGCCCATAAGTCACGATACTCGATTCACCCCGGTGCCAATAAAATGTACCACGACCTTAAACAACTATATTGGTGGCCGAACATCAAAAGGGACGTAGCTACTTATGTTTCCAAGTGTTTGACATGTTCCAAAGTCAAAGCCGAACACCAAAGACCGTCCGGACTACTTCAACAACCCGAGATCCCGCAATGGAAGTGGGAAAGGATAACGATGGATTTTATCACCAAGCTACCAAAAACGACGGGCGGTTATGATACCATTTGGGTTATTGTTGACCGTCTCACCAAATCCGCACACTTCCTTGCCATGAAAGAAACGGACAAAATGGAGAAACTTGCACAACTTTACATTAAGGAGATCATAGCCCGACACGGTGTACCATTATCGATTATCTCCGACCGAGATGGCCGTTTCGTTTCTAGATTTTGGCGTACATTGCAAGAAGCGTTGGGAACGCGTTTAGACATGAGCACCGCATATCATCCTCAAACCGATGGACAAAGCGAACGTACAATTCAAACCTTAGAGGACATGTTACGAGCTTGCGTGGTTGATTTCGGAAAAGCTTGGGACAAGCACTTACCTCTCGCCGAGTTCTCTTACAACAATAGTTATCACGCGAGTATTAAAGCCGCACCTTTTGAAGCGCTATATGGCCGCAAATGTCGTTCACCTCTTTGTTGGGCCGAGGTAGGCGACGTGCAAATCACCGGACCCGAACTCATTCACGAAACCACCGAGAAAATCGTTCAAATCCGAGATAGGCTTAGGACGGCCCGAAGTCGTCAAAAGAGCTATACCGACAAACGACGCAACGATCTTGAATTTCAAGTCAGTGACCGAGTAATGTTAAAAGTCGCACCTTGGAAGGGTGTAATCCGTTTTGGGAAACGTGGGAAGCTAAATCCGCGGTATATTGGTCCTTTCGAAATCTTGGAGCGTATTGGAACCGTTGCTTATCGTTTAGATCTTCCGCCTCAATTGAACTCCGTTCATCCTACCTTCCATGTATCTAACTTGAAAAAGTGTCTTGCCGAACCCGATATCGTCATCCCTCTCGAAGAACTTACTATTGATGACAAACTTCATTTTGTGGAGGAACCGGTTGAAATTGTGGACACCTCCGTCAAGACATTGAAACAAAGCCGAATCCCGATTGTCAAGGTTCGTTGGAATGCCAAAAGAGGACCCGAGTTTACTTGGGAAAGACAAGATCAAATGCAAAGGAAGTATCCTCATCTATTCGTGAATTCGGAAACGCAAGATCTCGAGGAAGAAACAACGACTACTACGCCTACTTAAATTTCGGGACGAAATTTCTTTTAAGGAGTAGGTAATGTAACATCCCGCCTTTTTCCATTTACTTTTCCGTTATACTAATATAAAGTCCGTTATATGTTTATAACATCTCCCGTTGATACGCGTTTTTAATTATCTCGTTTAGGTAATTCCCGCACCCGAACGAAAGTTGAGGGACTAAACTTGACAAGGGATCAAACCCTTGACTAGGTCAAAGGGTCAAACCCCTTTCACCCATTCATTTTCATTCCCATCTCTCTCTTTCTCTCTAGCAAGAACACACACACTCAAAACCAAATTCATTCAATCATCATCTAAATTCGATCTAGGAGGCTTACAACAAAATAAATTACATATTTGTGATCCTCTCTTCATCCTCTTCATTTTGGTACCAACTTCATCTCATTTGGGTAACTTTCTAAAATCACTAGATTTTGTGTTCTTGATGTTTTTAACTTATAAAAGTGTTAATTAGTGTCTATGGCTCAAGTCTAACATGAATATATGATTTGTATGCTCGATCTCGTTGTTTTAGTGTAACTAGCATGAACTTGAATTTTGGTGTGTTGTTCTTGAATTTTGGATGATCATATGTTGTTAGATGTTGAAAGTTGATGTATTAAAAGTGTTACTAGTATCATTAGCTTCGTTTTGATGTATAGGTTGATTAAGGAAACTCCAAGAACATGATTAGTGATTTTGTGAACTTGGATTAGGGTTTGATAAGCTTTAGATGAACTTTTGATGCACCAAATGCTATGAAATATTGTAGATAAGAATTTTGTTGCAATGTGTGTATGATTACCTTCGAAACGGCATATCATACATGTAAATTGGTTGCCCGAATCATAAAATGCATTTGATGAACTTGAAACTTTGAAAATGGATTCGTAATGATCACTTGACGGAAAATCGGTTATTGAAATTGATGTTTTTGTTTGATGAAACGTGCTTAGTTGTATTTCCTCGTCAAATTACCTTTCTAATGATATATGATATGCGTTTTAAATGTTTTCGGTGCATGAAATGTGTTAAATTGTGTTTTGGGTCGTGACTTAGACCAATTTTCTGCAAACAACATGTTTCCCAGGTAGTGCGCGCCGCGCACATACCTGCGCGCCGCGCAGAATTAGAAATCTCAGATGCTTGCCTTCTTGGTTGAGTTCTGACCAGAAATTGCACTGGGTGCGCGCCGCGCAACCCATTGCGCGCCGCGCATATGCCCAGCTCATTTTTGTTTTTATTTTTCCTTTCACAAAATGTTTCCCGCTTAACCGTAACTCCGATTAACATGAAACTTGGCCATTCTGCTCATAAATGATTTCTCATCATGGGAAAATTGTCGGATACCCGACCCGACCCCGTTGACTTTGACTTTGACCAAGTTTGACTTTTAGTCAAACTTAACCAAACGATTATACAATCGTTCTAACATACTTAACTACTTGTATCGTGCATGAAACTTGACAAATTGATTCACATGCTATATTAATCGAGTCGTAACGAGCCATAGGACTAATTGAACATCTTTGACCGTTTGTGTTTACCGTTATTGATACAACCTATATGTTTAGGTCAAGACTAGCTTTGTCTTTGCACACATTTACTTGTTGAAGTACTCTACTACTCGTGCATTCAAGGTGAGATCATAGTCCCACTCTTACTCTTTTTGAACTTACATTTGGGATGAGAAAACATAAACATTTCTTTTACTAAGTGAACACAAGTACAGGAAAACAAACATTCTACATACGAGTTTAGAACAAAATCCTCAATTCGATTATCATTAGTTACACTTGCCGGGTGTAAGCGAGAACTTATGTTGTATGGATCCATATGGGTTTGACAAACCCTCATTCAAACGGTTCGCTACCGTTTACGAATGAAATATATTTTCGAGAAACAGTGTATGTTCTAGCACTAAGTGATGGGGTTCAATGGAAGGAAATGTTAAGCATTGATAATTGGGTGCTCGTGAAACAAACTTTTGGAATGTATTACTATTATTTCATTGATGCAAATCTTGTGGTTCACTTGTACTTACTTACTTAAACCTATGATTTCACCAACGTTTTCGTTGACAGATTTCTATGTTTTTCTCAGGTCCTTGAACGATACATGATACATGCTTCCGCTCATTATTTTGATACTTGCATTGGATGTCGAGTATATATGCATACATGGAGCGTCTTTTGAATACTTTTAAATTGTGTCGCATAAGTTTCATTTGTACTTAAAACTTTGTATCGTAACTTGTGGTGGAACTATTCTTGTAAACTTGAACAACCTTTACATTTGAAATGAATGCGACATATCTTTTGGTCAAACGTTGTTTTAAAGACTTATGACCACGTAACGGGACCTAAGTAGACGGCGCCGTCAATGACGATTTGGTCGGGTCGCTACACATAGGTACGTAATATAACAGGGAGTTATATACGTTTGAGTATGAGTAGTAACAAACATAGAAATTTCAAAAATCATAGATAACATTTCATGTAATACATACGTAATACACAAAACCATGATAGATGACATAGGAATGTCAAGAATTTCAAAAATCATGAGTGACATCCCTTGGTTCCCTTAATCAAGGTAGTTTTATAAAGATAACTCGCGTGAGTTATAGAATATTTTGAATCACAATGGGAGTTTTCTCCCGGAGTTACAGAGTAAGGGATATGTATATATATGATGCAAGTAATAATATTCTAAAGCTATAGGTCAGGCTGTAGACTAGACTTTAATGCACCCTATTAATCTGGGTTATCCACATTAAGACTGCCTAGTTCCCTACAACCACCGCTCTGATACCAACTGTAACGACCCGCCAAAATCTCCATTGACGCGGTACGTTATCTCTGGTCCCATTGCGAGGTATTGACATCTATATGATACACGGAGATGATTTTGAATGCAACGTCTTTCAAAAATATGCCATGAATGACTCCATGTAATGTCTTTTTCAATTAGCAAATACACAGCGGAAGCATTTTTAATACCTGAGAATAAATATGCTAAAAAGTGTCAGCCAAAAGGTTGGTGAGCTCATAGATTTATCATAAATAATGATTTCAGTAATAGTAATAGACTATAAGATTTCAGTTATCATAAGTCTACATACACCGCAGTGTATAAAAAACATTCTATAAGTTATGGGCACCCGGTAACTAGCCTTAACAAAAGTGTTTACCCCTGAGTTATAATAATATGTGCACCGAATCAAGTGCATTTCATTAACCTCGAAGTACTAAACAACCGTTCTTCTAAGTCAAAATCCATGACTAGTACAACATTCTGGGTGGGGGTGTAAAACCCGATAGATCTATCTTTAGGATTCACACCTACCAGTTCATAAACCAATAGGTAAAGTTACCAAGCTAGAGGATTTTTGATTCTAACCCACGTAGAATAAAGTTTAGTACTTGTGCCTATTTCGTAAAACAGTTATAAAACATTGCATGTATTCTCAGCCCAAAAATATATATTGCAAATCAATTAAAAAGGGAGCTATAAAAACTTATGATACTGTATTTTGTAGTAATTACGCATATGATGGCACTGAACAAGTGCAGGGTTGATCTCGGATTCACGAACCTATATCAAGTATATATATTAACACATACAATCGTAATCGAACAAGTTTATATATTATTTCAATTGTTATATATTCCTATATATATACGTTTATATATATTCTATATATAAGTATTTATTTGATAAAATAATATTAATAATGACAATGAATAAAGAGTTGTATTATTTTGTAATAATAATAATATTCATAATGATAATGGTAATATTCATAAAAATAATAATAATACTAAAAAAAATGATGATATAAATAATGATAATGTTGGTAATAATGTTAATTTTAATAAAATGATACTTTTAAAATTGATAGATTTTTAATAAAAAGATAATGATAATTTTTAATAATAATGATACTTTTAATATAATAATAATACTAATTCTTAATAATAATGATAATTTTGATAATAACAATAATTTTAATAATAATGATAATAATACTAAAATAATAGTTTTAGTCATAATAGTACTACTAATATTAATGTTAAATGATGATTCTAATACTAATACTAATAAAAATAATAATAATTTGTATTATTTGCATAATAATAATAATAATAATAATAATAATTATCCTAATCATAATAATAATAATAATAATAATAATAATAATAATAATAATAATAATAATAATAATAATAATAATAATAATAATAATAATAATAATACATATATTAGTAATAATAATAATAATTGATAATTAATACTTATAGTAGTAATAATAATAATTATAATACTAGTAATAATAACAATAATAATAATAATAATTTTTGATAAAGAAAACTACCTTTAAACAAGCTTTAAAAAAATGCCACCACCCGGGCTCGAACCCGCGACCTCACGCTAACATGACATAACCCCAAACCAGCTGCTCTAATATGTTTTTTTGATTAGTTCTTAGCCTAAAACTATATAACCCGAAATTATTTCTGTCTCCTTTTTCTTCTTCTTCGCCGTTTAAATCGATCAGAGGTAGCAAACATCACCACTAATTTAAGATTTGAATAAATCCGAAATTGAAACATCACTAATTGATTATGGGTGTTTGTAAAAAAATAAAAAAAAATTAAAGAGTGTGCCTGCTGCTGTCGCAACACAAACCAAAAAAAATTTGATTTTAAATTTGAGAATGTTTTGGACAATTATTACAACATGAAATAGTTTGAAAATCATTCATAGAAACTTCATGAATCATCAATTGATTCAGAAATATCAAATTGAATTCGAATTTCACGATGAACAAAAAGTTTGACTTTTGACTTCAAAACTTTGACTCGAAAATTAGAACTCGATATCATGAATTGGATTCTAAGTTTTTGCAGATAGTTTGAGTAAAAGAATCCTAACACTTCTACATTTAAGGATTTTGAAATTTGATTCGTTCTGAAGCTTTTGAAAAAATGAAACAAGAACAGAGGTATCGTGCTTCTTTCTTATTTCTATTTAATCTAACAGCTTATGGTTGTTATAATTGATTTTGATAGTGAAAAGAGATTCGAATGACTGCATTATAACCTGAATTGATCGATTTATAATAAGATGTAAAAAACAAAATCAAACGCGAGCAGGTAAAAAAAATATATAAAAAAATCAAAAGCAGATTTAATAAAAATATATATGATTCGTACATTGTTTTTGACTTCTTAATTTATTTTTAATTGATATTATTATTAAATATATTAATAAACATATTAATAACCGATTAATAAATATATTAATAATAATAATTTGATAATAATGATAATAATAATTGAAATAATAATGAATAATTAAAATGATAATGATAAATATAAAAATTATAATAATATTATTTATGATGATAATAATAATACATTGTATTATTTTTATATTATTAATAATAACTATATTAATTTTTAATGGTAATGGTAATGGTAATAATAATAATAATAATAATAATAATAATAATAATAATAATAATAATAATAATAATAATAATAATAATAATAATAATAATAATAATAATAATAATAATAATATAACAAACTACGTATAATAAATTTCATATTATATATTAATAATAATAATATTAATGATACTGATATTAATATTAATATTAATATTAATATTAATAATAAAGTAATAATAATAATATTAGTATAACAACTATATTTTCAACTTGTAATTTAATATATTAATATTACAAATTATTAATTATGTAATATATAATATGTATATATATTACATATTTATTTACAACAATTGTTCGTGAATCGTCGGGATTAGTTAAAAATTAAATGAATTCATATAAACAGCTCAAAAATTTTGAGACTCATTATAACAGACTTTGCTTATCGTCTCAGAATTATTAAATCATATATAGATTTGGTTCAAAATAAGTCGAAATTTTTTGGGTCATGACAGTTAGAGATACTGTTGTTCACGGAAGGTTTAGGTGTAGCAAGTTTCCAGTTACTAGAGTTAGGTCCATTTCTTTTGAAACCAGGTGGGTACCCAATGATTTCATAACACCTTTCAATTGTGTGACCAACCTTACTACATTTTTTGCATTTAAGACTGGTGTTAGGACCTCTATTGTTACCATTGCTGTTCTGAAATCTATGATTAGAGGTCTGGGCAATAAATGCAGATGTCTGAGGTTTAGTTATGGTATCTTTGTTGGAGAAACCCCTATGGGATTCTTCCCTAGACACCACAACATAGGTATTTTTAACATCAGGCAGAGGGTCCCTCAAAAGGAGGTTACTCCTAACAGAAGCATAACAATCATCTAATCCTATTAAAAATTGCATTAACTTGAGAGTCTTATTGTGGTCTGTTATATGAGTGGCAGCAGCACAGACACAAGTAGGAATAACAACCAAGGTATCATATTATTTCCATAAAGCATTTAAACCATGATAATATTCAGATAAAGATGACCCATTTTGTTTCAAGGAATTGATTTTCTGATGAACATTAAAAATGATAGACACATCCACTTTATCATATGTTTCTTTTAGTTCAGTCCAAACTGTTGAAGCATTTTCAAAAAATATTAAACCAGGATAAAGTTCATCAGCAATAGACCCAAGTAACCAGGATAAAACAACATAATTACACCTATCCCATTGTTTAGCAAGAATTTCATCAATAGTGTTTTTAATACAAGTGCCATCAATAAAACCAACTTTGTTTTTTGTTTCAAGAGCAAGTAACACAGATCTACTCCAAATTTTATAATTTTCAGTCCCTTTTAATTTTAGGGTAATAAGAGGTGTAGCAGAGGTGTCACTAGGGTGAAGATAAAGAGGGTCACCAAAGTCCAATTTGGTAATCAAAGTAATAGCATTAGTCTCAGCATCATCCATAGTAATAGACAAAACAGGAGGTCACACACAGATACACAAAAACAGAGTAAACAGAACCACACAGCAATAAGAAACACAAAGCCACACAACCTGTAGGGACAAAGAAAAAATAACTAAAAACAAAGAACAGGTCAGGAATCAACCAAATGCTTGATCAGGTTTTCACACATTTCAAGAACATGGATCAAGAGTTGGGTATTGGGATTCGTTCAACAAGGGTAATAAGGAAAATGAGAAAGTAAAGAGAAAGGGACTCCCCTATAGAGCAAATAATCTCAAGCACAGAAACAGATGACAGCGGAAGACGATAACAGACGGCAGTACCAGCAGTCAGAAAAACCCTAGCCCTAATTTTGAAATTAGGGTTTCTTCAAGCCAATCGAATCACCAACAGATCTGGAGCCTACGCTCTGATACCATGTAAAAATAAGAAGAGAAACAATAAAGTCTTCTTTATTGATAGAATTAAACACCAAACACAGGAAGAGATGAATTCAACACACCAAACCGAACACAACAAGGTGCCAAGATTATGCACCAAAATTACAACCAATATGAGTAGTATGAAACAGTAATCAGATCAATCAATTGATAAACAATTGATTCATCAAAGTAATTTGGATATTAGGGATTACAAGATAACGATCAAAACAAGAGTGCAGAAGCAACAGTGAACGCGCTTTTTAACCCTAGGAGATACAAGCATATATATAGAGCCACAAGATTCCAGAATGACAACCAGCACCCTTGAGATTAAGAACCAGCAACAAAGGACCCCAACCTTGAAAGCATTGCACCATCAGTCCTTTTAACAGGACCTGCAAACACAACACAAACACCATAAGCTAGAAAAGGAAACACAAGAAATAAGCTTGAATGAATCACATAATTCAACAGTTTCTTCACAACTTTAATAAATATATATAATATGATTAAATAAATATATAAAGAAAGCATAGCATCCAACCGGTGTTCAATCATGGACATGATGATGATTCTAATTTAGTTCCTACTTGAAATGCTTAGTTTTGGGTGGATTTTTTAATACTTCCGTATGTTCATTAAGAACATCTCCCAAAAATAATAATTAATTAGTTATAAACTGAAAGATGGTATTTTATGTAGTTAATGTAAAGGTGGATACGTTCCATCCTACACGATTTGTTCTTGTATTTGTTTATAACATGTATCATCTTAAGTTTATGTATTTGAATCACTAATATTAAAAGAAAAGAAAACAAAGAAATATGGTACACTTTTAATGTGATGTAAGTTTCAAGTTGATAATGTTCTTATGAGTGCACCATTAATTTTATATAAAGGACGTGGATCACATACATTCTGTTATATTATTTTTTATATTGAGTTATATACGTATATATTTGTTTATAACTTTTATATATGTTCATGGTGTACATGTTATTTGCATACATGTTTATATAAATGAAAGATGGATAAAAAAAATACATTAAGCTGAATTGATCCGATTTTTAAAATTGTTTCGAATTATGTAATTCCCAATGTCGCATATAAGTTATGCATGACAAAGTGAGCAAAAGTCTATTAGTTTACCGTTAAATAAATTTCATGTTTATTACGTGAATATGTTATGATGAAATAATGTTTCTTTTATAAAGATTAAATGAGTTTTAGTAACTCTCGTAATAAATATACATAACTTTGTTATTCATGCAGTTCATGATTAGTTATCATGTAACTAATATAATATTATGAGTGTGGCATTAATTGTATCTTTTCATGTCCCGATTAGTTACATACGTTTTAAATCATGATTATATAATTAATCAAAATAAATACGCTATAAGTGTAGTTTTGTGGCTCTCGTCTTTTGAAAGATGTAGTCATATATAGTTATTTTTGTAATAACTAAAGTGTATTTGTGGTGAATTACTAAATAAACATGAAATAGTTCAAAGATTTATGTTTGGTCCATTAATATTATCTTTATGATAATTGTTATAAACATTTTCTTTATTCTATATATGCTATAGAGATATTATATTATTGAAAGTTTTGGCTAATCATTTTTGTAATGATTATAAATATCTTTCTCTTAAATTTTTACTATAAAATTGTGATCATAACAATTAATTATTTTAGCAATAATTTTTGTAAACTTTCTTTTCGATTGAAAGTAAATATTATACCTTCTATGGTTTGGAATAGATATTTCTATATGATATATTGAATGTATTAACCATTTGTTGGTATAAATAAACATTTCCACGATTTGGTTTGTTTATTCTCCAAATCGATTCATGTTATTTTTGTTTTAACATGAAGTGAGGTTATGTATCCTATTTAATATAATTATTTTATAATTCTATATTTGTGGTAGAAACGATTGCGTAAAAGAAAGAAAAGTTTATATAATGACCAAATTTATTTTATATATCTTATTGAAATATTGTACACATTAATCATAAGTAAGTGTAATAATTAAACTTTCTTTACGTTTAAAAGTAATTTCTTAGTGAAATTAGAACCTTTATGAAATTAGTATATTTGCTATAATTAGATAACTTTGCATGATTGATTATGTTAATTGTAGTTTCATGGTAGGGTTTGTGAACGATAATTGGGAACATAGTGAACTTTTTCTTCACGAGCTACCGTGAACTATTATTTGGCATGATTTTATTATTGACAAATTGTTTTGTATATATGGATGGATATTAATTAGTCTTGCATAATTGTCTATGTGTTGAACGTCGGTTCAATTTAAAACTGTCTCATTTGAACTTTGTGTTCCATCATGGCTTTCACATCTAACAATGCTGTTTAACTTAACGAGGATTATAAGTTAAATATACACAATTTTTGAAAATTGAGAAGCATGAATACCCAATGCGTTTGGAAGAGCAAGAGGCTCAATATGCTCTTACCGTTTTTAAGAAATGTATATGAGAAAGAAAATAAATCCCTAATTAAGTGGGAGTGTGAAGTGTGCGACACTTTACATATCTTGTTGTTGAGTAATTATTTGACTTTAACGACTTATTATCATTAATATATATATATATGTGTGTGTATATATATATATATATATATATATATATATATATATATATATATATATATATATATATATATATATATATATATATGCGATGATTAAAGTCTTACGCATGAACATTGGTTCAATAGTTAATTATTTTCTTACCTCAAAGTTTGGAGCATATAACGTTGCACCATATTTATAATGAAAACATTGAGTTTCGTTTTGGATTATATATGGTTACCATGATTGGTAAACTTTGTGTTTGCATCTTGTCCTCTGTGGATAGTAGGTTTGAACATGGAAAACCATTTGTTAAAGGATAACGAAATCTTTGTAGAGCTTTGATGAATTTCACTTTTCTAAATGAAGTGGATATATGTGGGGAATAACACTTTAGATGGATTTGTAAAGAACGGTTCATACAAGTTAGTCTTGAATGATGACTGAATTTAGATCCTTACATGATTGTTCATCAAAACAAACATCTATGTGATACAAGGTTGGAATCCTTTGTACGTTATGAAATGTACAAAGTTGATTACTTTCCATTTAGAATGGAAAGCAATTAAAAAGCCATGAAAAGGATACTAAGGTATCTAAGTAGTAACGTTAGCTTATCGTGCTTTGACGAAAATGATTTGCAAGAAAAAAAAGGATATACATATATTGAGGCTGATTTACAATGGAGGCTGAATTTTAATGTCAACTAAGGTTCAATAAGCTGTGTAACTCAACTAATCTTTTGAGAAACTTGGAGTATATAACAAACTTATCGATTGAGTAATAATTTACTCAAATAGTTAGTACTTTTAGTTTATGAAAATGACTCCAAGATCCATTGTAAGTCAAGCACATGGTTGCAAGAGTTTTAGTAAATATGTAGTACATATCTACGAATATAATGGTTGCAAATCATTTGAGAAATCCATGCCTAGAGAGATATGTTTATGTAACATGTCACGTATCAGGGGTTGCGTGATTTTGAGATTGTATTGAGTTTTATTTTTCCCAACATATTTAGTGTTTAATATCCATGACAATGTATTTGTCAAATCTTATATACAAAGTATTATTGTGAGAAAAGTATGTCAGACAGATTAGGGATCAGCCCACTCAAATGGGTGATCATCTCCATCACTATAGTAGTGACTGGTGAAGTAGCGCATTTTAAGTATATTGTCTGAGCAACAACTGAGCACAAACTTAAAATATTTGATACTACAGTTGTAACGTTTACAACAATATGTGAATTATTTAAGCTTCACATTATTTGTCTTATATATCCAGATGTGAGTTCTTGTGAGAAAGATGTGTTTTGATGAGTAGATGAGTGAACTCGAGTTTGAACATTGAGTATGTTTAAACTATCATCTGTGCAACATTGATTTAAAGACATATCTCCATTGGAAAAGGATAAATGTTGCAACATGTGATTCCTACCACATCTGATCTCTACTTCTATGTTATTTGAATCCTTTGAGGTATTAGTAACCTCAATTAATATCCTTATGACTTTTTCTTGTCTCTTGAGGCTTAGTTTGATGTTTAATATCTTAAGGCGTTGCTTAAGGGTTATGAGTGATTCGACCTGGCAGGACGTTCTTAAAAAAGCAAGTTGGGTTAAGGCCAAAGGATTCTAAGAAAAAGGAAGATAATTTGAAGTTCACATTAATGTGTATTCATCGGCCGGCCAATTATCCCGTCTCAGTGACAAGTCTTAGTGGTAAATGATAATTGGGAATACAATATGGTTTTATGAGCAAAACTGAGATCATGTGAGTTATTAATGTGATTAATGATCTAGGATATTGCATGCTAAATCTACTCTTGTCATTTTGTTTCTGAGACGCTATATATTCCTAACAGATGTATAGCATGTGTGCTCTTAATGTATGCCGGTCGCACGACCTATTTTTCCAGTATGAACTGTTTGCTAGTTACACGATTGTTCTCTCGAGATGTAATGAGTATATCAAGTCAGTTTGTGTGTGAGTGGGAGATGTTGGAATCTTTTAGTATACACCCACAAACTTATGGTTTAGAGATTAATACCACATTAACTTTGAAGTTAACTAGAAAAAAATTCAACCGCGCGTTGCTGCGGTTGTATTCAACGCGCGGTCGAATTTGGATATACGTTGTTTGGTACATAATATATCTAATAGGTTGAGTTGTTTGTTGTACGTATATGTATATGTATGAAATATAGCCCGAAATATTTAGTGTTTTTTAACAATGTCCGTTTCGCGCGTAGTTAGTCTCGTTGTGTTCGTTAGATTTTTTCGAGTTGAACGGTGATCTCGGAAAAATTTAACTCGCACCGAGCGAGAAGATAGAGCCCGTTAAAAATTCGGGTGGAATTATTTTCTTTTACTTTAATAAAATTATATATTTACACTTTCTACCCCTGAAAAAGTATAAAGTTGTGGGCCTTTGTGTAAATTGAGCCGAATTTGAGGGACCGTATGTAGTGCGAACGCAAACTTAAAACGACAATTCAAAACAACAAAGCGACGAATTTCGGCGCGTATTTTAGTATATAGGATAATAATTGATCTCTACAAAAGTTACTTTTAAGTTATGATTAATCACTGATTAATCTTGTGATTAACAGAGTAAATAGAAACCTTTCATTTGTTAAGAGTTTCACTTAGGTGAATCTATAAATAGAGTCTACATTTCTTTGTTAAAGATACAAAAGAAAGCTAGATTAATTCCACACATACGAGTGAGTTGAGAGAAACATTGAGAAGAGACAAGATATGTTCCTGTTTCTTTCGTGTATGTTTGAGGCAAACAAGATGAAGGAATCTAGGTTGTGAACCTCGAAAGCTTTCCATATGTGATTGCTTTCCCCGACCAATGATCTAAACATCGATCCTTTCCGCTTCCGCTACAATTTCGGGTATGTATCAAATCTATAACTTTTACTTCAAAAATAGTAAAAGCGTCTGTTGTTACGAGCACAGATCATGAATTACGGTTGTGTTAATTGGTTACAAAAGCACGCTGATTTAGTCAAATTTACAGTTAGAAATAGTAGTAGTTTAATTAGTAAATAAATGGTATGTATGTGTGAACATGGTTGGTTGTGCCACGTGTCCCACTTTCATACTTGTTACTACGTAGTTTATTTCAATTAGCATTCGTAGTAGTTCAAGGCAGTTTATTTCTCATGTATTACGTAGTACTCCTAGTATAAATAGGTAAGCTTGTAGTATGAAAGGAATATGATCAATGAATATTTGGTTTGATAAAAATAGAGAAACAATTACAGAAGATGAAACTTGAATCAGTTGCACTCAACTCTGCCAAAATTATTACAAAAAAGTCGAATATGATGCAGTTTGCAAACCAAGAACTCAATCACAATTGATGAGTATAGATATAAGTGAACACACCGTAAGAATCAAATTGTATCAATTACAAAATTGGGTATAAACCTTATAGAAAAATCGGCCGGAAAAAGATGATGATAATCGAATGATAATGGTGATTAGAGGAGCGTGTCTGTTTATGTGTGTTGCCTTAAACACAAGGTTGCACCCTTCTTTAAATAGACTAGATGGGCTGCATAGCATGACATGGAGATGGGCTGGACAGCAACTTAAGCCCAACAGCAACAAAGGCCCCAATATGACCCAACACACAGCAACAAGCTAAAGGACCCCAATACACAAAGCCTGCAATAACACTAATCATATAATGAGAAAAGAGTAAAAGATTTCAGGCTTAAGATTGATGATTTTAACATCCCCTCAATCTAAGCTTGAAATAAGTCCATGAGACCAAGTTTATCACATAAAAGGGAGTGTTGACCAATACCCAACCCTTTAATAAAGATGTCAGTTAATTGATTTTGAGATTCAATATTGATAATGTTAGGAACTCCAGAGTCACATTTATTCCTCACAATATGTAAGTCAATTTCAAAGTATTTTGTTCTTTCTTGGAAAACAAGGTTGGCTGCTGTTTGAATAGAAGACCTATTATTACAATAAAGATCAATTGGTAAGAGGTTTTTGACTTTGGGATCATTTAGAATTTTTAAAATCTACATGAGTTCACATGTAACAGAAGCCATAGCCCTGTATTCAGATTCTGTGGAGGATCTGGATACAGTGCTTTGTTTATTGCTTTTCCAAGAAACCAAGGACCCACAAAAGAATACAAAGTAACCAGTAATAGATTTTCTAGAGTTTAGACACTTACCCCAGTTAGCATCAACATAGGTAGAGAGAGAGGTAGTGTCAGATTTGGAGATGACAATACCTTTACCTGGAGAGCCTTTTAAGTATCTCAGAAGTCTCAATGCAATCTTGAGATGAGATTGTAAGGGGTCGTGCATGAACTGATTGAGGCATTGAATAGTGAAAGATATGCCTGGTCTTGTCATGGTAAGATATATAAGTTTCCCAATTAATTGTTGTGTTGGTTGAGAATCCAATTATAATATTCAAAAGTTAATCACTTTGTTTTGATGATGACACAAAAGAGATAAGTGCTTAATCATATGTAAGCCGACATGAGTTCATAAGCCTACACTATCTCTAGCAAAAGACCAATACATAAATAATTAACTTGGTAAAATTGCTATGCGGATGCACCACGGTCGACCGTGGGTCTGACCGTGGATGCCCTGTACCAACGGCTGCAATCCTTTTCAAATTTATGATGTGCGGTCAAGTACACGGTCGACCGCAGTCCGACCGCAGTTTTCTCTGTTACCAAAATCATCCACTTTACGTGAGACCACTTTGAGGCATCTATAATTTACAAAACCTTTTTAAACATACTTATAATAGTTGCCCTTTTTGTTCTCAAAAGAGTTTTGAACCAAAAGATGTTAACCTTGATTAATCACACATAATGACACCTTAATGTCAATTTAACTTGAAACAAGATTAAACACACAAGTGTTATACCTTTTTATCCTATTAAATAATGTCATTTAAACATACTAATAATGGTCATTAAAGTCCCAATTAAAGAGGTGCTCTCCCATTAGTTTTAAGTACCATTGTATGTATATGTAAATGTAATTAGTTCAAGCTAGTCAAGGTTGTAACAAGGATCATTAAGTTCCAACTAGATCCAAAATAGTTCAATTAAGATGTAACAAGGTTCTAAAGAGCTAGATACTTCCATCAAAGAAAATACAAATGGTTAAAGTCATGGGTTATGAAGTTTGGATGGTTTCTAATTGTCATGGAGCAAATTCAGCATTTACCTCTTTTAGAATCAATGACAAAAGTCTCAAGAGAAGATGCTTTCCTCATTTGTAAGCAACCAATGGAGCTTGATACTTCCATCCATGTATTGACAAATTATTGAAGTCTTGGGATATGAAGGTTGGAGTATTATGGTTTGTCACAAGATTAGATGATGACACATGCATATAAGTCTTACAAAGCATTTGGAAGATTGCTACTTGTCAAGTACTTACTTGAATATCACATGCATGCTTACAAGAAGTATTTTGGAAGATTGCTATTTGGCAAGTATCATATGCATGGTTCCAAGATCAAATGTTGACACATGCATTGAAGGGTTATAATCAATGAATACTTCCAAGTCAAAGAGAATCTTTGTGTAAGTAACATTAGGAAGAAACAAGACAAAAAAGATGAAGAAGAAAACTCATCAACGGATATGTGTGCCCACTACTTTGCATTTCTATTGCCTATTTAAACAAGGCTTGAAGACAATTGAAGACCACCTCTTTCCAACATAGTTTCAAAGTCATATCAACTTATCTCCCAAGCCTCAAGCACAAATCTATGGAGAGATTATAAGAGAGAAAGAGAGATTCTACTTACATTAAGTAGAATTATAATGTAAACTTTATGCTTAACATTTGTATCTTTAAGTTTACATTGTGAGATACTTCCTTGGAGGGGTTAAGGAAGTTAAATGGTTCTTGCGATAGGAAACATCTATCTTACTTAATGATTCAACTTCCTTAAAGGGATCTAGGAAGTTGATTAATTTCATTGGGAATTAATACTTATCCAATGTAATGACAAGTTTGATCTAAGTAAGATTAGTGTGACCTATTGAAGAACTATGGGTGATTGTAAGCTTAGCTATAAGTTTACTTGTGAGCTATCTTCTTAAAGGGATCTAAAAGGTAGTTGTGATTTCACTAGGTTAGAGTATTCGGATCTTGTGGTAAGAGCTTTTGGTGATTGTGAATTCTTCAAAGGGACATAAGGGTTCATAAGTAGCGGCTTATCGAGGAGCTAGTGTTGTATCCGGACACTCCACCGGGTTTAGGGTATCATAGTGAAGAAAACTCTCAATTCGTAGAATTGGGGAGTGGAGTAAGGTGGATTAGTTAACATCCACCCGAACCACTATAAATCCTTGTGTTTGTGCATTTTACTTCATTTCATATATAGTCTAACAAACACAAGCATACTTTTTTGTTAAAACTAGTTCCTTGGACTTGAAAACAATATCATTGTTGAACACAACATCCACGGTCGCATCTACGGTCGACCGTAGGATATCCTAAACCGAAAAAGTTTTAACAAATCAATTTTTGGAACTATTCACCCCCCCTCTAGTTCCTACAATTGGTATCAGAGCGGTTGCTCGAACCTTTGCTCTAAAAACGTTTTTGCTTATGTCAAAAATTATTTTGTGCAAAAACCCGAGTTAAAAAGTCTTGGAACTAAACTCTTCATACTTTGGGGGAATCTTGATCCATGGAACTTTATTGAAATGGGGAGTTTGTGTATACAAAGTTCTCAACACGACAAGGGTCAAGTATGGGTTTGAAAATTTGAAGATGGGTCCCAAGAAGAATCTCAAAGGAAAAGTGTCATGGCAACTCAAGCTATATCAAATACAAATGGAACATAGAATGATGGTGAGTATGATGAAACTTGCCTTCTATGACAACATGATAGCGAGAGTCAAGAAAGGAACACGAATGCTCAAACTTACATCTATTACATTGAGGAAAAATACCACCATTCACATGGTGATGTAAGCTTGTTTGCGTTTAGTAAGAATCCATAAATTAATAGGTGAACAAATATTTTGTACTCTAAATGTTGTGATAATTAACAAAACATTGATTAAAATGAAAAACTTGAACAAAGAAATATTCTTTAAATAAACAAGTTATTTAAAAAAAAAAAATTTATCCCACTATGCGGATGCGGACCAACCCACTATGGGATCATGTTCTGTTCAAATTTTTGTAAAATCACACCCGATTCTATTTAAGTATGTAAAGAAAAATGTGGGGTTGGGACAAAATCACAACTATAAGTACACAATAGAAGCACCTTGAAACTTTCCATGAAACTTAGGCCAATGCAACGTATGGGATAATTGAAATTACGTGTGCCTTGAATCCTTGCATGAGTTATTGCTTAATGTGTGCTTGATTAGTTGATCTTACATGCTAGAATACTTAGGTTGTCACACAACTTAGAACCTTAAGTGATAGATATAATATCTAAGATTAGACTCTAAGCATCTAAATAAATGTTCTCGAACAAAATGTTACTTAGGGGTAATTATAACTTGAAACCAAAAAATTACTAGCTTGTGACTATATTGAAAAAGAAAAATAATTGCATTTCTTCGAAAATGATAAAAAGTGATGATATAGTAAAAGTGATTTTTAAAGTCAAAGATTCCAAATGATAAACCAATACTTGGCTATAAAAGACTCCTTGAGTAAACCTATCACATGCTTTTCGAAAAGACACTCAAAATAGTGCCAAACTAGTCGGCGGTCGAGCCTACGTTCGACCGTGGATCGACCACATAGGCTCTGATCAAAATGTGCTTTTGCAATTTTAAGATCGGCCATGATTTGATACTTTTAGATGTTGATTCTTTGTAAATTGGTTATAACATTAGTTTTACATTGTTTTTTAGAAAGATCTAAATATTTGCTAAATGTAAAGCTATTTATTGTCATCAAATGACACTTGTTTATATAAATGATAGTGATTCCCAAACAACTATAAGTGTACACGATAAATTATTCTCACTCAAGACATGAACTTTGTCTATCAAATCTTATAATATAAACATGTCTAAAAGGATAAACTCTAGTGTTTGAGAAAGGTACTAAAATGGGTTAGGGCAATAATATTTAATGCTAACAACCCCGGACCCAACAAACATTGGGTACCACGTTTTGTTTTTCTAACAAGTTGTAGGTTTGTTAACAAGTGTGGTGGAAGAGGGTGTAATCACAAGTACTCAAAACACATGTCCATGATAAATATGTCACCTCGAGCACAAAGAACATAATAACGTAATGGACATATTTGAAGTACCATTATCGGTAGAGGTAACATCTCTTGCAAGTAAATGTGCTACTTGAGTTTTAGCTTGTTATGTGCATATATCTTAACATGCTAGTTAGGTCATAACTTATTTGAAAATAGTAACATGTTATGCATTACGTCACAACTTATTTGAAAATAGAAACATGTTATGCATACAATTAGGTAGAATGTCTTATATGCTTGCAAGTGAAATTGGTGAAAAGATAAGAACATGCCAATATGTGCGTTGCATCGAAACATATTTTTTTGGGTGGCACATAAGATTAGATCACACAACCATGAAACTAATCATTAGAGATCTACCTAAAAGTAATATATGATGATCACTAAGTGAGCTAGTGTTAAAAAGATCATTCTCATTAGTTTGCTTCAACAAAGTAAATATTTGATAAACAATGATAGCAAAGAGAATCATGTTAAACAAATCTTAGGAGACATCAATAGGAGTCAAATTAGATTTGAAGTGTGTAGTCTAAGTTCTTCGTTTTCTAGGTATATTATAGATTTTCAAAGTTCAACTTTGTATTCTTAGCAAAGGGCTTATATATGATTTTCATCATCTATGCTTAAGGAGATATATTCGTGATGATAAGACTCATTCTATGCTCATACCTAAAGTACAAAAAGAAAATGATAGTATTCTTACCTAAATTGCTAGAGTAGTAGTCATTAATAAAAATTGTTAGTTAAACGCATTAAGGCTTGTTGAGTTGTTAAAATGTCTAAAACACACTTAGACATATTAGGACGGATGATTCTAAATCTTTGAGGTTAGAAAGCTTTAAGAATAATTCATGCTTTTAATTTCTAAACTAGAATTAGGTTTGCGTCAAACTAACATCTAGAACAAACAAGTAAAATGAAAAGTTTCACTATCCTTTTAGATAAGTGCTAAGACATTAGACACACTTATGGAAATCAATGCTAGATTATCATTCAAAGGTGTATGTGTACGTCTCTAGGATAGTCTTTAGAAAGCAAAACCTAACTAGGTCTAAATAGACATCCGAGTAGCCTTAAGGAATATTCGAACATACATGAAAAGGCTATATCTTTGCGTCTTGATAAACTTAGGACATACTTACTTGATCATGTGTGTAAAATGGTAAAAGTTGGAAATACATTATTTGCTAAGGAGCATAAGAATAAAATGTTAATAGATGTTCATGACTTGGTTATTGATCCAATTAACCATTTTCCTTGTGAAAAGCTCTTTAAACTCACTGATGATAAGTTTGAAACATACTTGATAGAGAAACTTAAATGCTTTATGGTATGCTTTACACTCTAGGCTTAACTCTAGGCTTCCGCTCATTATACACTAGGTGTAAACTGCATAATCGTTATCTCTTATATGTGCCATATATGTGTTCATTGCTTGTATAAGTATGTATGCAACATCTACATGCCATATTTGTATGCTTATGTGTTGGTATATTTGCAAATCTACTTGTGGTACTCGCATGCTCATATGATCTTCATGCTTGACAACTTGAGTTATCTCTTTCGAACCAATGTTGGTTAAAATCACCTTGTTAGTTGTTATACTACACACTTTAGGCTCATTAACTTGCTAATTAAACTTTATTTGTGAGGGCATTATGCATAATATTTTCTACATCCAACATGCTATATATTTTTCATCATGCTTATGTGCTTACATGCTTATGATTTATTAACATGTTAAAAAATTATGCTTGGATATGTTTGTGCTCATGATCTAATAGAACACTTCAAATTGTTAACTAAAATACATGGACAATGTTAACCGATTAACATTAATAACATATGTTGACGTGATGATAATTATCTTAGATCATAATTGTTGAGTGTCGGATAAGTAATTGGATATTAGCTTGTTTGCTATGAACTCTGTTATTGCTTGTTATGTTATATCATTTAGTGCACTCTGGGGCTATATTTGAAAACATAACTAAATAAGTAGTGATTTAACATATATCGTATTTTGATATGAATTGCGAGTTAAATGCCTTCCCAGTCTAGTTATTTAGGTTATGAATATGCTCATCAAAATTCATGCTATGAAACATGCCTCTATTTGATTATCTTGATTAATTGCTTGCTATGATATGATATATGCCTACTATAATTATTCTTGAGTTCTATGTATGCATATATTTCTAACAATGCTTGTGAGAATTCAAACGTCTATTATGCTCATCACCCAAGCAAAGGAAAGTCCAAATATGTCACACTTTCGAGCCATTAAAAGGATCTTTAGAGAAATCTAAAGAGTTCTATGCATCATGAACATCATGTACTTGGAGATGATGGATAGCTACTATTTAAAAGAGTGGTGTATGTGCATTATTTGATTTATGCATAACCTCTTGGCTCTCAAAGGAACAAGCACTTGTAGCTATCTCTCTACCACCAAAGTTGAGTATATAGCAATTGAAATTTCATGTGCTCAAGGCTTTTGGATGAAACAAACTTTCCTCGATTAAGGTACCACTTCTTCTGAAACTCATATATGTGTGCATCATCTTGCTAAAACTGGACTAGTCAACCTAATAAGTGATTATTTGAACACTAATTTAGCTTTGATCATTACATGATAAGTGAAATATTAACATGCTCTATATGTTTAGTTTATACGTATGTTCATCACTAAGTATATAAAGAGATATGCTCTTAGTTGAATAACCTGAAATTTAGTGAATGATTTCTCAATGATAACTTATCATATGGATAATGTTTCGCCTTTTCATATCGACCTTATTGATCACTATTAATTGACATGCTTCGACTAGTGTGCTCATAATGTTGAATAGATGTGCCTCATGCATGTTTTAATCTTATATAGAAAATTAGATCGGTATGCATGATTACGTATATTAGCTTTAGCATGCTACTTGTGCTCTTACAATATATATTCAACATTCTATGCTTATGATATGTGCAATATATATGCCATGATTGTGTCTTTTCATTCTTGTTGAAACTACTATGATAGTATCTATAGTGTTGCATGATATAATAAGTCTTTTGCTCACTACATGTTATATCGCACATTCATGCTGTACTATTCATTAACTCTGATATGTGGTGGCTTATACGCACTTTTGATCTTACATGCTCTCTAATGATCACATATATTGGTCAAAGTGCTCACTCCACTATCTTAGTTATGTATGACGCACAATAATTTTATGCTTTCTATATATTATTATGCGTGTGCACTAACCCTTGATTGAAGCTTTATCTAGCTCGTTGAGTTCATATCATTCCTTACTTGGTCTTATAAATGTGTACGGTTCAAGGGGGAGCTATACTATCTTCAACCATGTATGATTCAAGGGGGAGCATTATTCTAGGGCGCGCTTAGGTTCAGGGGGAGCTAACCTTTTTGCTTCGACAAAAGGGGGAGAAAGTGTATGGTAAGTGATGTTAACCCTTATGTCGGCTTACATAAGTAAACACTTAATCATATGTTTGTCATCATCTAAAAGGGAGAGAATGTTGGTTGAGAATCCAATTATAATATTCAAAAGTTAATCACTTTGTTTTGATGATGATACAAAAGAGATAAGTGCTTAATCATATGTAAGACGACATGAGTTCATAAGCCGACACTATCTCTAGCAAAATACCAATACATAAATAATTAACTTGGTAAAATTGCTATACGGATGCACCACGGTCGACCGTGGGTCTGACCGTGGATGCCCTGTACCAACGGCTGCAATCCTTTTCAAATTTATGATGTGCGGTCAAGTACACGGTCGACCGCAGTCCGACCGCAGTTTTCTCTGTTAGCAAAATCATCCACTTTACGTTAGACCACTTTGAGGCATCTATAATTTACAAAACCTTTTTAAACATACTTATAATAGTTGCCCTTTTTGATCTCAAAAGAGTTTTGAACCAAAAGATGTTAATCTTGATTAATCACACATAATGACACCTTTATGTCAATTTAACTTGAAACAAGATTAAACACACAAGTGTTATACCTTTTTATCCTATTAAATAATGTCATTTAAACATACTAATAATGGTCATTAAAGCCCCAATTAAAGAGGTGCTCTCTCATTAGTTTTAAGTACCATTGTATATATGTAAATGTAATTAGTTCAAGCTAGTCAAGGTTGTAACAAAGATCATTAAGTTCCAACTAGATCCAAACTAGTTCAATTAAGATGTAACAAGGATCTAAAGAGCTAGATACTTCCATCAAAGAAAATACAAATGGTTAAAGTCATGGGTTATGAAGTTTGGATGGTTTCTAATTGTCATGGAGCAAAATTCAGCATTTACCTCTTTTAGAATCAATGACATAAGTCTCAAGAGAAGATGCTTTCCTCATTTGTAAGCAACCAATGGAGTTTGATACTTCCATCTATGTATTGAAAAATTATTGAAGTCTTGGGATATGAAGGTTGGAGTATTATGGTTTTTCACAAGATTAGATGATGACACATGCATATAAGCCTTACAAAGCATTTGGAAGGTTTCTACTTGTCAAGTACTTACTTGAATATCACATGCATGCTTACAAGAAGTATTTTGGAAGATTACTATTTGGCAAGTATTATATGCATGCTTCCAAGATCAAATGTTGACACATGCATTGAAGGGTTATAATCAATGAATACTTCCAAGTCAAAGAGAATCTTTGTGTAAGTAACATTAGGAAGAAACAAGACAAAAAGATGAAGAAAACTCATCAACGGATATGTGTGCCCACTACTTTGTATTTCTATTGCCTATTTAAACAAGGCTTGAAGACAATTGAAGACCACCTCTTTCCAACATAGTTTCAAAGTCATATCAACTTATCTCCCAAGCCTCAAGCACAAATCTATGGAGAGATTATAAGAGAGAAAGAGAGATTCTACTTACATTAAGTAGAATTATAATGTAAACTTTATGCTTAACATTTGTATCTTTAAGTTTACATTGTGAGATACTTCCTTGGAGGGGTTAAGGAAGTTAAATGGTTCTTGCGATAGGAAACATCTATCTTACTTAATGATTCAACTTCCTTAAAGGGATCTAGGAAGTTGATTAATTTCATTGGGAATTAATACTTGTCTAATGTAATGACAAGTTTGATCTAAGTAAGATTAGTGTGACCTATTGAAGAACTATGGGTGATTGTAAGCTTAGCTATAAGTTTACTTGTGAGCTATCTTCTTAAAGGGATCTAGAAGGTAGTTGTGATTTCACTAGGTTAGAGCATTAGGATCTTGTGGTAAGAGCTTTTGGTGATTGTGAATTCTTCAAAGGGACATAAGGGTTCATAAGTAGCGGCTTATCGAGGAGCTAGTGTTGTATCCGGACACTCCACCGGGTTTGGGGTATCATAGTGAAGAAAACTCTCAATTCATAGAATTGGGGAGTGGATTAAGGTGGATTAGTTAACATCCACCCGAACCACTATAAATCCTTGTGTTTGTGCATTTTACTTCATTTCATATATAGTCTAACAACACAAGCATACTATTTTGTTAAAACTAGTTCCTTGGACTTGAAAACAACATCATTGTTGAACACAACATCCACGGTCGCATCTACGGTCGACCGTAGGATATCCTAAACCGAAAAAGTTTTAACAAATCGATTTTTGGAACTATTCACCCCCCCCCCCCCCCTCTAGTTCCTACATGTTGGTATTTGGTAAAATCAGTAAGCCTTTTGTCATTATCAGTGGGATCGGAATTAATCACAAGGTTGGACTCAAGAGGGGCACCAACAAGTTTACTTCGCACCAAACCAAATTCATCAAGCAATTCAACACAATACTTTCTTTAAGATAAACATATACCATTTTTAGTTTTTAAAACTTCAATTCCAAGAAAGTACTTTAATTCACCAAGGTCTTTGATATGAAACTTAGTTTTCAAGAAATTTTTAACTTTACAAACCTCATTTTCATCATTTTCAGTCACAATCATATCATCAACATAGACTAACACAGCCAAAAACACATAATCAACTTCCTTAACATATAAAGAATAGTCACTCATACTTTGCACAAAACCATGTTCTTTTAGGGTAATAGATAATTTTTCATTCCATTATCTAGGGGCTTGTTTTTGGGCCCTTAAGGGATTTAACCAACTTGCATACTTTTGTTTCATTAGCAGAATAATAGCATTGGGGTAATTCCATATACACATCCTCAATAAGGTCACCATATAAAAAGGCATTGTTCACATCTTGTTGGTATAACTTTCAGTTATTCTTAACAGCTAGAGTTAACAAACATCTCACAGTAACCTTTGACTATACCCCTTGGCAACAATAACCTTATACCTATCAATTTTACCTGTGGATTTATATTTGATCTTGTATATCCATTTACATCCAACAGGTTTCCTTCCAAAAGGTTGATCAGTAAGGACCTGTGTGTTATTTTTTAAGAGAGCCCTCATTTCATTATTCATAGCATTAGCCCAATTAGGGTCTTTGATGGCTTGGTCATAAGAAGTAGGTTCTATGCTTTTGTCTAGGTTAAACACAAAACAATAGTTTCCTTTGCTAAGAGTGGAATAGTTTATAACCTATTCTACCCCATATTTGACCTTGCCCTCAACCACATAATCACTAAGTTTTCTAGGCAGGGTAGTTTGCCTACTTGACCTTCTAAGGGTAGCAGGCTCATCACTTGAAGTTCAGAATGGTTTTCATTTGAGTATATATTAGAGGAGGTCATTAACATGACCATCATCCTCATTAGGGTTACTATGACTACCTCAATTCCATGTGAAATCACAAGGAGTGTCTGCCATTACAGTAGGCTCTTCAGGATGATTTCTCCCTTCATCATAGGGATTTTCAGAAACAGTGGTATCATATTGAACAGAAAACAAATCAAAGAAGCTGAGTTGCTCAACAGACTCATTTTTAAGATTGTTTGGTTTTGAATTTTTAAAGGGAAAGATATTTTCAAAAAACTTGACATTTCTGGAAAATATTTTTTTTTGTTTTCAAGGCTCCATAATTTATAACCCTTTTTATTTAAAGCAAAACCAACTAGAACACATTTTTCAGACCTTAGTTTAAATTTATCAGTTTCATCTAATATTTTGGAGAAAACAAGACATCCAAAGTTTCTGATGTATGAGAGAGGTGGTTCTGAACCATAAATTTTTTGGAAAGGAGACAAGCCTGCAAGCACCTTAGATGGAATCCTGTTGATCAAGTAAGTTGCAGTTAAAATGTATTCAGTCGATAAATATAAGGGAATCCCCCCTTGAAACATAAGAGACCTAGCTACATTTAAGAGGTGTCTATGTTTCCTTTCTACCAACCCATTTTGTTGTAGTATGTGAGCTATGGTGGTTTAATGAACAATACCCTTTTCATTTGTAAATTTTTTCATTTGACTGTTTAAAAACTCAGTCCCATTATCAGTTCTGATTATTTTGACTCTTTTTTCAAATTGATTAAGTATTTATATCCTTCCCTGCTAGTTACCCTGTATGGGCCTCACAAATCCATATGTATTAGTTCACCTAATTCTTTTGTGACATGGTCACTTAAGGAAAAAGGTTCTCTAATTTGTTTGGCTTTTAAGCAAATTTCAAAGGGAAAGTCATCAACATTATTGTCAAGGTTAAGTTTATGTTTCAGAATATTGAGAACAGGACTATATGGGTGCCCTAGTCTGTTATGCCATAGAAGAATAGATTCAAAATTGCAAGCATACACAGAGTTGCACATAAGATGTTCACCTTTATAACAATCAAAGATATATAAACCACCATTCACACTACCAATCCCCAGGGTAGTTCTTATTTTCAAATCCCGAATATAGCAGTTAAAGGCATCAAAACCAACAAATATTTTATTTTCTTTAACTAATTTGTGGACAGACAGAAGACTCGCACAATAACTAGGGACAATTAACACATCAGTTTAATCTTATGTTTCCAATATTTTTCACTTTAGCTTTAGTAATATTAGGGTGTGACACTTGAAGATTTAAATCAGACACATCAACAATATTGTATAGACCATGTTTAGAAACTGTCATGTGTTGGCTGGCACCCGAGTCTATAATCCACCCTTGACTTTTGTTTAACCCAGAATTAAAATTAAAGAACTTGTCAAAGTTATTATTAAAAAACTCGTTGTTGTTCATTATGGTACCTGACATGTTTGAGACTGATTCTGTGGTTTGAGGACCTTTATCATTAAGCATGCTCAAAGGTTTCATCATTTGCTCATTATTCAAGGACATAGGAACAAAATTAGAAGCATTAGTAGTACCAGAATTAAAAGAGGATGCAGTTGAACCAGACAAAGAATCAGAAGCAGCATGACTAGACACATAAGTAGTGGATTTATTTGTAGGTCCATTGACAGGTTTTTTATAATTATTAGGGTATCCAACAACTTCAAAACATCTATCAATGGTATGTCCAAGTTTATTTCACTTAGTACATTTAAGATTAGGGTTAGGACCATGGTTGTAAAACTCAGCCAACTCGGCCGAGTAATCGGCGATTACTCAGTTGGAAGAACAAAACGAGTAATCGGTATCTAACTCGTCCAATTACTCGGTCAACACCGGTCAACAGCTCCGGAAAACTCAGAATTTACCGGGAACGAGAAAATATGAAGAAGAAAAACATAAAAAGGGAAAAAGAAGAAGAGAGAATCAAGGATACGATCGGATTTCGTTGATTTTGAGTTGTACCTCCCGTATTATACCGTAACAAATGAAAGGAAAGGAGGGTCCTTTTTTTCAGATCTGAAAATCTGTACATTAAATGGCAATATCAACCAAATCTCCACTTAGCTGTAAAGCATATATTGGAAAGGGTGATATATTAATTTCTTTTTCTTTTATTAAATGTCAATACCAGCCCCTCAACTTTTACCAAACATTAATATCAAGAACAAACTTGATATACATTCTTAAACATTTAATTAAATGACAATAACAACCCCTGTTATTTATATATTATTAGAATATATATTTATATTAAAAAGTCAACGAAAGTCAACATCCGATTACTCCCCCGAGTACTCCCCGAGTCGCCGATTACTCCTCAAAAACCTCCTGCCGAGTACTCCCCGAGTCGCGAGTTTTACAACCTTGGTTAGGACCCCTATTAAACCCTCTTCCTCTTCCAAAACCACCATTATTATTGTTTCTGTTTGTCCAAGAATGGTTATTTGTTTGAGCAACAAAAGCAGAGTTTTGAGATTTAGATGACCCAACCCCAGAAATTCCCCTGTGAGATTCTTCCCTTGACAGGATAGCATATGCAGACTTAACATTAGGTAATGGGTCTCTAAGTAAAAGGTTACTTCTGGTTGACATGTAAGTATCATCTAATCCCATAAGGAATTGCATCAATTTCAAAACTTTATTATGTCTTTGAAATTCAGGAGCAGCACAACAAGTACAAGCAGGTAATTTGACCATTTCATCATATTGTTTCCATAAGGTGTTAAGTTTATGATAATATTCAGACAGACTATTACCACTTTGTTTAACATAGCTGATTTTTTGATGTAAATTAAATGTTATAGACCCATCAACCTTATCATAGGTCTTTAAGTTCAGTCCAGACAATAGAAGCAGTAGCAGAGAATATTTGGCCAGAGTATAACTCTTCAGATATAGAACTTAACAACCAAGATATCACAACAGAATTACACCTATCCCATTGAGCAGCAAGAACATCATTATCAGTATTTTTCATACATGTTCCATCAACAAACCCTACTTTGTTTTTAGTTGATAGTGCCAGTAACATAGCTCTACTCCAAACATTGTAGTTTTCAGTCTCTTTTAATTTGATGGATATTAAAGGTGTATTAGTTGTGTCACTAGCATGCAAATAGAGAGGGTCACCAAAGTCTATCTTACTAATCAAGGTAATAGCAATTTCATCACCCATATCAGTAAACAAGCAATAATTCAACACAAGCAAGAAAAAGAGAACACATAAACAAGTTCCAGCACAAACACAATTTAAGAGTTTTAAGAAAGAGTGTAACCTTTAAGGAAAAAGAACAAGAAATAATAGATGCAAGCACACACAAGAGATAAACAAGGGATAAAAGAATACAATACAGTGGTGATCGGCTAGGAAAAATAAAGAAAAAAATAGCAGCGGATTATAGAGCAACTCCCTTAGACCAGCCCTCGTTCAGAACCTTAACCCTAATTTTTACAAATTAGGGTTTTTTCAGCAAAACCAGATGGATATGAGAATCTACTACCAATACGATCACTAGATATCCCAAGAGACAGACTCTACACCAGAGTGCCCTTAGATCAAGAGCAATTGAAGAAACCCTAGAAGAGATTCTTCGAATAGGATGAATAAGGAACGGATCAAAAACACCACGATCGGCCTAGCCGCTCTGGTACCATGATAAAAATAGAGAAACAATTACAGAAGATGAAACTTGAATCAATTGCACTCAACTCTGTGCCAAAATTATTACAAGAAAGTCGAATCTGATGCAGTTTGCAAACCAAGAACTCAATCACAATTAAAATTGATGAGTATAGATATAAGAATCAAATTGTATCAATTAAAAAATTGGGTATAAACCCTATAGAAAAATCGTCCAGAAAAAGATGATGATAATCAGATGATAATGGTGATTAGAGGAGCGTGTCTGTTTATGTGTGTTGCCCTAAACACAAGGCTGTTCCCTTCTTTAAATAGACTAGATGGGCTGCATAGCATGACATGGAGATGGGCTGGACAGCAACTTAAGCCCAACAGCAACAAAGGCCCCAATATGACCCAGCAAACAACAACAAGCTAAAGGAGCCCAATACACAAAGCCTGCAATAACACTAATCATATAATGAGAAAGGAGCAAAGATTCCAGGCTTAAGATTGATGATTTTAACATGGTTAGTCCAAATTCTCTTTTTCACAAGTCTATCTTCTTTGAAGATTAGCCATCTCGAATCGGTCTCTATCTTTTGAGTTCGCGGTTGACTCGAATAAACCGTATCAGCGTCTAGCATCAGAGTATCGGAATGTTGCATTTTTAATATGCCATATATAATTTAAACCGTTATGAAAAGGAACCAATTAGAAATTGATCAAAACACAATTTTCTTTTTTATAAATGCAGTTTTATGCTATTCATTCGCTCAGAACTCAAGTCAAAATACACTTTTTATTATTATGGGTCGGACCCATTTCTAACAGCCCAAATAAGAGCAAACCTAAGCTAAAAAAGATACCAAAATAAAATAAGACAACGATATCTAGTTGATATACTAAGTTATACGACGTTATTAAGTTTGTAACGTGTATTTATGAAGCAACTTGAATAACAAAAAGATATCGAGTTGATTTCTTAATTCTTGAAGACTTGTCCAATTGTGTTTATTCCTATATTAGTTGATATTATTTGAAGATAGACTTGCTTGAGGACAAGCAAGGTTCAAGTGTGGAGGATTTGATATCCCTCAAATTATACATATTTTACATCGCGATATCGGTTCTTTATTGTCGTTTATTTGAGGAAATGTGAAGACTTTTGTGATTAATTAAGATAAAATGAGGAATATAGCTCCAAAGGTCTTCGGGTTAATGTTTTGGTTGTTTCTTGCTAAGTATTGGTGATATTTGAGCTAAAAAGATGAATGTTGAAGAAAGTTCAAATTCTGATTTGCGCGCCTCCACCGTTTTGGCCATAACTTGAGCATGCGGACTCGAAAAAAGGTGAATCCAAAGCCCAGACGTGCGTAACTCAGAGCTCTACAGTAATCAAGAATTAAATTTACTGTTCAGATGATGTAAACATCACGGTCGCGATGGGATGATCGCGGTCGCAATGCAGAGACAGATATTTTGCAGTTTTCGAACAGCAACGAATCCCAATCGCGATGCATCTATTCCGGTCAAGATTCGGGAGTGGTCAGACTTCCGAATTTCCATATTTAAATACCCCTATTTAATCACAACTTTAGGTTTTCGAAGGGGGAGGAATCCAGAGGCTTAAGAAGTCATTTTTGGAGGTTTTAGAGTCATTCTTTGTAACGGCCCGGCTTTTTCGACCTGCTTTTGTGCTTTTATGAAACTGCGTATTTGTGCGTACTGAGCTAGCTTATTCTCTGAGATCTTTAATTATGGTTAATTACATTCGTTAATATCTTACAGCATGCTATTAAGTGTGTAATCACTTAACTTGATCCTCGAATGCTTTTACGACCGTTGGTGTCACTTATCGTTTCAAACAAAATAGTACTTGGTACGCGTTAAACTTTTGCCGTAATTGAAATATTATGACTGCGTAAACTTGATTGTTATTTATTATAACAATTACTTGGCTTAAGGGCTTATTTAATTAAGCTTAGTGTTTACTAATGCTTACTAGTTACCTTAATGGACTTAACATCTTAATTGACTTTCCATGTCCTGACATGTCCTTGTGACACATGTACTTTTCACGAATAATATTTCAAATATTATTTACGTTCATGATTAATTATTATTAATCATTTTTAATTAACTAATGTAAGTAGTTAATTACTTGGGCTTTTACTAATTTGTTGCTTACTTACTTGGGCCCTTATTATTTTTGAACTTGGAAGTCCACCCTACTTTTCTTAATCGACTATTAAGAGCCCACTTTTATGCTAGTAATTTATTAAGACTAAACTAGATTAATTAAGCTAAGTTGGAGACAAAAATGTTTCAAGCATGCAAGACCTCTTTCCCATACATTTAACTTTAATCCATTTTAAGCTTACACCATCTCCCAATACTTAAAAGTTGGATTTTGACTTCCCTTATTTGGCCTCCAAAACCGTAGCATTTGAATGGAGGGAGGGAGTTCTTTTTATTCATTTTCTTTGTTACTTATTTGGTAGTTTTACTTCATTTTTACACACACATAATACTTACAACTTCTTTTACTCTCACTTTCCTCTCAAACTTGTAAGTAACAAGACTTTATTTCCTTTCTTTTTCTTCCATTAAAACCGAATCTATCATCATCATCATCTAATTGTTTTGTTACTTGTTGTTTGTTGTTGTTAAAGATCAAGTTATCTAGCTTGTATCTTCATACTTCCATCTTTGTTTGATGAAGTCAAGAACAAGGATCTAAACTTGATAGTTTATGGTTCTACACTTGATGTATTATGTAGATCAAAAACTCATAAGCCTTGAGAGCTTACTTGTGTTCATGTTTTGTAGACTTGAAGTTTATTTCCTTAAGATCCAAACTTTGATTTGAATCTTCTCAAGTATGAAACAAACATGAACATAATACTTGTAACTTTAGTTTATTTCTTCATTTTATTTATTTAAAGTTGTGATGTTGTTAATTTGGTCAAGTATTACTAGTTAAACTTGATCTCATATTTCTTGAAACTAAAGTTAAACATTATAAGTTCAAGAACATGGAAGTATAACTTTCTAGTTATAACTTCATACACTTATGTTAGAACTAAGTTTCTATATCTTATGGTCTTCCAATTTTGTTATTAACAAGAGCTTATAAGCTTATATACATTTTACAAGATTAAAATCTAAGTTTCATAACTTATGGTTTTATTAAAGTAAGGATCCAAGTCTTATAACTTAGGATCTAACTTAAGAACACTAGATCTAGACTTTCTAGTCTAGGATCTTTAAGATCTAACTAAGATCTAAGTTCTACCACTTAAGATCTTGTTTATTTAGTTTACTTTCAAGTTTGTAGCTTAATATTACTATTAGAACTCATGTATGTGTCGGATCTAAGATCTTGATGTAACTTTGGTTCATCAAACTACTTACAACTCTTAATTGAGTTGTGCTACATATCTTAGAATTACACTAGTGTTATTATGGTCAAAACTTGGTTAAGATGATGCAAACACATCAACGATTTGTACACTTGAAGCTATACGCATCAAGGATGAGAACCGTGATGAGCATCAAGCACCAAGAATCCACCGGAGCACCTTATCTACTGTTTTCCGGGTCTGATCAATAACCTAGGCTACTGGAAAAGTTGATTTCCAGCTATTTCGGTTCGAGTAGATGATTTTCCATTTAGGCCTCATCTTAATCCGAGTTACGGTTTAGGATTTATGGCCTTCCGAAAGTCACTACACCCTTTTAACGTTGTGCTGAAATTTCTGACCTACTCGCACTTAAACCGTCGCCACGGTCAAACGAAGATGAGTTTGGTTCTGGAAATTGGTCAGCCTTTGGGGAACTCATATACGGAGCCATGCCCACTGGTCTCACCTCATTTCAGTTTGTATAGAGGTCGTGGCGACTGAACGAAGTCAGCCTTTATTTCAAACTCTATTCTTGAATAAAACTTACTTTACAATTTTTGTTTGATGATGAATGATGATGATACTTAAGAACTAATTTACATACTTTTAAACCTTTGGGAAAGATTTACTGACTTAGTAACTTTTGACTTAGGTTGAGGACCTTTCGGAAAAACTACTTGCTTACTATCCCGAATCAACTTTACTACTTTTCACTGTGAGTTATAGCATCCCTTTTTACTTTAACTATTTTGGGAACTGAGATTACATGCGCATTTTACATTTTACATACTAGGCACGAGTACTTAAACTTTATATATGTGTGGGTTATACAACGGCATAAACTTTTCCCTTAGCTCGGTAATGTTTAGTCATTGGTCTTTGAACCAGTGAACGCGAATCTTAGATATGGATCCATAGGGTTTGACATCCCCACTCGGGCTAGTTGCGCTAGCATTTAACGAGTGTTTAATACTTCGTAAACATGCGCACTTGCCAAGTGTACTTTTAGGGGGTGTTATTTACGTTAAGTTAGTTACCAAGTGCCCACGGTTGAACATATACTTTATCATACTGATTTGAATTACTGATTTAAACTGCTGGTTGAAGCACTGAAATCTCATGGCCTATATTACATTACTGATTACGAACAAACTATAGCTCACCAACATTCGTGTTGACTCTTTAAGTATGTATTTCTAAGGTGCTTAAACGTTGTTGCTTCCGCTGTTAGACTTGTTGTCTTGGTGTTACAGACTTGCTGTGTTAGACTTCCGCTGCATTACTTAGAGATGTCTCAATCATGGAACTTTTATTTTGCATTCGTAATTTACGTTATTTTCAAACAATGGCTTTGTAATGACCTTTGGGTCACATACTTATGTTTATGCTTCTATTCATAGGAAGCACGTTATCTTTTGTAAAATGCTATATTTTCATGAATGCAAAACTGGTTTTCAAACAGCATATAGTGTATGACCTTGTAATGATCCTGTTGTTGATGATCCGTACACGATGGTTTTGTACAGGGCGTCACATTCTTCACCAAAGGAAAAGATCTAAACATGAAAGTTGAAGATTAGATCACTCTATCAACATTGGTACTCTAGTTTTCTATTTTATTAGTGATTTATTGATGAATTCTATTTGTTCCAATTGTATGATTGATTTTATGATCATGTTTGGCTAAAACCCTTAGTGTTTGCTCAGATGTAATAGCTTTTGATTGTTCTTTATTTCATGGATTTAATGTTTGACTAATTTTGTTTATTTAAGTTTGGTCAAAGACCCATTATTATGCATGCTTGCTACTTTAATTCAATTATATATGTTATCAATTAGTTATTGTGAGATAATTGATGGTTGATAACGTATACTTCAACACATTTAGTGATCTAGAAGATTAGGGCTTTGATTTCAAGTGATTGTATTAAGGAACTAATCGGTAATTGAATGGTAGGTTTGCATCATAATCGTGATAATTACATTGAGTGATCTTTGTAGTTAGGATTTTAAGTGATTTTAATCCAAATCAAATCTTAATAGCTGAATCTAATTGATTAATAATTATTGTGTTCAACCAAAAGCCCCATTATTGTGAGAATCGGTTACTTGACTTTAATTACATAATTTGTTACCTAGTTTACGTGAGTTTATTAGTGATAAACAGATTACGCTTCAACTCTTAGGAGGTCTAGACATTTACATGTGAGTGTGAATGGTGATTAATTAGTAATTTGATAGCACAGTCGTGTAGTTGCTCCGAATGATATGTGTAATTAAGGTTTTATGTGAATTTAACCTATATTGAATCACAATAGTTTAATCATATATAGTTTGATTGTTTGAATGCGATTAATATGAGTTAGTCAAGTTTGGATGATTGAATTATAACTTATCAAGCATTTAATTGGCTTTAATTGAGAGAACAATCCACGTCATTAGTGAATCATCTGAGTGAACACTGCTTCATCCATCTGGTTATTCGTTTTATTTATATTCACATTATTAGTTTATTCAAACTCCCATTTTACAACATAAATCTTCAGAATAATTATTAGTCTTAAAATCTTAAACGCTGCTCCCTGTGAACGAATTCGTAATCATATTACAATAAGATTAGGTGTGTTTTATGCATATCAATACCACGACTGTGATTTTGAAAATGATACAAATTTCTCAGGAGGCGAGAAGACTACATTTGATAATGTTGATGTTCGTGGGTTTGATATGCAGAAGTTGAATGAATTCCTTTGAGAAAAGTTATCGGAATATCCAGATTCAATGGACATATATTATTACAAACAAGGAATAGCTCAACCTGAACCATTATGCTTTGAAGAAGAATAGTATACATTAGTTGGGAAAGCGTGTATACTTTCTGAACCAATTGAGTTGTATGTTTTATTTGGAGTATTTGAAGACGCACTTGAGTTCGGTAGGATATATGATAGTTATGGTGAATAATATAATGCATAAGCTTAGTTGTAATAGATTAGTAGATTGGGTTATTATTATTATCATTCTCAGTATTATTATCATTTTCATTATTATCATTGTCTTTATTATGAACAACACTTTTATTGAAAAGCATAATTACGGTTACAATAAATGGTGTACAACAAATTACTACTTCATTTCTTAACCAACCCTAGTAGGACACGGATTCCTGTTACAACCTGGTTGTGAAAAAAACCACACCTTGGTGGACCTGTATCTCTGTTGTGACTTTCAGCCATCTCATTGTGGTACCGTCATTGTCGTCTCCTACCCCTATGTGTGATCAATTGTGTTGGATCAGCCTTAATTGTCCTGTTTGCATTGGGCCAGTATGTGAGACATCTCTAAGTAGATGTAAGTGATAACTATATTATTATCTCCACGTGGTAGTAGTGTAGTATTTACTAATCAAGGTCTTTGGATCTTTATTTCATTTGCGACATACTGCAATGCTATGAGAGCAAGGCATCTTTTGATGTTGCCATCTTCCACACATGCACTTTTTGGCCAAATATTGCACAGTGTACTCTGTCTGCCCATCACCGCTTCTTTGATATGTAGATTGGACCTTGTACACACCTGTTGGAAAGTCATAGCATGCTACTGTATAAGTAGAAGCAAGTTTATCATGATCTTGAAATTGTTCCCACATAGTCTTGGATAGTGGTGCTTGCCATTCGTGAGCGGTTGTTTCTTGCGTGTTGAAGTGCTCTCTTGTGTAGTGAAATGTGTAATCAATAGACGCTTTGATTGGCATCATACGGGCATGACGCACAAAATTGTTCAATGTCTCGGCTATGTTTGTGGTTAAGTTACCCCAACGACGATGATCGTTGTCTCTATACAAAGTCCACTTATGAAGATCAGCTTCTTCTAAATAATCCCAAGCTGCCTCATTCAATCTTTTAGCTCTACGCACTGCACCTTTGTTTCTATTACTTTGTATCGTGGAACCGGCCCTCCAACAAAACTTATTCAGCTCAGTGTTTCTGTTATACTTTGTCATCAAGTTACTACGAATGTGGCGCAAGCAATAATGATGATGCCAACCATATTGCTGGCTAGCCATCGCATTAATACCTACATGACGATCATATATGACACACAATTCTCTGTTACTGTGACAATCAACATGTGTTTGGAACTGTTCCAAAAACCAAGCCCAACTTTCGTTCGTCTCACTATGAACTACTGCAAATGCAACAAGCAATATTTCCCCATTAGCAATTTTGGCTACCGCTGTAAGCATCTTGCCAATGTAGTTACCCTTCAAATGAGTCCCATCAATACAAACTATAAGAATACATTGTTGGTACGCCATAATAGTGGGGCCATATGCCAAGAATACATATTTGAATGTGTGAACACCATATTCCAGTTGAGGGCAAAACACCCATCGAACAATTGTATCCGGATTGGTATGAACCAATTCATCGACATATTTGGGCACTTCTTCCAAGTTGCTTTGCCAAGTTCCAAACAAAAGTTCAATTGCAATACGTCTAGAATTTCAAGCCTTTGCGTAAGAGATATCCACTTTCAAAACTTTTTTTACGTGAGCTTGGATGTGTTTAACCTCATAGGCAATATTTTGACTAATAAAAGATATAATGTTAGTAGCAATTATACTGGAGGTTAAGCAACGTGATAATGCTTTAATTATACACGTTTTATCTCGCAATACTTCCCTCATTTCATTCGGTTTTGAGGATCATTGGGGCCGAAAGTTGATTATTTGCGCTAAAGTGTCGGTTCAAGGTTAAAAGCTTGATTTGGTGTAAAATTGACCAAGTCTTGATCAAAAGTGGCAAAGAAAATGGCAAGTGCAGAAATCAGCTCCAAAAGCACCGCACCTAAGATAAGAGCGCCGCAAAGATGACCAAAAGCGCCGCACCTCAAAGAAAAGCAACGTTTTTGTATACGTTTTGGCACCATTTTCCACCAGCGGCCAAAAGCGTCATTCGTCATTGCCATAAGCGTCGTTCCTCAATGCCAAAAGCGCCATTCCTGACACTAAAGCGTCGCTCCTGAAGAAAGCCAAAAGCGAGGCACCTGAGCCAAAAGCAGCGCTCATGTCGCTGTTCAGCCCATAATTTTCTGCACTATTAAAGGAAAGAGATTAGGCTATTTTGAGGAGAGCTGCAATTCCAAGTCCGATTTTTACTTTCAAAACCCTAATTTCATCATCTATTGGAGTTTGAATGTGAATTGAAGGAGGCAAGCTCAAGTTCCATCATAGTTTTAGCTCTAGATTTTCTTCTCTTTGTATTTGGGTTGTAATCTCCACCTTACTTTCTCTAGTTTTGAATTGATTACTTGTAATTACTCAATATGATGTTTATTTGTATTTCAATGCTTGTGATTAGTGTAATCTTAGCCATGATTGGCTAAATTAATTGTGTTTGCTTATCTATGAATCTCTAATGCAAGGATTTGCCCTATAATCAATTAAATGAAGTTGTTTGAATGAAATACATGAACAAGTGTTATTGTGTTAGCTATAGATCCATTGCTATGCATTTGTTTTAGGCTTTACTTTGATTACATAGATTTTGTAGCTCTCTTAGTGATTTGAGAAGTGAATCAATTTGTGCTTCAACACTATTAGAGATCTAGACAACTAGATTAAGGATTTCAAGTGATTGTGTTAATGATCTAAGTTGGTTTTCAATTAGCCTTTAGTCAACATAGTGGTGTTCGGTTATCTTAAATGATTTTGATAGTTGAAGGATTCTAAGTGATTTCAACCCAAGCATAATCTCATTGACCAATCATGCTTAACTTGATCTTAGGATACAATGCTTATGTGAGTTTGCAAAGCATAATTTGATTAAGATTTGGTAGTAATGCTAAACATTTAATAGTTCAACAACTAATGCGATATTAAATTGGGTAAAACAGGGCAAATTCAAGCATAGAGAGGATTAGGTAAGTGAACATTACTTAGTTAAATGAATTATTTCTTAATATTTAGTTACTTGATACTAGTTTTAATTGTTAAGTTTAAGTTTGTTTAATTGTGCACGTCTTAGTTGTTAATTAAAATCACTCAAAACCCCCAATCAAACAAACCCTAGGACAATTAATAGTTACACTTATTCAACTTTCATCGCTTTCTTGGGACGAATTTGAAACGATACTTATATAAAAAAGTGCTATAATAACCGGGTTCTAAGTGCTCGTTAGTTGTGTGTGCTTATTTGTAGTGTTTGATTCTTATATAAATTTTGAGGGTAATTGATGTATTGTTCCGCACGCATCACACTTTCTTGGCGCCGCTGCCGGGGAGCGGTTAGCTAAGTTGGATATTTGTTTTACGCTTTTAATCGTCCGATCCTTTTGTAAGGGTTTACCCTTACAAAAGTTACGTTTCTCGTTTTTATATTTTATTTTGTATTTGGAAAACCGTTCGTGTTTGTGTTTGTGTTGTGATTGAAGGATAGGCACTTTGGTGTATGAAAACAAAATCCCAAAAGGATCAAGCGTTTACACATCCAATTTCTGATCCGAAGAAACACGTGCACGGGGTCTACGAGCGTAGAGTAGCAAGGGTATTAAAAAGAAATTTCGAAGCTTTACCATTTTGTTTAAAGAAGATGGATCCTAAAGGTCAACCAATTCACGATGAAGAGGGTAATCCGATTGGTCATGGTCTACCGGTTAATCAAGAGCAACTAGATGATCCAAATGACACGCCGATGTGGAGTGCTAGGTTGGTTACGCCTACCTTGGTGCCTCCGGCTATTACCAAACCACCAATTGGAGCCGATAATTGGAAGATTAAGGGAAACTTTTTCACAATAATCAAAGATATGCTTTTTCATGGTTTAATAGATGAGAATCCGTTCGAACACATTCAATAATTTAATGACATTTGTGATATCTATAAGAACAAAGATGTGAGCGATGATGCTTTCAAGTTAAGGGCATTCCCCTTTACACTTCAAGGAGAGGCGAAAGTATGGTTAAGGAATGCACCTTCCGATTCGATTAGGAGTTTTCAAGATTTAACCGATGCGTTTCTCAAGCACTTCTTTCCGCCATCAAAGGTGGAATGACTTAGGATGGAAATCAATGAATTCACTCAACGGAGTGATGAGACTTTGTATAATGCATGGGTACGTTTCAAGAAGATGCTACGAGCTTGTCCACCACATGGTTTGACTAAAAAGGAGTACATCAACACGTTCTACCGGGGTACTAATTCTTTGACTAGGCAATATCTTGATTCATCTTCGGGTGAAGTATTTATGTATAAATCGTCAAATGCGGCCAAAACTTTTTTAGAGAACATCTCGATTAATACATACAAATGGACACCTTCACCGCGAGATTTACAAAGGAAAAGTGTATCACAAATAGAGAGTGATAATGGGAAAGTTACACTTGCAAGCTTAAATAATCAATTTCAAATGTATGGGAAAGAGTTGAAAAGGCTACAACAATCGATCGTCGCGATGCAAGTAGGTTGTCAACGGTGCGAGGGGCCACATCTCACCAAGAATTGTCCCCAAATTAGTCAATGCAACCATATTGATCTAGATGACATTCCCATGAATTCGGATGCTCATGTTAACGACGTGAGCAATCAAAACTATCAACGGGGAGGAACATCAAACCAAGGCTACTACAATCCTAACCAAAAGCAAGTCTCGTTCAACAATCAAATCAATACACCGCCTGGATTTACAAACCAAAACCCACACCAAAACCAAAGTTACAACACCAATTATAATCAAAATCGAAACAACAACTTCCAATACCAAAACCAACAACCTTACAACAATCAACCTTATAACAATCAACCTAATCCGAATTATCAAAACAATCAAGGTTATAGTCAACCTCAAAATAACCAAGGTTACAATCAATAACCTCAATAAAACACTCAACAATCCCAACCTTCGAAGAGCCTAGAAGAGATGATGCAAAACTATATCAAGAAGGTGCAATCAACCGAAGCATTTTTTTTAAAGGAGAACGAGTTCTTAAAGCAACAACTGAAGCACCAACAAGCTTCATTTCAAAACCTTGAGAGCACCGTGGGGAGACTTTCCAACCAAGTTGCCGAAAGACCACAAGGAACCTTACCATCCAACACACAAGTCAACCCGAACAACATTTACAACAATAACTGACAACCAAACCAAAACCAACAAAACAACAACACAAGAGTGATTCCTATTGAAAGCACCAACCAAAACCCTAACTACCTAAATCGAAACGAAAATGTCAATGCCATAACCATTAGAAGAGGTCTAACCACTCAAGGGATTGAAGATCCCCATCCACAACCCTTTATCACCCAAGAACCACTACCGAGCTTTGTAGAAGAAGAGATCGGGGTTAGTAAGGAGAAGGGTAAAGAAAAGGTCGAATCAATCAAGGGTATGGATAATGATGAAACGGGTAAGAAACGGGGTGATGAGCCTTTGAAGGCTACAAGACCGGTGCCATATCCAAAAGCTTTAAGGAAGGACAAGTTGGCGGCTCAATACAAAAAGTTTCAAGATATGATGAAAAACGTCTCGGTCAACTTGCCAATCACGGATGTGCTTAAAGGAATGCCAAACTACGGTCGGTTCATCAAGGAGCTAATATCTCAAAGGGGTAAATATCATGACGAAACATCTTTCTTTATTGAAGAGGAATGCAACAAGATTTTTGCATCAAGGCCAAGGATTCCTAAGAAGTTAGGAGATCCGGGAAAATTCATTTTCCCTTGTAAGTTAGGTGACTCGGAAGTCTTCAATGCACTTGCCGATTTGGGTGCAAGCACTAACCTAATGCCCCATTCACTTTAAGAGAGACTCGGCCTTGCACCTCCTAAACCGACCCAGATTAGGATAAGATTGGTTAACCATTCATTTGACACCGCTATTGGTATCGCCGAGGACATCTTGGTTCTCATTGACACCTTGGTGTTCCCGGTTAACTTTGTTATCATGGAGATGAATGAGGATCTTCAAGTCCCCCTCATTTTAGGACGACCATTTCTTGCGACCGTCGACACCATCATCTTGGTACAATGCAATCAACTCAACATTAGAGTTGGTGAAGAGCGTGTTACCATAAACATCCGGGAAACTATGAAGCAACCGAGCAATACCGATGATGATGAGTGTTATGCCCTTGACCACATTGACTTTTTTGTAGATAAAGAGCTTAAAAAGCTATTAGGGGTTGATACCACGGGGTTCTACCAAATTTGTGATAATGACATTGTGGATTTAGAGGCCGACTTTAAGGAATTGATGAACGTTAATGTTGATGAAAGTGAAATTCAATGTGAGACTACTCGGGAAGAACCATTTGAGGCTATTCCCAATGAAGATAGATTTCAGATCAAGTCTTCATGGGAAGAACCACCCATTCTTGAGCTTAAAGAGCTCCCCGAGCATCTTGAATATGCTTATCTTAAGGAAGCAAACCAACTTCCGATAATTATCTCTTCGAGACTCACCCAAGACCAAAAGACACGACTTGTTTCACTTCTTAAGTCCCATCACTCGGCCATAGCATGTGTGACGACCCGAAAATTTCCGACCAAATTTAAACTTAATCTTTATATATTTTGACACGATAAGAAAAGTCTGTATAGTTGAGTCTCAAAAATTTTGAACTGTTTCATATATTCATTCAACTTCGACTATTCCCGACGATTCACGAACCTTTAATTGTAGATAGATATGTGTGTGTATATATATATTTATATATATTAATTTGAAATATTATATATTGTTCTTATTAAATGTAATTATGATACTATGATAATTATTATTTAAAAACATATCTATATATATATAAATAATGTATATCTTCTATCTTACTAAACCGGTAACTTAAATCCACGTGGCGCCTCCTGGTTTCTCCTCAGCAATTCTAATTTTCTCAGAATTTTGATTTAAAAAAATTACTAATTATCTCGTCCTTACACGTGTTCCTTAATACTTACATAAACTTTTAAAAATACATTTTAGGGTTCCTTTTCATTCTCTTTCTCAATTTAATCACCTCCAGTTTTTACATACTTATTTTCTCAATCCTTCTGATTCAAAAATTCTGATCATCATCAATCAAACTTTCGAATTCAGGAAGCGTTTGCGATCGTCAATGAAATAATCTTCTACCCTCCTCGCTCGATTGGTACATGATTTAGCACAACTTCAATCAAGCTATCGATTTATGTAACCCTAATTGATTTAGCATAACCGTTTGAATCAGTTTCTAGGGTTTCACTCATTAACCAATGCTTAACATCTTCAACTCATACAATCTGTTAAACGTAAGTATCATCGTCATCTTCATCATACAAAACACAACCGCCCTCAAATCTCTTGAAATCGCTTCATTAATACACAATTACGGGGTTTCTATACATTGATTTCTTTTTTAAATATGCTTATTTGTAATTGTTTTTTTCTTCATTGTTTTTTTTATTGCTAAGCAAGTTTTTATTATGCTTATAGTTTTTGTTATTAATATGGTTGTATTTTTTTTTGTTTCGTTGTTGTTATGTTCGTAATGTGATATACGGGACTTTCAATAGCAGTTTTTAAATTAGTTGTTGATGTATTTTAGTCGTTTATTGCATAAGTAGATATAGTTTTTTAAGTTAATTTGCTTCATAACTGTTCAATGATTAAAGAAGTTAAAAGGTTACATGGTGTAGTTACAAAGTGTTCATGAGATTCAAGGTTGTTTCTTAATAACAATTTGATTAATGGATATTTGAGGATGGGGTGTTTAATGGATGCAAGAAAGGTGTTTGAGCTGTAAATGTTGGTGCTTCGAGACAAATTGCGATTCGAAATATGTCGAGCTATCGTAGTCGAATCGTGAGTGCGTCTTCTCGTCAGTCGTCTTTCATTATTGGCGATTCTGGAACTTTTGAAAGTGGTTCAGAGGGTGTTGAAATTTCTAATATATCATTACCTCTGATTCTCAAGCTGTTTCAAATGGTTAGTTTCTTTCAATGTAATATTTGTGGCATTTATCAGCTGTTAAGTTTTATGATTGTGTTTTGTACTAAGCTATTTTGATTAAATTTTTTTTAGTTGCAGCAACTAATATTGAATGCCCCTTGTAGTCATCCGTTTATGGCGATCGTATTTATCGATTTCCCGTGGTTAATTTTGTTGGCGTCTTGAATTCTGAAGGTTTCCTACATTTCATACTTTGTTAGTTCATTGTTCTATAGGTTTGATTATATTTCTTAGCCTTCTTTGTTTATTGTTCAGGCGTTTCGTCGTTTCATCAAGATCTAGGTGACTATAGTTATAGTTGCAGCAGTAGTGATAACTTTTGGTTAAAAGAGAGGGTTAAATCGTGTTCTCGGGTGATCAATGATATTGTGACGTAGGTTTTCAAATGAGGATGAAGCATTTCGTTGTTTTTTTTTTAAGGATAAAAAACTCTTTGGCCATGTCAGAGGAGGTAAACTTTCTTTGTAGCTAATGTATGGTGTTCTTACATGAATATTTGCAGCGTCTTATTCCTTATGCTTTTATTGTCATCTAATGTGTTTCTTGATTGATTTTATCATCGTGTGTCTATCGACGTTTTAGAAATTGCCGTTAATAAAATACATTTATATGTTGTGTTCTATCATAAGGTTCTGTTATTAGGTATCTGTACTACTGTGTTTTAGAACCAGTTTCAATTGTAGATAGCTATATGTCTTATGAAAGTAGGTTATACGTGTGACAAATAGTGATGTTTAAGTTAGAGGTTTGTGATTCAATTGTTTTTGTTACTATCAAGTTAAACTTTCACTAAACACATGTTTCATTTTTTTAGCTTTTATAGTCATCATTGGTATTAAATACTAAAATAAAATATACCATTGTTCTGATGATGTCCATAATATTACTCCATTTAATTTCTTAGTTCGACTATTGTGTAGCTATGTTGACAATTTAATAATATAGTAAAAAAGTATTGACTTTTAGTCAAACTGTTATAACCATTTAACTTTGTTTGACAATTGAATCCAGAAAAATGTCAAACAGTTATATGCAATACTTTTTGTCAAATTGTTAAAATTTTGCTATACTATTTAAAGGAAATACTTCGTACTTTTATTAAATGGTTATAGCCATATAACTTGGTTTGACATTTTAGTCAAAGTGTTATATATTGATGTCAAACTGTTATGGCTATATAACTTGCTTTACTGTCAAAGTTTGACTTTTGGTCGAACTATTACTAGCAAAAACCAGCCAAACAAATTCATTGTGAAGAATGTTTTCAGAGCAACACCAGTTGTAGCAAAAGTGAAATGTCCCGTTCTTATTGATTAAAAACGTTCCATATTAATTGATTTCGTTGCGAGGTTTTGACCTCTATATGAGACGTTTTTCAAAGACTGCATTCATTTTAAAACAAACCATAACCTTTATTTCATAAATAAAGGTTTAAAAAACTTTACGTAGATTATCAAATAATGATAATCTAAAATATCCTGTTTACACACGACCATTACATAATGGTTTACAATACAAATATGTTACAACAAAATAAGTTTCTTGAATGCAGTTTTTACACAATATCATACAAGCATGGACTCCAAATCTCGTCCTTATTTAAGTATGCGACAGCGAAAGCTCTTAATAATCACCTGAGAATAAACATGCTTAAAACGTCAACAAAAATGTTGGTGAGTTATAGGTTTAACCTATATATATCAAATCATAATAATAGACCACAAGATTTCATATTTCAATACACATCCCATACATAGAGATAAAAATCATTCATATGGTGAACACCTGGTAACCGACATTAACAAGATGCATATATAAGAATATCTCCATCATTCCGAGACACCCTTCAGATATGATATAAATTTTGAAGTACTAAAGCATCCGGTACTTTGGATGGGGTTTGTTAGGCCCAATAGATCTATCTTTAGGATTCGCGTCAATTAGGGTGTCTGTTCCCTAATTCTTAGATTACCAGACTTAATAAAAAGGGGCATATTCGATTTCGATAATTCAACCATAGAATGTAGTTTCAGGTACTTGTGTCTATTTTGTAAATCATTTATAAAACCTGCATGTATTCTCATCCCAAAAATATTAGATTTTAAAAGTGGGACTATAACTCACTTTCACAGATTTTTACTTCGTCGAGAAGTAAGACTTGGCCACTGGTTGATTCACGAACCTATAACAATATATACATATATATCAAAGTATGTTCAAAATATATTTACAACACTTTTAATATATTTTGATGTTTTAAGTTTATTAAGTCAGCTGTCCTCGTTAGTAACCTACAACTAGTTGTCCACAGTTAGATGTACAGAAATAAATCGATAAATATTATCTTGAATCAATCCACGACCCAGTGTATACGTATCTCAGTATTGATCACAACTCAAACTATATATATTTTGGAATCAACCTCAACCCTGTATAGCTAACTCCAACATTCACATATAGAGTGTCTATGGTTGTTCCGAAATATATATAGATGTGTCGACATGATAGGTCGAAACATTGTATACGTGTCTATGGTATCTCAAGATTACATAATATACAATACAAGTTGATTAAGTTATGGTTGGAATAGATTTGTTACCAATTTTCACGTAGCTAAAATGAGAAAAATTATCCAATCTTGTTTTACCCATAACTTCTTCATTTTAAATCCGTTTTGAGTGAATCAAATTGCTATGGTTTCATATTGAACTCTATTTTATGAATCTAAACAGAAAAAGTATAGGTTTATAGTCGAAAAAATAAGTTACAAGTCGTTTTTGTAAAGGTAGTCATTTCAGTCGAAAGAACGACGTCTAGATGACCATTTTAGAAAACATACTTCCACTTTGAGTTTAACCATAATTTTTGGATATAGTTTCATGTTCATAATAAAAATCATTTTCTCAGAATAACAACTTTTAAATCAAAGTTTATCATAGTTTTTAATTAACTAACCCAAAACAGCCCGCGGTGTTACTACGACGGCGTAAATCCGGTTTTACGGTGTTTTTCGTGTTTCCAGGTTTTAAATCATTAAGTTAGCATATCATATAGATATAGAACATGTGTTTAGTTGATTTTAAAAGTCAAGTTAGAAGGATTAACTTTTGTTTGCGAACAAGTTTAGAATTAACTAAACTATGTTCTAGTGATTACAAGTTTAAACCTTCGAATAAGATAGCTTTATATGTATGAATCGAATGATGTTATGAACATCATTACTACCTTAAGTTCCTTGGATAAACCTACTGGAAAAGAGAAAAATGGATCTAGCTTCAACGGATCCTTGGATGGCTCGAAGTTCTTGAAGCAGAATCATGACACGAAAACAAGTTCAAGTAAGATCATCACTTGAAATAAGATTGTTATAGTTATAGAAATTGAACCAAAGTTTGAATATGATTATTACCTTGTATTAGAATGATAACCTACTATAAGAAAAAAAGATTTCTTGAGGTTGAATGATCACCTTACAAGATTGGAAGTGAGCTAGCAAACTTGAAAGTATTCTTGATTTTATGTAACTAGAACTTGTGGAATTTATGAAGAACACTTAGAACTTGAAGATAGAACTTGAGAGAGATCAATTAGATGAAGAAAATTGAAGAATGAAAGTGTTTGTAGGTGTTTTTGGTCGTTGGTGTATGGATTAGATATAAAGGATATGTAATTTTGTTTTCATGTAAATAAGTCATGAATGATTACTCATATTTTTGTAATTTTATGAGATATTTCATGCTAGTTGCCAAATGATGGTTCCCACATGTGTTAGGTGACTCACATGGGCTGCTAAGAGCTGATCATTGGAGTGTATATACCAATAGTACATACATCTAAAAGCTGTGTATTGTACGAGTACGAATACGGGTGCATACGAGTAGAATTGTTGATGAAACTGAACGAGGATGTAATTGTAAGCATTTTTGTTAAGTAGAAGTATTTTGATAAGTGTATTGAAGTCTTTCAAAAGTGTATAAATACATATTAAAACACTACATGTATATACATTTTAACTGAGTCGTTAAGTCATCGTTAGTCGTTACATGTAAGTGTTGTTTTGAAACCTTTAGGTTAACGATCTTGTTAAATGTTGTTAACCCAATGTTTATAATATCAAATGAGATTTTAAATTATTATATTATCATGATATTATCATGTATGAATATCTCTTAATATGATATATATACATTAAATGTCTTTACAACGATAATCGTTACATATATGTCTCGTTTAAAAATCATTAAGTTAGTAGTCTTGTTTTTACATATGTAGTTCATTGTTAATATACTTAATGATATGTTTACTTATCATAGTATCATGTTAACTATATATATATATCCATATATATGTCATCATATAGTTTTTACAAGTTTTAACGTTCGTGAATCACCGGTCAACTTGGGTGGTCAATTGTCTATATGAAACATATTTTAATTAATCAAGTTTTAACAAGTTTGATTGCTTAACATGTTGGAAACATTTAATCATGTAAATATCAATCTCAATTAATATATATAAACATGGAAAAGTTCGGGTCACTACAGTACCTACCCGTTAAATAAATTTCGTCCCGAAATTTTAAGCTGTTGAAGGTGTTGACGAATCTTCTGGAAATAGATGTGGGTATTTCTTCTTCATCTGATATTCACGCTCCCAGGTGAACTCGGGTCCTCTACGAGCATTCCATCGAACCTTAACAATTGGTATCTTGTTTTGCTTAAGTCTTTTAACCTCACGATCCATTATTTCGACGGGTTCTTCGATGAATTGGAGTTTTTCGTTGATTTGGATTTCATCTAACGGAATAGTGAGATCTTCTTTAGCAAAACATTTCTTCAAATTCGAGACGTAGAAAGTGTTATGTATAGCCGCGAGTTGTTGAGGTAACTCAAGTCGGTAAGCTACTGGTCCGACACGATCAATAATCTTGAATGGTCCAATATACCTTGGATTTAATTTCCCTCGTTTACCAAATCGAACAACGCCTTTCCAAGGTGCAACTTTAAGCATGACCATCTCTCCAATTTCAAATTCTATATCTTTTCTTTTAATGTCAGCGTAGCTCTTTTGTCGACTTTGGGCGGTTTTCAACCGTTGTTGAATTTGGATGATCTTCTCGGTAGTTTCTTGTATAATCTCCGGACCCGTAATCTGTCTATCCCCCACTTCACTCCAACAAATCGGAGACCTGCACTTTCTACCATAAAGTGCTTCAAACGGCGCCATCTCAATGCTTGAATGGTAGCTGTTGTTGTAGGAAAATTCTGCTAACGGTAGATGTCGATCCCAACTGTTTCCGAAATCAATAACACATGCTCGTAGCATGTCTTCAAGCGTTTGTATCGTCCTTTCGCTCTGCCCATCAGTTTGTGGATGATAGGCAGTACTCATGTCTAGACGAGTTCCTAATGCTTGCTGTAATGTCTGCCAGAATCTTGAAATAAATCTGCCATCCCTATCAGAGATAATAGAGATTGGTATTCCATGTCTGGAGACGACTTCCTTCAAATACAGTCATGCTAACTTCTCCATCTTGTCATCTTCTCTTATTGGCAGGAAGTGTGCTGATTTGGTGAGACGATCAACTATTACCCAAATAGTATCAAAACCACTTGCAGTCCTTGGCAATTTAGTGATGAAATCCATGGTAATGTTTTCCCATTTCCATTCCGGGATTTCGGGTTGTTGAAGTAGACCTGATGGTTTCTGATGCTCAGCTTTGACCTTAGAACACGTCAAACATTCTCCTACGTATTTAGCAACATCGGCTTTCATACCCGGCCACCAAAAATGTTTCTTGAGATCCTTGTACATCTTCCCCGTTCCCGGATGTATTGAGTATCTGGTTTTATGAGCTTCTCTAAGTACCATTTCTCTCATATCTCCAAATTTTGGTACCCAAATCCTTTCAGCCCTATACCGGGTTCCGTCTTCTCGAATATTAAGATGATTCTCCGATCCTTTGGGTATTTCATCCTTTAAATTTCCCTCTTTTAAAACTCCTTGTTGCGCCTCCTTTATTTGAGTAGTAAGGTTATTATGAATCATTATATTCATAGATTTTACTCGCATGGGTTCTCTGTCCTTCCTGCTCAAGGCATCGGCTACCACATTTGCCTTCTCCGGGTGGTAACGAATCTCAAAGTCGTAATCATTCAATAATTCAATCCACCTACGCTGCCTCATATTCAGTTGTTTCTGATTAAATATGTGTTGAAGACTTTTGTGGTCGGTATATATAATACTTTTGACCCCATATAAGTAGTGCCTCCAAGTCTTTAATGCAAAAACAACCGCGCCTAGTTCCAAATCATGCGTCGTATAATTTTGTTCGTGAATCTTCAATTGTCTAGACGCATAAGCAATCACCTTCGTTCATTGCATTAATACACAACCGAGACCTTGCTTTGATGCGTCACAATAAATCACAAAATCATCATTCCCTTCAGGCAATGACAATATAGGTTCCGTAGTTAGCTTTTTCTTCAATAACTGAAACGCTTTCTCTTGTTCATCATTCCATTCAAATTTCTTCCCTTTATGCGTTAATGCAGTCAAGGGTTTTGCTATTCTGGAAAAGTCTTGGATGAACCTTCTGTAGTAACCAGCTAGTTCTAAAAACTGGCGTATGTGTTTCGGAGTTTTCGGGGTTTCCCACTTTTCAACAGTTTCAATCTTTGCCGGATCCACCTTAATACCTTCTTTGTTCACTATGTGACCGAGGAATTGAACTTCTTCCAACCAAAATGCACACTTTGAAAACTTAGCGTACAATTCTTCCTTCCTCAATACTTCTAACACCTTTCTCAAATGTTCACCGTGTTCTTGGTCATTCTTTGAGTAAATAAGTATGTCATCAATGAAAACAATGACAAACTTGTCAAGGTATGGTCCACACACTCGGTTCATAAGGTCCATGAACACAGCTGGTGCATTAGTTAAACCAAACGGCATGACATAAACTCGTAATGACCGTAACGTGTCCTGAAAGCAGTCTTTGGAATATCATCTTCTTTCACCCGCATTTGATGATACCCGGAACGTAAGTCAATCTTTGAATAAACAGACGAGCCTTGTAGTTGATCAAATAAGTCGTCGATTCTCGGTAGTGGGTAGCGGTTCTTGATGGTAAGTTTGTTCAACTCTCGGTAGTTGATACACAACCTGAATGTACCATCTTTCTTCTTGAAAAACAAAAACAGGAGCTCCCCACGGTGATGTGCTTGGTCTAATGAAACCACGCTCTAAAAGTTCTTGTAATTGGCTTTGCAGTTCTTTCATCTCGCTGGGTGCGAGTCTGTAAGGAACACGAGCTATTGGTGCAGCTCCTGGTACAAGATCTATTTGAAATTCAACGGATCGATGTGGGGGTAATCCCGGTAATTCTTTCGGAAATACATCGGGAAATTCTTTTGCAATGGGAACATCATTGATGCTCTTTTCTTCAGTTTGTACTTTCTCGACGTGTGCTAGAATAGCATAGCAACCTTTTCTTATTAGTTTTTGTGCCTTCAAATTACTAATAAGATGTAGCTTCGTGTTGCCCTTTTCTCCGTACACCATTAAGGGTTTTCCTTTTTCTCGTATAATGCGAATTGCATTTTTGTAACAAACGATCTCTGCTTTCACTTCTTTCAACCAGTCTATACCGATTATCACATCAAAACTCCCTAACTCTACTGGTATCAAATCAATCTTAAATGTTTCGCTAACCAGTTTAATTTCTCGATTCCGACATATATTATCTGTTGAAATTTATTTACCATTTGCTAATTCGAGTAAAAATTTACTATCCAAAGGCGTCAATGGACAACTTAATTTAGCACAAAAAATCTCTACTCATATAGCTTCTATCCGCACCCGAATCAAATAAAACGTAAGCAGATTTATTGTCAATAAGAAACGTACCCGTAACAAGCTCCGGGTCTTCCTGTGCCTCTGCCGCATTAATATTGAAAACTCTTCCGCGGCCTTGTCCATTCATGTTCTCCTGGTTCGGGCAATTTCTAATAATGTGGCCCGATTTTCCACATTTATAATAAACTACATTGGCATAACTTGCTCTGACACTACTTGCTCCGCCATTACTCGTTCCGACACCATTTGTTCCTTTCGTTCTATTAACCCCTGGTCCGTAGACCTCACACTTCGCCGCGCTATGACCATTTCTTTTACACTTGTTGCAAAATTTGGTGCAGAACCCCGAGTGATACTTTTCACACCTTTGGCATAGCTGCTTCTGATTGTTGTTGTTGTTGCGGTTATTATTGTTGTTGGTATGATTGTTGTAGTTGCTGTTGTTGTTGTTGTTGTTGTTGTTGTTGTTGGGCCGTTTGTTGTAGTTGCGATTGATGTTGCGATTGTTGGGATAATTGTTGCGATTATTGTTGTAATTGCTGTTGTTGTTGTATTGGTGATTCTTATCACCGTTTTCCTCCCACTTTCTTTTGACTTGCTTCACATTGGCCTCTTCAGCAGTCTGTTCTTTAATTCTTTCTTCAATCTGGTTCACTAGTTTGTGAGCCATTCTACATGCCTGTTGTATGGAGGCGGGCTCGTGTGAACTTATATCTTCTTGGATTCTTTCCGGTAATCCTTTCACAAACGCGTCGATCTTCTCTTCCTCATCTTCGAACGCTCCCGGACACAATAGGCATAATTCTGTGAATTGTCTTTCGTACGTGGTAATATCAAATCCTTGGGTTCGTAACCCTCTAAGTTCTATCTTGAGCTTATTGACCTCGGTTCTGGGACGGTACTTCTCGTTCATCAAGTGCTTGAATGCTGACCACGGTAGTGCGTAAGCATCATCTTGTCCCACTTGCTCTAGATAGGTATTCCACCATGTTAACGCAAAACCTGTGAAGGTATGCGTAGCGTACTTCACTTTGTCCTCTTCAGTACACTTACTTATGGCAAACACCGATTCGACCTTCTCGGTCCACCGTTTCAATCCGATCGGTCCTTCGGTTCCATCAAATTCCAAAGGTTTGCAGGCAGTGAATTCTTTGTAGGTGCATCCTACACGATTTCCTGTACTGCTAGATCCAAGGTTATTGTTGGTATGTAGCGCAGCCTGTACTGCGGCTATGTTTGAAGCTAGAAAAGTACGGAATTCCTCTTCATTCATATTCACGGTGTGTCGAGTAGTCGGTGCCATTTCCTTCAAAATAGTCAAATGGAACAAGTTAATCATACAGAATATTAAGAGTAGTTAATAGTATTTCGTAGCATAATATGAACTCATTTATAAAAGCTTTTTCTTCATATTAGCGTTTTATAAGTTTAAATTCGGGTAGTACCTACCCGTTAAGTTCATACTTAGTAGCTAATATACAATTCAACTACTACAATTCTACATGAAAAACTGATTATAATAATATATCGCGTTCAAACTTTTACACAATATTTTACAAACTTACAATACCGCTTATTTTACATATAGCATGAAATATAGCACACAATAAATTTGATACAAGATGGTTGTGAAGATAATTCTAGCTAGTACACAAGTCGTTCAGCAAAGGCAATAAAGACACGTAATTCATACGTCCAGAAACAAGTCATGCATTCTGGTTTTACTAGGATTACTTCCCATCCTTGGTCTTGTGGAACATAACCGTTATGGCAGTTGATAAGACAGCGTGTTGTAACGTTGTCAAAGGGACGAGGGTTACGTAATGTCCAACAGTCCCGTAATAATCTAAAAACCTCATTTCTTACCCCAATTACCGACTCCGTCACTTGTGGGAACGTTTTGTTTAATAGTTGTAGCCCGATGTTCTTGTTCTCACTTTGGTGAGAAGCGAACATTACTAATCCGTAAGCATAACATGCTTCTTTATGTTGCATGTTAGCCGCTTTTTCTAAATCACGAATTCCAATATTCGGATATATTGAGTCAAAATAATTTCTTAACCCATTGTGTAAAATAGCATTTGGGTTCCCCGCAATATATGCGTCAAAGTAAACACATCGTAACTTATGGATTTCCCAATGTGATATCCCCCATCTTTCGAACGAAAGCCTTTTATAAACCAAGGCATTCTTGGAACGTTCTTTGAATGTCTTACAAACTGATCTCGCCTTAAATAGTTATGCCGAAGAATTCTGACCGACTCTAGACAAGATTTCATCAATCATGTCTCCGGGTAGGTCTCTTAAAATATTGGGTTGTCTATCCATTTTGTGTTTTTATACTGTAAAATAGACAAGAGTTAGATTCATAAAAAAAATACTTTTTAATACAAGCAATTTTTACATATATCATAAAGCATAAGCACACTATATTACATATATTACACCACACGAATACAACTATCTTATTCCGACTCGCTTGTTTCTTCTTCTTCGGTTTTGGTTCGTTTTTCCAAGTTTCTAGGGATATATGATGTTCCCCTAATACGAGCCGTCGTTTTCCACATTGGTTTAGAAAAACCTGGTGGTTTAGAGGTTCCCGGGTCATTGTTACAACTTAAGGACTTCGGGGGTTGACGATACATATAAAGTTCATCGGGGTTGGAATTAGATTTCTCTATTTTTATGCCCTTTCCCTTATTATTTTCTTTTGCCTTTTTAAATTCAGTTGGGGTAATTTCTATAACATCATCGGAATTCTCGTCGGAATCCGATTCATTGGAGAATTGGTAATCCTCCCAATATTTTGCTTCCTTGGCGGAAACACCATTGACCATAATTAACCTTGGTCGGTTGGTTGAGGATTTTCTTTTACTTAACCGTTTTATTATTTCCCCCACCGGTTCCGATTCTTCTTCCGGTTCCGATTCTTCTTCCGGTTCCGACTCTTCTTCCGGTTCCGACTCTTCTTCCGGTTCCTCTTCGGGAACTTGTGAATCAGTCCACGAATCATTCCAATTTACATTTGACTCTTTATTATTATTAGATGAGTCAATGGGACTTGTTCTAGAGGTAGACATTTATCACATAATATCAAACGCGTTAAGAGATTAATATATCACATAATATTCACATGTTAAAAATATATAGTTTCCATCAAAATTTGTTAAGCAATCATTTTTCAAGTAAACACGGTCGAAGTTTGGACTCACTAATGCATCCTAACAAACTCGATAAGACACACTAATGCAAAATTCTGGTTCTCTAAGACCAACGCTCGGATACCAACTGAAATGTCCCGTTCTTATTGATTAAAAACGTTCCATATTAATTGATTTCGTTGCGAGGTTTTGACCTCTATATGAGACGTTTTTCAAAGACTGCATTCATTTTAAAACAAACCATAACCTTTATTTCATAAATAAAGGTTTAAAAAACTTTACGTAGATTATCAAATAATGATAATCTAAAATATCCTGTTTACACACGACCATTACATAATGGTTTACAATACAAATATGTTACAACAAAATAAGTTTCTTGAATTGCAGTTTTTACACAATATCATACAAGCATGGACTCCAAATCTCGTCCTTATTTAAGTATGCGACAGCGGAAGCTCTTAATAATCACCTGAGAATAAACATGCTTAAAACGTCAACAAAAATGTTGGTGAGTTATAGGTTTAACCTATATATATCAAATCATAATAATAGACCACAAGATTTCATATTTCAATACACATCCCATACATAGAGATAAAAATCATTCATATGGTGAACACCTGGTAACCGACATTAACAAGATGCATATATAAGAATATCCCCATCATTCCGGGACACCCTTCGGATATGATATAAATTTCGAAGTACTAAAGCATCCGGTACTTTGGATGGGGTTTGTTAGGCCCAATAGATCTATCTTTAGGATTCGCGTCAATTAGGGTGTCTGTTGCCTAATTCTTAGATTACCAGACTTAATAAAAAGGGGCATATTCGATTTTGATAATTCAACAATAGAATGTAGTTTCAGGTACTTGTGTCTATTTTGTAAATCATTTATAAAACCTGCATGTATTCTCATCCCAAAAATATTAGATTTTAAAAGTGGGACTATAACTCACTTTCACAGATTTTTACTTCGTCGAGAAGTAAGACTTGGCCACTGGTTTATTCACGAACCTATAACAATATATACATATATATCAAAGTATGTTCAAAATATATTTACAACACTTTTAATATATTTTGATGTTTTAAGTTTATTAAGTCAGCTGTCCTCGTTAGTAACCTACAACTAGTTGTCCACAGTTAGATGTACAGAAATAAATCGATAAATATTATCTTGAATCAATCCACGACCCAGTGTATAAGTATCTCAGTATTGATCACAACTCAAACTATATATATTTTGGAATCAACCTCAACCCTGTATAGCTAACTCCAACATTCACATATAGAGTGTCTATGGTTGTTCCGAAATATATATAGATGTGTCGACATGATAGGTCGAAACATTGTATACGTGTCTATGGTATCTCAAGATTACATAATATACAATACAAGTTGATTAAGTTATGGTTGGAATAGATTTGTTACCAATTTTCACGTAGCTAAAATGAGAAAAATTATCCAATCTTGTTTTACCCATAACTTCTTCATTTTAAATCCGTTTTGAGTGAATCAAATTGCTATGGTTTCATATTGAACTCTATTTTATAAATCTAAACAGAAAAAGTATAGGTTTATAGTCGAAAAAATAAGTTACAAGTCATTTTTGTAAAGGTAGTCATTTCAGTCGAAAGAACGACGTCTAGATGACCATTTTAGAAAACATACTTCCACTTTGAGTTTAACCATAATTTTTGGATATAGTTTCATGTTCATAATAAAAATCATTTTCTCATAATAACAACTTTTAAATCAAAGTTTATCATAGTTTTTAATTAACTAACCCAAAACAGCCCGCGGTGTTACTACGACGGCGTAAATCCGGTTTTACGGTGTTTTTCGTGTTTTTAGGTTTTAAATCATTAAGTTAGCATATCATATAGATATAGAACATGTGTTTAGTTGATTTTAAAAGTCAAGTTAGAAGGATTAACTTTTGTTTGCGAACAAGTTTAGAATTAACTAAACTATGTTCTAGTGATTACAAGTTTAAACCTTCGAATAAGATAGCTTTATATGTATGAATTGAATGATGTTATGAACATCATTACTACCTTAAGTTCCTTGGATAAACCTACTGGAAAATAGAAAAATGGATCTAGCTTCAACGGATCCTTGGATGGCTCGAAGTTCTTGAAGCAGAATCATGACACGAAAACAAGTTCAAGTAAGATCATCACTTGAAATAAGATTGTTATAGTTATAGAAATTGAACCAAAGTTTGAATATGATTATTACCTTGTATTAGAATGATAACCTACTGTAAGAAACAAAGATTTCTTGAGGTTGGATGATCACCTTACAAGATTGGAAGTGAGCTAGCAAACTTGAAAGTATTCTTGATTTTATGTAACTAGAACTTGTGGAATTTATGAAGAACACTTAGAACTTGAAGATAGAACTTGAGAGAGATCAATTAGATGAAGAAAATTGAAGAATGAAAGTGTTTGTAGGTGTTTTTGGTCGTTGGTGTATGGATTAGATATAAAGGATATGTAATTTTGTTTTCATGTAAATAAGTCATGAATGATTACTCATATTTTTGTAATTTTATGAGATATTTCATGCTAGTTGCCAAATGATGGTTCCCACATGTGTTAAGTGACTCACATGGGCTACTAAGAGTTGATAATTGGAGTGTATATACCAATAGTACATACATCTAAAAGCTGTGTATTGTACGAGTACGAATACGGGTGCATACGAGTAGAATTGTTGATGAAACTGAACGAGGATGTAATTGTAAGCATTTTTGTTAAGTAGAAGTATTTTGATAAGTGTATTGAAGTCTTTCAAAAGTGTATAAATACATATTAAAACACTACATGTATATACATTTTAACTGAGTCGTTAAGTCATCGTTAGTCGTTACATGTAAGTGTTGTTTTGAAACCTTTAGGTTAACGATCTTGTTAAATGTTGTTAACCCAATGTTTATAATATCAAATGAGATTTTAAATTATTATATTATCATGATATTATCATGTATGAATATCTCTTAATATGATATATATACATTAAATCTCTTTACAACGATAATCGTTACATATATGTCTCGTTTAAAAATCATTAAGTTAGTAGTCTTGTTTTTACATATGTAGTTCATTGTTAATATACTTAATGATATGTTTACTTATCATAGTATCATGTTAACTATATATATATCCATATATATGTCATCATATAGTTTTTACAAGTTTTAACGTTCGTGAATCACCGGTCAACTTGGGTGGTCAATTGTCTATATGAAACATATTTCAATTAATCAAGTCTTAACAAGTTTGATTGCTTAACATGTTGGAAACATTTAATCATGTAAATATCAATCTCAATTAATATATATAAACATGGAAAAGTTCGGGTCACTACAAAAAGACACAAGTGGCACTTCATCATCCGCACCCCCAAACCAAAGCACCCAAGCAAAATGGTATCTCTCATTCAATCAGGTCAAAATAACTCTCTTTTTCCCTGCATATGATTCACATATGCAAATACTTGGCTTAGATGTCTGGTCTCACTTAATTCTAATAGTAACATATAGTGATTGTTGTGTTATATAACATACAATTGAAATTGATGAGATATGAACCTGAAAAAAAACATTGTATGTTGGAGTTGACATTCAATTATGGTGTCACTCAATACGATACTGGTGACCGCCTATGCTCAGGTAACATATGTTTGGATATCCTTGAGGTAACATGTTTGACTTGAAATAAGATTTTTTTTTTTTGGGTAATTAAATCGAAAAATTGATCCCGCAAGATCAGGGTGAATATATCATTGAGGTTGGTGGTTTAACTTGAATGAACATCATCGAAAAGAATCCAGTTGATTTCTAGAGGTTAATTGAATGTTATCATGTGATTAATGATTTTAGTTTAATTACTTGATATCTACATATGTCTTTGTGATTCCTTTAGCTTTTTGGCAGGCTGAAAAAAGTAGAAGAAAAATGGTGATAGAGAACCTATGACAGGGTCTGTTAGTGTCAGCGAATCTATCCCATGTGTTGTTGAGCCTCTCTTAGACAAGTGGGTTGATGTAGTTTGTTGCGGTCTAATAATTATTTGATTCGGCCTTCTACTACCAAGGTGATTCGAACTCTTTGTGTCCCTAGCCTGTCCATGGATAATGAGAAACAATGGATCATATTTATGTTCATATAAATTATTCATCTATCATAAACATTAGTCAGTTGGACGGATTCATCGATTCACCAAACCAACAACAACGTTTTAAAGTAACGGTGGTTCACTGGTGGTCAAACAATAGCGTCATCGTCAGTCAAATGCTGCTGATCTCAAACATATATCAAACACAGTCGAAGGTTTGATTTTGTATACCTAAAAACTTTGAAGTTGATGTTCGTTCATTGTAATATTGTAATATTGGAATTATACCTGATTTTGATCATTTTTTTGTTGCTACAAACGGCGTGTTTAATTATCAGATGGTTGCTATATAATTTGTTCTCTTTCTATTTTGTTATATTTTGTATTTTCAATAAAATTTCTAAATTGGGTAATTTTATTTGTAAGTTGCGTAGCTCACTTTGGCTTCAGTTCAAACCTCATCAGATAATTCTTCTAATGATGACCTGCCCTAAGAGTTTACCCATTTAGACCCACCTAAATGGGCAACCTGTCTCTATTTTCCCATTATTAGGGAATTGTATAACCTAAATTTGACGTGTAGCATAAGTGGGTTGAATTAACCACTTATATATCTACTGATCTCGACTCTTGTGATTACATCTGTATATTTATATTGACTTTATTTTCTTATTTGCAGATGTCGTCCAACAGTTGATGGAGCTGTTCTAGAGCGTTGCATAAAATATGGTAATTCAATTACTATGTAACTATGTGTCACTTAAATGAAAATATACCAATCATTTTAGTCGAGTTTAATGTAAGAGTTATTTTCATTGTAGGCTCTTTGGTTAATTGTGATGACTCATTCGTTTATTTACATGAGATGCGTTTCATGATTTTTTTTTCACGTTCCTGAATTTCAAATGCTGCAGATGTAAGTTTCCTGTTGTTGCTAAAATCAAAGGTACATCACAATTTTTTATTTTCAAGCTATTTTTCTTGATTAAAGTTTTGTCTGTACTCCCAGGGTGATATCTAGATTTTAGGTAGGACCTGATATTGAGGATGTATGGGGTTTTGTTGAAAGCCACTGTAAACCTAATATTTGATTCATTTTAGTTTTACTAATGATGTATTATCTTAATTTTCTACAACGCCAGTACCGTTTATACGCCGCCACCTGGTGGTACACAGAGCGCTCTTGGTTCTCAGCCGCCAAGGTTTTACAATGAGGTTAGTTGCTTTTGGCTCAATATATCTATAGATTCTAGATAATAAGAGAGTATTGTATGAATAAAGTAATGATATGCTTATGAGTTTTTTGATGTGTTGGTATGTTGCAGAATCCATCTTAACAGGTGATGGTAAAACCGGCAATTAGCTCACATACAGAAAAGGCTGTTCGCATGTCACCAACAGTCATAATAGCCAAAACTGAGATTTCTAAAGTGAAAAAGTAGCTGGAGAAGGTGATACATCTGGTCAGCCTCATAAAAAGACGGTTGTTGAATTAGAAACAAACGCATCAGTTAATAGGTCTGGCTCATTCAAAGAGGAACCGAAACATTCCAGTGAAAAAGTGCACTCAAATCAAGTACATAAGGTATTCCTATGTTAATACATTTATTGGCAGGTCAATTATCCTAAGTGTTTATCACTATTATTTTTATACACAGATTGGTGTGCAATCGCCTTTAACTTTATCGGTTAACAATGAACAAGTTCAAGAACTTGATCAAAGTCATGATTGTACTATCTTAGATTTAACCGTTGCACAACAAAAAAAACCTTTAAACGACATTGATGACAAATCACCTACATCGTCAAGGTTTAAAATTAAGACAAATCATTGCATTGCTTTACACATTTGTTAGCCTTTTGGTGACTGTAGAACTAAACGGTTTGCCGTAAGGTGTCAAATTATTTTTTATTTTAAAGGAACATACTTTCCTTGAACTTTTAATTTTTATTTAGTGGGTTGAAATTGACACCTCTGTGACTCGGTCATATTCATGGCTAAGATTTTTTTTCCAAATGGGTTGAAATTGCCACCCTCGATAATTAGTTCATATTCATGGTTTGACCTTCTAGCTACTATAGTTTGACTTTTAGTTTGCCGGAAGATACTTTCTAAACCTGGGCTGCTATCTTCTAATGTATGCATTTACTGTAAGTGCAAAGTTTCAGAATTTACTCTCATGTTTATACAGATCCTATACTTCAATATTTATTTAATGTTTTCTATTTGTTGTTTTGTAGTCAAACAAAGATGCCTTTGAAGATGTCAAAGAAATTGAAGGGTGTGTATGAAATGATAAATCACATTTATAAATGGGTAAAGATGTGTACAAGATGAAAGCTCAGTTGTTATAATCTATATGGTATAATATGCTATATAGAATGTTATATATGTCTTGCAACATTTTTTGTTCCATTTTATTTGTCAAACTACTGCAAGTTTTAAAATATATTTCATGAATAGATGTATAATGATCGCAACTAGAACGTGCCAGATAATGTTTTGAACAAATTATGTACAATGTGTAAGAACGTCCTTCAGTTTTAAAAATGTTTACTTATAGAGACTATTGTATACACTTGATACTTTTAAATTGTGGTAGCTTAGTGCTGGATACTATGAAAAGTGCAATATAGTAATATGTACTATCCCACAAGAGTATTTTGACACTTTCCGTATAATATCGTTATTTCATATATAATTTTAAAAACAAATACTGTTTGCGAAAGATCCCCGTGCAACACACGGGCTCATAAATCTAGTTAAATATATATTTTGTGATTTCGAATCTATTTAGTAAATGACTAATTTCACTTAATTATCATTCGATGGATATTACATGAGTAAAATACGAACTAATATTATTTTAAAATAAACAGTGATCCGAAAATGAGTTCTATAAATTTTAGGCTTATTAAAAATGTATTTAGGAACTATTTGTTAAGTTTTAACATTTTTTATATTTCTCCCATAAATGAGAGGGACAGTTGATGTAATTTTTATTTATTGAATTAATGATTAAATTTTATACCATAATGACCAAAATAATTAAACATAATTAATTTAAAAATTTGGAATTTTTTTGAAGACTTTTATCCGCCACTGATTTGATCAACGGAGCACGATATGGCAGTCCGTGAAAAGGTGTCGGCACATTAATCCAAATCAATGGCTGCTTTACTTGCTTTACTGTTCTAAATTGCAAATCATTCACCTGTTTCTTAACTTTTGATTCATTTGATAATATTACTTTATCTTAGTATTATATGTAATATATATTTATATAGATATAGGCGTACGTAGCTGAATATATATGTTCTATATTTAACACACCAATTTGACACATATCAATCTATCAATATATCTATCCATCTAAACTTTATCTATATAAGTGTGGATATGGATTAATGTATCACCACCACTGCCACTTTTAATTTCTTCTTGATCTTCTTTTTTTTCTTCTTTTTTTTCTTTCACGAACCCACTATGACCTCTAAATTCCTCCTTCGTGAATTCACTTCTCTTTACATGATCGTAACCATAACCGGTACCCTATTTTGGTTCGAATACACGCCACTTTTGGCCATCTTACCATCCTCAACTTTACAACCACCTTTATCATTTAAACAACCAACCACCTTCACCATCGGCTCACTTACATCGCCACCATCGAACCACCATAGTAACCACCACCACGGCCGCCATACACCACCTTCACTACTTGTCAACCAACAACTACCATCATTATTTACTGCTGATTCGAGCAACACCAAAACACGACCCATCGACCACCGGAGTCACACCTGCCGCCACCATCATCTTCTAATACCACCACAACCTATCATAAACCACCAAAGTTGTTGCTGCGTTTCTTCTTTTTGTTTTTATTTCTATAAACCGAAAGCCATTACAACACCATTAAAACACATGAATCGCCTTCGGTCACAACCGCCATCAACCATCCCTACCATCGACACCCTCACCTCCATCTTTAACCAAAACCGAACCCATCCAGTCCATCGTAAACTACCAATGGCTACTGCTTCGTTATCATTTTTTTTAGTCGATGTACAAGGAAAATGAAAATGGTGAAATGGAGTGAAGGACGATGAGATGATCGTAGAGATAAACGATGATGATGTTAGATGAACTTGGTGATGATAAATATGATGGTGATTCACGATATAAATGATGATGATGATGAAGGTAAAATAAAGATAACTATACGTAAATAATGGATGATAGATTGATGATGATGATTGCAGTAATGTTCTTTGATGGTGATGCATTTAAAAAAAATGTTAAACAGTCAGGGAGGTGTTAAATAAATTAATACGCGAATTAATACAAGAATAATTTCAACAGATCTGTGGTCTGGGACGGAGTCATTGAACGAGAGGTCTTGGGTTCGATACTAGGCTGGGACACATTTTTTTTCAAATAAAATTTGATAGCTAGCAGGCTTGGGCCTGTTGTTGGGCTGGAACTTCATGTTAGATTTACACATGTATTGAAAATAATGGACCTTTAAGCCCACATGTTTCTTAAATAGGTATGATTATTATCAATTATTAATATTTATTATTATTAATTTTATTATTATTATTATTATTATTATTATTATTATTATTATTATTATTATTATTATTATTATTATTATTATTATTATTATAACTATCATTATCATTAATATTATTTTTGTTATTAACATTAATTATTATCAAGTATTATTATTAAGCATTATTAAAATTAAGAGTTATTATCAAAACTATAATTTTTATTATAAACACAATACAACTTTTTATTTTAATATCATTATTGTTAAAATTATCATTTTTACTAAAACTATATTTTTATTAAAAATAACATCATTAATAAAACTATCATTTTTATTTATTATTTTGGAATTGACATTAGTGATATCATTATTATTAACATTATAAAGAGATTACAACTTTTTAATTACGAGTATTAATATTATTTTACCAACTAACAATTAGTACATAACACTAAATTTAAAACATATAACATATAAGTTATTAAAATAACAAGTATATCACTAATAATATAAATTCGTTCGATTACCATATTATGTGTTAATATATATATAAATGATATATGTTCGTGAATCTGAGGCCAACCCTATACTTGTTCAATGTCGTCATATGTATTTTTACCACAAAATACAGTATGGTGAGTTTCATTTGCTCCTTTTTAAATGCTTTTGCAATATATACTTTTGGGACTGAGAATACATGCGCTGCTTTTATAAATGTTTTACAAAATAAGCACAAGTTCATGAAACTACATTCTACGATTATTTTGTTATACCTGATATCTGTACTTATTATTATTATGCTTGGTAACCTAAGAATTAGTGAAAAACACTAATTGACGTGAATCCTAAAGGTAGATCTATGGGCATCAACCACCCCCATTTTCGAATAGTGGAAATGCTTTAGTACTTCAAAGGATTCTTGTCATACATTTGAATAGTGGAATGTATGATGCCAGATATCTTAAGCGCTCTATGTTAAGGTCGTTTACCAGGCGACTCATCGTATGAATGGTTTTTGCAGTTGTAATGATCCTGCGTATTTAATTAAATGAAATCTTGTGGCTTATTAAATATTATGATTATTATATCGAAATTAAACCTATGAACTCACCAACCTTTTGGTTGACACTTTAAAGCATGTTTATTCTCAGGTATTAAAGAAACCTTCCGCTGTGCATTTGCTCATTTTAGAGATATTACTTGGAGTCATTCATGACATATTTCAAAAGACGTTGCATTCGAGTCGTTGAGTTCATCAAGATTATTATTAAGTCAATTATAGTTGGATATATTATGAGATGGTATGCATGTTGTCAACTTTAGATGTAATGAAAGATTGTCTTTTCAAAAACGAATGCAATGTTTGTAAAAATGTATCATATAGAGGTCAAGTACCTCGCGATGTAATCAACTGTTATGAATCGTTTGTAATCGATATGGACAACGTCCGGCTGGATTAGGATGGGTCATTAGAGTTGGTATCAGAGCGGTGGTCTTAGCGAACTAGGTCTTGCATTAGTGTGTCTAACTAATAGTTGTTTAGATGCATTAGTGGGTCTGGACTTCGACTGTGTCTGCATGTCAAAAGTTTTGCTTATCATTTTGTGTCGAAAATTACTTACTTATCATCCTTAAAGTCTAGACACATCTTACTGCCTCTATTGCCTAGATAGTGTATAGACAAAACTCATATCTTAGCATATCTGCTAATTCATATCTTAGCGTATCTGATACTGTTACCTTTGCCTGACAGCTTTCAAAATTTTCTCCGTATTTTACGAAATCTTTATGCTATATATAGGTATTCTATGTAATTAGAATATCATCTGATATTCGAAAATCATTTCATATCAATAACCCTTTATCTAACCGTATAATATGGAACTTGCAACCAATTCAAGTCCCTTGGATTTCGACATGAGTCCCACTCAAGCTCTGAAAGCAGTGTGACCAGAATGAACCAACCAATCATTCATCCTCAATTCATCTGATGGGTTCGTAGTCGAGTTAATCAATTGAGACGAGAAGAAGGTGATCCTTTCCATCAACCGAATTCACCTCTTGACGAAGAACCTGAAGTACTTACCGGCGAACCTATCCGAAACACCATTTTTAGCCTCATTTCTAGAGCAGCTCGACACGATTATATTCTATCCACAATTCTGAACCTTATTCATCCGCTCGTTCCGACCGAAAATCATCCTGGAGTAATGAAAGAAGTCAACGAACTTAGCACTCGAGTAATCAATTTGGAGAATATGGTGCAAAATGTACCAGCTTCAGCAACATCACTGGCACCAACAGTACCATCAGTAACAGCACCAGTACCATCAACAATCCATGCATCAACATCTCATTTTGTACCTCGAGTATTATCTTCGTTCTACGTATCGTTCTACATCATTATCTTTGTGTTTCATGGCGATTATGTAATCTCTAATGTTTTAGAGATAATGTATTCTAGTTCTAACGATAAATCAAATGAGTTTAATATGATATTAACTCATTAGATCCATGATTACATCTGAAGAAAATATATATGCAAGTATATTTTCATAAAGATTGTAATTAAAAATTCTTTCGTACAAACTGTTAATGATGAAAATATTTTAACGGGTAGGTAATATCCGAGGAATATTTAAGATTTCGCATTAATAAGTTACACTGTACATTCTTAGAAAAATATTCAACGGTCATTTACTATCCTTTTTACATCCACCGATATACGTATCCATTCACCACAAAATAACCATTTTCATTCAATTTCATATTTGGATTTTGATTTATCAGAATCCAACAAGTGGCATAATGAAGAAAAACATTTGACAAAAAAAATTTATTTGAAATAAACGAATTAACTAATTGAAATATTGTTAAGAATTCACGCTAACTGTTCCTAGCTAATGGTTCCTAGCTAACTGGTCACATTTTATTTATCGCAATTTATTTATCGCAATTTATATTCTCGTAATTTTATTTATTGTCATTTAATTTATGTTATTTATTTTTACGCATTTTAATATCGGGACACGTATACAAAAGTTTTGACATATCATATCGACGCATGTATATATATTATTTGGAATAACCATAGACACTGTATATGCTGTAATGCTCAAGTTCGCTATACAGGGTTGAGGTTGATTCTACAATAATATATATACTTTGAGTTGTGATCGAGTCTGAGACATGTACACGAATTCTGTAATTGTATATATGTATAATAATATTCTTGGTACATCTTAACATAATAAGTATACAATACGTTTTGATAAATCCTAAGACAATACGTACACAATATGTCTTAGTTAATTCTAAGACAATACGTATACAATACGTCTCTGGGTTGATGTAAAGATAATACCTATACAATACGTCGTGGGGTAATTCTAATATTTTATATATATAAACCGATTATTGGATATCAACATTGGACAATTAAAAATGAATTAAAATATTAATTATAACATATGAAACTAAATAATTCTTCAAGTTTGCCACTTGATTTCATCTTAAACCTCATTTATACCTTGACAATTATAATCTGTGTTCAAACCTTTTCATAATTCTTGAAAACACCTCAATTGAGAGGATGAACCAACCGCACTTCATCTATAGAAGAAAAGATTGATGCATATAGTTATGCACCTGAAAAACTCTCAGAAACAGAGTAAACATTTAACACATAGCCGTGCAAATTCCTTAGTGTTATTATTACCCAAAATAACTTAATAATTCCTTTCAAAGTAGCAAACTTTGTCACAGCTTCATCAAGACAAATTTCGACTTTTCGTTCGAAACAATCTTATTATAACTTTGATATATATGCGTGCTCTTTTATTGTTACTGGGGAACCTTTCATATTCCACTATATTACCATCAGTGTTTAATCATCTAAAAACACAATTCTCCTGAAACTACCTCAGATTGATAACCGACGATTCAGATATGGCTGCATTAAATGCAGAGGAAACAGTAAAATTGTAGATGGTCTAAATGGTCTAAATGGTTAAAAGTTTGACAATAAAGAATGGAATGTTGGGAACGCTCGATAGAAAATTTGGTACTGAAAAACGAATTGAGCAAACCATGAAGAAGACCAAGGACAAATACAAGGACCAAATCCTATATTCAAAGAATCCAAGTAATTCTGAATTCGATGAAATCCTTAGAGAATATCTTGCTCCGAAGTCATGTTAAAATCTTACGGAAAATTTTTCTTCATCAACGTTCGAACTTAAAAATTCCAAAATATCATCATAAATATCTTCGACATTTCTGAGGATATTTTCATAAATAATCTTGTCCGAAATTATCTACCTCTTCGTGCTTTCTGCATTTCATTATATTGGAAACTTCTGTAAAACCTACGTATAAATTATGAATGAATTCTGGAGAAGTGTTGGGAATTGAAACATGAGTTAGTATAATATTGATAATGCTAAAAACGAACATATATTTCATAGCATTATCCCTCAAGAAAGACAAGCTTTTAGTTGCAATTGTTCTATTTACAAGTAATATTCGTTTAAATAATAAAGGTGAAGACAAAAGACAGATTCGACGAATTGAAGACGCAAACGACCAAAAAGCTCAAAAGTACAAAGTACAATCAAAGTAGTTCAAATTATTGGTGAGAAACGTCTCAAAATTACAAGAGTACAAGTCGCAAAACGTAAAATACAAGATATTAAATTATACGCAAGGACGTTCGAAAATTCGGAACCGGGACCAGAGTCAACTCTCAATGCTCGACGCAACGGACTAAAAATTACAAGTCAACTATGCACATAAATATAATATAATATTTAAATAATTCTTAAAATTATTTATATATTATATTTATTTATTAAACCGTCGGCAAACTAGAAAACAAAGACATGTGAACTTCCCCAGCTGGCCATGCGATCGCATGGCCTGGAAGAGTTAATTCCATACAATCGCATGGCTGAAAAATCCAGCCCAGGTCCTATAAATTCAACGTGTTTTTGGCCAAAATATAACCATCTTTTTCTTTCCTTTCTCTCAATGTAAACACACATATATATATATATATATATATATATATATATATATATATATATATATATATATATATATATATATATATATATATATATATATATTATAATTTTAATTTTAATTTTAATTTTAATTCTAATAATAAGGGTATGTTAGCGAATGTTGTAAGGGTGTAATTCGAAATTCTGTCCGTGTAACGCTACGCTATTTTTAATCATTGTAAGTTATGTTCAACCTTTTTAATTTAATGTCTCATAGCTAAGTTATTATTATGCTTATTTAATGCCGAAGTAATCGTGATGTTGGACTAAATATTAAAATTGGGTAATTGGTTTTTGGACCATAATTGGGGTTTGGATAAAAGAACGACACTTGTAGAAATTAGACTATGGGCTATTAATGGGTTTTATATTAACTAAATGATACCTCGTTGATTTAATATATAGACTTATAATTTGACGTATTTATATATAACCACATACGCTTGACTGGGCAAGGTGGGCGGGATATCTATAAATACCAATAATTGTTCATTTTACCGGACACGGAACTGGATTAATAGTTAATAGACTTGTTGAAACATGGGTGGATTACATTCAAGGGTAATTGGTGTAATTGTTAACAAAGTAGTAAAACCTTGGTCTACACGCAGTCAATAACCTGGTGTATTTATTAAACAAAGTATTAAGACCTTGTTACAATTCGAATCCCCAATTAGTTGGAATATTTGACTTCGGGAATAAGAATAATTTGACGAAGACTTTCGCACTTTATGATTATGACTGATGGACTATTATGGACAAATCCGTATGGACATATCGAATAATCCAAGACAAAGGACAATTAACCCATGGGAATAAACTAAAGTCAACACGTCAAACATCATGATTACGGAAGTTTAAATAAGCATAATTCCTTTATTTCATATTTAATTTCCTTTATTTCATATTTAATTGCACTTTTAATTATCGCACTTTTATTTATTGTCATTTTATTTATCGCAATTTTATTTATCGCAATTTCATTATCGTTATTTACTTTACGCTTTAAATTAAGTCTTTTATATATTTAATATTTTACATTAGGTTTTAACTGCGACTAAAGTTTTAAAATCGACAAACCGATCATTAAACGATAAAACCCCCCTTTTATAATAATAATAATACTACTTATATATATATTTTTGTATTTTTACAATTATAAGTTAAAAATATAGCGTTAAGCTTTGTTAGAGTCTCCCTGTGGAACGAACCAGACTTACTAAAAACTACACTACTGTACGATTAGGTACATTGCCTATAAGTGTTGTAGCAAGGTTTAGGCATATCCACTCTATAAATAAATAAATCACTTGTGTAAAATTGTTTTGTATTTAATAGTATTTTATTGTAAAAATTAATACTATTTTATACACCACCTCACATACATCAAGTATTTTTGGCGCCGCTGCCGGGGACACTAAAACGCCAGAAGCGAAACGCTATATATATATAAAAAAAAAGGATTTTTAGTTTACTTTTGTAAAAATATGTTTTTGTAAATATACGTTTTAAAAACTAAAATATAAAAAGAAAAACAAAATAAAGTATATATATATATTTTTTGTTTTAAATACATAAATTATAAAGTACTTTTAATTTTTATTTTAGTTTTTAAAATTTAAATTTTTATTTATTTTATATAAATAATTTATATAATTATAAAACAGAATTAGAAAACATAAAAAAAAATATATAAGTTTCAGCCTGGTACTGTAGCAGCCCATATACTGGCCCGAAACCCTAGCCCATGCGATCGCATGAGCCCGAAGCCAAAAGTCCATGCGACCGCATGAACGTACCTGACACGCCAGAGTTGACCTCTTTCAGCATTAATTACGGTGTAATAATTATTATTATTATTAATTAATTAAAACCCTAATTAGGGTTTATTATTATAATAATTAAGTTTTAGTTTTATATTTTTGTAATTTAAGTTTAATTAGTTTTATTAATATATAAAATTAATAGGTTTATAAAATAAATAATATAAAAATAATATTTTTATAAAAATTGTACTTTTTACAACTTTAAATTTATTTTTATATTTTGTATCTTTTTATTCGTTTCAGCGTAATATTTATATTTTTCGCTCGTATTTAGTTTTAAGTCATAGTTTTTGCCATAGTTATTTTTATTTCTAGATTTTTAGGCTTTGCCGTAAAATTCCTTAAGTGCTTTTTCTTTAGACTAAGATTTAGGTGCTTTAGAATTTTGCGACGCCGTTTTTATATTTTAGTACCTTTTTAAGTTATTGCCATTTGGGATATAGTTTTTCTTTTAAGCTTTAATACCTTTAGACGCAACTTTTAATTCTTAGTTTTTAGTTCCTTTTTAAGTTTTGAAGCGCTACTTGCTTATTTTTATTTTTCGACGCCTATTATTTTTCGACCTTTTATTTTTCGAAGTTTTTCGACGCGCTCTTTTTCTTTTTATTTTTTGCCGATCTAGTTTTTAGGACTTAGTTTTTTTTTTTTTTTTCTATTTCTTCTCTAAAATTTCTTTAAATTTCAACGAAAAATTATTTTAAGTGGTTAAATTGATAGACATCCAAATTTTCTGCTTCGTAGTAATAGTTGGATTTGTTAGTGGCTGAGTTGTGAGCTTCCGATTTAAAGGGTTCTGGCTCCCTGCTGCATCTATTGGCTATTCGAAACGTGGGCAAAAGCAGAAAAGTCTATTAATTTGATAACTTATATAATTTTTATTTTTATAACTAATAGGATATTCAGTGAATGCACCGAGCAAAACGTTCACCACCTTTTGTACGTTCACCACCTGTAACCAGATCAAGACATCTAGCAAATATTGTCGCCGTTGATTTTTCTTTAGAATCGTCATCTAGTCGACCAAGTACTCCAACTCAAATTTTCGATAATCCATTTTTTGAACCCGACCTAACAATTGAGAATCCGGAGGATATTCAAGGACAATTCAGAGATCTTGAACCACTAATCTTTCCTCCGGAACCACCAATCATTCAAACAGAGATTGTAGAGGAACCAACCATTAAATCAGAATCCTCTAGTGATTCAGATTCAACAAATTCAATCATGGAAAATCTGGAATCTCTAAGTATGGAAGACCGAATGCGAGCTAAACGCACTGGCCAAGGTCACGCAATTACTCAACCTGACATAAATGCGCCAGATTATGAAATCAAAGGACAAATCCTACACATGGTAACTAATCAATGCCAATTTAGTGGTGCGCCGAAGGAAGATCCAAATGAACATCTTCGTACCTTTAATAGGATCTGTACTCTATTTAAAATCCAAGAAGTTAAGGATGAACAGATATATCTCATGTTATTTCCCTGGACTTTAAAGGGAGGAGCCAAAGATTGGTTAGAATCGTTACCTGAAGGGGCGATTGATACATGGGACGTTTTAGTTAAAAAATTTCTTAAACAATTCTTTCCGGCATCTAAAGCCGTAAGACTTCAAGGAGAAATTGTTACGTTCACACAAAAGCCAAATGAAACTTTATATGAAGCATGGACAAGATTTGGAAAGTTATTGAGAGGATATCCGCAACATGGTTTAGACACTTGTTAAATAGTACAAATATTCTACCAAGGATGCGACATCACTACAAGAAAAGACATCGATATAGCAGCTGGTGGTTCCATTATGAAGAAAACCTCAACTGACGCTTACCAAATTATTGATAACACTGCTTCCCACTCACATGAGTGGCACCAAGAAAAAGATATCGTTAGATCATCTAAAGCAGCTAGAGCCGATTCTAGCCATGACTTCAATTCCATTTCCTCAAAGATAGATGCTGTCGAGAGACGAATGGAAAAGATGACTAAAGATATTCACTCAATACGAATTAGTTGTGAGCAGTGTGGAGGACCACATTTGACAAAAGATTGTCTCAGTATTGAACTAACAATGGAACAAAGAGAGAATGTTTCATACATAAACCAAAGGCCTGAAAATTATTATCAGAATAATTATCAACCGCCAAGACCAATCTACAATCAAAATCAGAATTATAACCGAAATGTTCCATACAACAACCAACAAGGTCCTAGTAATTAACAAGTATCCAATAATACTTACAATCAGCAAAGACCTAATTTTCAAAACAAACCACCACAAACCGATGATAAAAAACCAAATTTAGAAGATATGATGTCAATGCTAGTTGAATCTCAAACACAGTTTTTCACATCTCAGAAACAAACCAATGAACAAAATGCTCAAGCATTTAGAAATCAACAATCTTCTATTCAAAATTTGGAACAAGAAGTAAGCAACCTAGCAAGGTTAATAGGTGAAAGAAAATCGGGAAGTCTACCTAGTGATACAAATACTAACTCCAGGAATGAAACAGCTAAAGCCATTACCACAAGAAGTAGTATTACACTTAAACCACCTGAAATACCTGTAATTTTTGATGAAGCTAATCCTACTCCACAAGAACCACAGTCTGATCAAGAAAAGAAAAAAGAACCGGTAGTTGAAAAGGTTAATGAAGATAACACAGTTAAGGCTAAACCTTATGTTAAACCATACCAACCACCACTTCCTTACCTGAGTAAAATGAGAAAAGAGAGACTTGAAGCCGAGCAATTCAAATTCTTGGATATGATTAAACAAATAAATGTAAATCTTTCTTTCATTGATGTGATTTCAGGAATGCTTAGATATGCTAAATTTCTGAAAGATCTAATCACAAATAGAAAGAAAATGGAAGAACTCTCGGCTGTTACTATGAATGCAAATTGTTCTGCAGTACTATTAAATAAGATACCGGAAAAATTATCTGATTCAGGAAGTTTCACAATTCCATGTTTTCTGGGAAGTCTTAGTTCAATAGAAGCATTGGCAGATTTAGGTGCTAGTATAAATTTAATGCCGTATTCACTATACGCTAAACTAGACCTTGGAGAATTGAAACCAACACGAATAAGCATACAACTAGCCGATCGATCAGTAAAATATCCTAGAGGGATAATGGAGAACATGCTAGTTAAAGTTGGTACTTTAGTATTTCTAGTAGATTTTGTTATTCTGGACATGGAAGAAGATTCTCGAGTTCCTCTCATATTAGGAAGACCATTCTTAAACACGGCTAAAGCAATAATAGACGTGTTTGGTAAGAAACTGACCCTAAGTATAGAGGAGAGAGTGTTACCTTTTCAGTTGATAGAGCAATGCAACAACCGCAATCTGCAGATGATACATGTTATTATATTCAAACTATATATTCACATGCAGAATTGTTAGAAGAATTTCCAGAATTACAAGGAACATGAGAATCTCTTTAGGAGAAGGAACTGAACAAATTGATGAAGCTGAAATGTTAGCTACACTTATGGCTAATGGATATGAACCAACAACAGAAGAAATTCAAATGCTAAAAGAAGAAGACAGATATCGATATAAATCATCGATAGAAGAACCACCGACATTAGAGTTAAAGCCACTTCCAAACCATTTGGAATACGCTTATTTACATGGTGAATCTGAATTACCTGTAATAATATCGTCTTATCTTACTGAAAATGAAAAATCTCAACTCATTTCTGTGCTAAAAGCTCATAAACCAGCTATTGCATGGAAAATTCATGATATTAAAGGAATAAGTCCTTCGTATTGCACACATAAAATCCTTATGGAAGAAGGTCATAAAACGTATGTGCAACGCCAGTGAAGACGAAATCCTAATATGCAAGATGTTGTTAAGAAAGAAATTATTAAACTGCTAGATGCAGGTTTAATTTATCCAATCTCTGATAGTCCATGGGTAAGCCCAGTTCAATGCGTACCTAAGAAGGGTGGCATGATTGTCATCACAAATGAAAAAAATGAGCTTATTCCTACTAGGACTGTAACAGGATGGCGTGTTTGTATTGATTATAGAAAATTAAATGACGCCACCAGAAAAGATCACTTTCCCTTACCTTTCATTGATCAAATGTTGGAAAGATTAGCCGAAAATAGTTACTATTGTTTTCTTGATGGTTTTTTCGAATATTTTCAAATTCCAATAGCACCCGAGGACCAAGAGAAAACCACATGCACGTGCCCTTATGGTACTTTTGCTTACAAACGCATGCCATTTGGACTTTGCAACACCCCTGCAACCTTTCAAAGGTGCATGATGGCGATTTTTCACGACATGATAGAAGAATGCATGGAAGTTTTCATGGATGACTTTTCAGTCTTCGGTGATACTTTTGAATCATGTCTAGTTAATCTGGAACGAATGCTTATTAGATGCGAATAATCAAATCTAGTACTTAATTGGGAGAAATGCCATTTCATGGTTAAAGAAGGCATCATTCTTGGTCATAAAATTTCAAAGGAAGGAATTGAAGTGGATAGAGCTAAAGTAGATGTAATTGCTAAACTTCCACATCCCACCAATGTTAGAGGAGTTAGGAGTTTTCTAGGGCATGCCGGTTTTTACCGATGTTTCATAAAAGATTTTTCTAAAATTGCCACTCCTATGAATAAACTCCTAGAAAAGGATGCTCCATTCATCTTTTCAGATGAATGCATCAAATCTTTTAATATTCTTAAAGAAAAACTCACTAATGCGCCGATCATGATAACTCCAAATTGGAATCTACCATTTGAACTTATGTGCGATGCAAGTGATTTTGCAATGGGAGCCGTTTTAGGACAAAGAATTGAAAAACGATTTCAACCTATATATTATGCTAGTAAGACGTTACAAGGAGCACAAACGAATTATACAACTACTGAAAAAGAACTCCTTGCTATTGTCTTTGCTTTTGACAAATTTCGTTCATATCTCGTTCTGGCAAAAACGGTGGTCTATACCGACCATTCTGCTCTTAGATATCTATTTTCGAAACAAGATGCCAAACCACGATTAATCCGTTGGATCTTACTCTTACAAGAGTTTGATATTGAAATCCGAGATAAAAAGGGAGCAGAAAATCTCGCCGCTGATCATCTTTCTCGTCTTGAAAATCCCGAATTAGAATTATTATCACACGCGAGAATTATTATCACATCAAAAAAGTGATAATAATCCCGAATTAGAATTATTATCACGCGAAAAAGGGAGCACACACGCCGCATCGACTCGTTAGTACAACGACCGCCTCGCTCGATGATATAAACAAACACAACCAAAATTCTATGTGATACAAACACACGCGAGAATTATTATCACATCACAATAGTATATTAATAATATCCACATTACTAATATAAACGTTAGTCCACCTATAAACATGGTACTAACTATAACCCATTTCGACCCGTAATCCTACAAGTCCCGCAACAGATTAAGCACACACAAAAGTCTAAGTATAGGCACCTATCTCAAGTCACCTAAATCCCTTAGACCATGCTCTGATACCACTTGTAACGACCCAACCCGAATTAAAACCGGCCCATAAAATTTTTTCCTTTTAACACGCGTTAAATAATACTTTAGGTCCCATTACACATTTACCAAAACATATTTGTTACCAAAGTAAGTTCAACGAACTTAAAGCATACATTAATAATTTAAACTTCTCAATACAATAATACGTAGTTAAATCATAAACCGGTTATAATCATTATGACCCGACTAGTTACGTTTACACAAAACCGAGCATGGTGATTTGGGACTGCGCTACCCAAATCCTAATCGAGTACAAAAGCAAGATCTTCTAAGCAACCTAGCCAAGATCTCTAATCCCCAAGCTTACCCGAGCCGCCAAGCATGCGAACCTATAAAAATATCAACCACGAGAGGGTAAGCTAATGCTTAGTGAGTGAGAATATACTACATACATATATATGCATAAAATGGACACGCCACACAAATATCTAAATACCGCATACCGGAGCATCCAAGCATAAAGGCAAGCTAGTCTAAGCATACCGTAAGATCACTAAGCAACGAGCTAAAGATACATCAACGAAATATAAGTTCACCAACAACGATGTGAACAATGCCAATAAACTACACCCGGAGGGTTAGCTATATCACGACAAAATAACGTTATACGTATACAAAAAAAAAATATATATATATATATATATATACATATATATATATATATATATATATATATATATATATATATATATATATATATATATAACTCGAATAACATAAATGCTTACACTTACAACGCAATAACCATGGTTAACCAATCGAATAAGGGAACAGTACTTGAAAGACCGTCGGAGTTCATAACATCCATTAGTGTACATTACTCCGCGTATTCACTAATCCCCCGGGTGATGTCTTAAACACCGCGACTAACTCACCCCCATGACAATGTGGCGACTTGAACACCGTGACGATTCCACATGTCGATCAAAACAATGAGTGGTGTCTTGAACACCGCAACAATTTCACTCCCATGACAATGTGGCGTCTTAAACACCGCTACAATACCACATGTCAATCAACAATGAGTAGTGTCTTAAACACCGCGATAATACTACTCGTTACTAGAATGTGGTGTCTTGAACACCGTGACAATTCCACATTCATACCACATAAATAAATACATTATATACGTACACGCATAATTATTCCATTCACAATATTAACCCTTCGCCATTGGGGTTATATAATCCACATCACACGCCCATGTGATAACATAGACACAAAGTGTGCACCTCGCCAAGGTGGTCAACCAAACTGCACAACCGTGCCAATTGGACCTATACACAAGTCCATCAAATCCACCTATATGTGAAGTGAGCTCTATAACCGAGAACCACTTCACCCGACCCGCACCCATCCTACACATACATATGCATATAGGATATTAACACTCACCTTGTCGCCTTGATGAATACTTCCAACAATCCGCAACTCTCCGATGGAATGTACCTATTCCATTATCACAAATACAATAACACAATTAGGGTGGATTTACAAACCAACCCAATTTACACTTAGTGCAATTTCGACCCAATTGCACTTCCAAGCACAAACCGTGCCAAAACTAACCAATAATCATTAGCACAAGTGAGAATGGTCCTAATATGCCAATTAAACCCAATCACAAGTGTTAAACACTTATCGTTCTCAAAATCGCCCATAAACCCTAATTTTGACCCATAAGGTCAAAATCTCACCATTTACAAGTTTTGACACCAAAACATGTTTAACTCGGTTTTATACTTCAACTTAATCCATTTTAAGTTTACAAACCTCAACGAATCGACATTCGGGTCATAATCATCAACAAACCCTAATTTTGACTCTAGTCAAAATTAGTCAACCACGAAAACCCTAAAAGTCTCCAAAACACCAATAATCACTAATGCTAGTGATTATACACCATTTACAAGTCTTAAACATGGTTAAATCATTAACCAACCCAAAACCCGCCTTTAACACTTATAAACCCGAATCTTGGTGTTAATCTCCAATTAACAACTAAATGGGTTCCATCTATGAATCATACAATCAAAAGCCCCAAATTTGAATGATGAACACGAAAATGAAATTCGGAGTTAGAGCTTACCACTAGTATCACCTTGTAGCTAAGAATGAGGAGAACAAACTTGTCAACTACGCCAAAGATCAAAACCAGCTTATTCCTTTCCAAAATCCTACTTGAATCACTTGAGGAATTTATGTTTTGAGAGGAAAATAGGAAAGAAAAGGAAAAGAAAATAAAGAAAATGAATGAGTGGATGAGGTTAAAGCCTCAAATCTGGCTCAAACGCGAAATGACCAAATTGCCCTTGAACCTTATTTAAAATTACAAGAATCTGGTACCAGCTCGCCCAGAATGCCGCGCCGCGGCCTTAATCGTCGCGCCGCGACCTTTGCCTAGGTCTGGGACCATTTTTTGTCGAACTTCTGATCTGGATTTATTCGAAACGCCGCGCCGCGGCTCCCTTTGTCGCGCCTCGACACTCAACGTGGCCTGACTCATTTTCTCGCATACAAGACTTTAACACCCGAACATGTATCGAACCCTTCATACGTCTGTCGTACATACACAATACACCTGTAAATCATATACGGGGAAAACGGGGTGTTACAACTCTCCCCCATTTAGATTCGATCACGTCCTCGTGATCTTCTCTACTTAACTAATCCGGACCTACTCAACGGTCCTCAATCATACGTCCCAATCCGAACTTTCCTAGACAACTCTTCCTAGTGAATCGCCTTAACGACTAAAATCGTCACTCGCGAATTATCAAATCCACCAATCCGTGCACTAAACTCGCTCAATCCCTCATATCGGGAAAGACCCAACCAATCTCGTACCGAGATATCAACTCGTAGCGTACCATAACAAGTACATTGCTAGTAACAACCGCAAACCAAGATGTAGTCAACCATCAAACCGATGAAGACTTGATGAAAGTGAATCCTTACGGAAAACACTTACCACCAAACATCCCTTGTAGTGCACAATACAACCAATACGCCACTATCATAACATCATAAGCAACGGCTAAAACTGACAGTGCCCAAAACGACTATGGCAACGCAAATCCCAAGGTGTACAAAATCGACTATTGTCACACCCGTAACAACATGTGAGTGAAACACGGCTATCGCATCACTAAACATACAACATGGTCCTCACGACCCCACCATTGGTGTATAGAACAACCAATAGATCAAACGACATGGTCCTTACAACCCACCATCGGTGTATAAAACAACCGATAGATCACACAACACGAAGGCTGGCCGAAAACTATACGCTACCCACATTCCCAAATCTCGACACCGGATGAAGTCAGCGGACCCCGAAGGTCATGCTCCACCGATATAACACTACACCCATGATGAAGTCAGCGGACCCCGAAGGTCATGCTTCACCAATCACATACGCACTTTTGGCCTCGAACAACGAGTAGTGCAACATCGCGCTCTGCTACACTATAGTGAATCCTGACGGATACCACTAACCATTCACACAATCGAGCAAGAACCAACTATATCAAACATAGGCACAAAACAATATTTCTCTAGGAGAGAATCCGATACGCACGTCCCTTAATCGAGGGATTTCACTTTGCTCGTCTAACACTTCCATTATCTCTCAACGAGATTACCACATTATCACCTCGGTGATAATTTACATCCAAAACCATAAGTACAATTTAACCGAAATTGTACTCTACCACAAATCGACCAAAACTAGGTCCCAACACAAGTTTCAGATCTACCATAAGTATTATCCGAATTCTCACCCTAAGGTCCCCTCGTGCGGGAGTATAACTCCCCCACTTGGAACTACGTTCCATATCCACAACTCGTACACCCGTACAATGCTACCAAAGGTAGACTTTACCAATAATTGGGTTCACACGACCCATTACCATACCTTGATCCAAACCTTGAGCATACGATGGATTTCAAAATCATCCTTAAACACTTCGAACGAAAAGTGTACCACGATCCCACGAACCATACCCTCGCAATCATCCAATTGCTATAGTTTGTCGACTTCACCTAGTCACTCATGTACCTAAGGGTTTCGCTTCGGTACCCTAAGTACAATGTAACCGCGACACAATCGGAGTCGAACACCATGCTAGTAGGTATAAGAGAGGCACCTAATGTCGCGTCATGTAGACTCCATTATCAACATACATCGAGGTCCAAAACACTCGATCTCAAGGGTTCCAACCACCCGACGAACCTCACGGTTCATCAACTTTACACGAGAGCAAACACGCTCTAACATCCAAACACCTAAGCCCACCCACATGGCTTGGTAGAAACATTTCCCAATACTAAGGAATGCTTGGTTGCACCAAGTCTTACGCCCTTCGCCCAACAATCAAAACGTCACCATAGGGTACTTCCATTAGGAATGTCACCCATGACGATAACATGCACAACACGATGCATTTAACATACGCCAACTCAAACGGCACATAGTAAATGAAAGGACCCGTCCTAATCCATCCAGACGAAGTCTTCAACAGTTGGTCCCATTGCGAGGTTCTGACCTCTATATGCCATGAACGACTCCATGTAATATGAGCAAATGCACAGCGGAAGATTTCTTTCATACCTGAGAATAAACATGCTTTCAAGTGTCAACCAAAAGGTTGGTGAGTTCATAGGTTTATCATAAAACAATAAAATTCATCATTTTGATAGACCACAAGATTTAAATCCTGCATGGTACAAATGGGCCCGAATCCTATACCCACCTGTAATGTACATGCTATATCTTTTAAATACAGTACATCATCCTCGTGTACGAAACTTTTTTTTTTATAAATCATAGTAACCGTACACATATCTTATGCACAAAAATAACATACACATAACCTGTGTATAAAATCATTCTCTCGATATATAACATTCACATCAATTGGTGGCAATTATCATGTCCACATAATTCAACGGTGGCAATTATCATGTCCACATAATTCAATAATAATCTGCAGAACTTCTATCTTCATAATAATTTATTCGAGGAATTTTTTGCTTGTGTCTATCTCGTCAAACATTCATAAAAGCATTTCATGTATTCGCTGGTCAAAATATCTTTCAGAAGCATTTAATAAAGCAGTTGTAAAAACAGCGCATGTATTCTCAGTCCCAAAAATATAAAGAGTAAAAGGGAGCAAATGAACTCACACATATAAATATTGTAAAACAGTTAATAAAGCATTTGCATGTATTCTCATCCCAAAAAATGTAAAGAGTAAAAGGGAATCAAATGAACTCACACATATAAATATTGTAAAACAGTTAATAAAGCATTTGCATGTATTCTCAGCCCAAAAAATGTAAAGAGTAAAAGGGAATCAAATGAACTCACCATACTGTATTTTATTGTAAAAATACATATAACGACATTGAACAAGTATAAGGTTGGCCTCGGATTCACGAACCTATATTATTCATATATTTATTAAAACATATACTTGTAATCGAACAATATATATATATATATATATATATATATATATATATATATATATATATATATATATATATATATATATATATATATATATATATATATATATATATATATATATATATATATTATTTAATTGTTATTTTATTAATTTATATATTAATAACTTAATTAGATATATTTATTTTTATATACTTTAAATAGATAACTAATATTTATTACAAAAATATTATTATAGTTATGTTTATGTCATAAATATATTTTTATATAGAAAGTCTTTATTTGATATATTAATAATTAATAATACTAATTATAATAATGATAAAAATAATACTAATGATAAAAATAATGATAATTCTAATAATAATGATAAAAATGATAATTTTAATAATAACACTAACTTTAATTAATAAATGATAATTTTAATAATAATGATAATTTTAATGACAATAATAATAATAATAATAGTGAAAATAATAATAATAATAATAATAATAATAATAATAATAATAATAATAATAATAATAATAATAATAATAATAATAATAATAAATAAACAAATGACTACCTCAAAGGAATAGGCTCAAAAAGATAAATAATGTCACCGCCCGAACTCAAACCTATGACCTCTTGCTTAGCAACCACAACCCTAAACCATTCTTCTTTTGTATATTTTTCTGATTAAATTCACAGGTTAAGTTTATTTAACTTATTTATCTGTCTTCCTTCTTCACTAACATCACCTATCATCTTCTATTATCCTATCATCATCATTAACCGGGTTTTATTGTTCCCAGCCAAACCATAAACGGCCCAAGTTAACAATTACGGCCCAACAGAGACATAGGAGTTGGCTCACGGCCCAACAGTTAAAATTTCTAAAAAAAATGAGTGCAGCAGTTGGGAATCGAACACACGACCTCATGTTTAACAAACACCGTTGCAACCACTGAACCATTAATTATTTCCTTACAATAATTCACGCATTTAATCATTTATCAAGCACTGTTTATCATCTTCATCCTAATTTCCCCATCACCATTATCATATCGTGTATCATAATCGCCATTGATCATATCATCTTCAATCATTATCATTATCGTACCCGTTTACCATCATCTTAAACTATAACCCTAATTATAATACCCTCATTATCATAATCATAATCATAATCATAATCATAATTATCCTTCATTATCGTAAATGACTCAACTTCTAATATCATCATCATTTACTATCATGTTCACCATTCATCATCCTATCCCTCACCCCTGGTCACTATATATTATTGATGCAAAGCCAGCTGCAATAGCAGCACTTAGCTCACGCAGATAACAGGAAACTGTGTAAACCACAGCCCAATTCCAATACTTCTCGGCCCAACAAGTTGCAGCCTATAGCTGTAAACTTAACTTTCATGTAGGGTTCGGTTTTCATGGATATGGGAAACAGAAACAGAATATCTTTAACCTCCATGTTGCCACTTATTATCTCCACTATATATTTCATCATTATATAAAAAGAAACGCTTAACAAGGTGATCCATTTGCTAAGCAAAATAACAAATTAGTTTTTCCTTGGATTCCTTATTGTTTGAACGGCAACTACAGAATAGAAAGTGGGGTTCGATATCTGATAAACTAGAAAGAAAGAATGACACGTTCTCTTTTTGAATATCCCACTTGTTTATTTAGAAAGGAAAACGAAGGCTTTGGAAAACGTGGCCCATATACTCCATAGCTCAAAAGAAAAACGTGTATATGGTGGTCCAACAAATATATGCGTCGATTAATTTCAAATAAAGGGACCAATCAACATAAGCTTTACCTAATAAAAGATGGCACATTCCTTTTTCTAATTCCCTTGGTTGGCCATTAAGGAAAAGCATGCACTATCAATAAAGTGTACTCTTATATGTACTGCATTGTTCGGTACTCAGTGCATCCTATATTTTCTTTTTGGTTCATAGTTAAAACAAATTGCAGTAGAAGTTTATAGTTTTCGGTGGGCATTAGGGTTTTGGTTTGGATCAACTGAACAGAAATATACAGGAGCTGTAGCACAGAAGAAGATTTCTACGATCAAATATAGCAGTTGGTTGCTGTGGTTTCAAAGTAGAAAAATAAACAGAAACGTAGCAGCAGGTTGTGAGTGGGTCTTTGGACAGAAAAAAAATAGAAGAAAAACGGTGGTAAAGGTGGTACTTGATATTGAAACAGAAAAACAGGAAGATAGTAAGTTAAGGTGGCGAGTGGTGAGGATTCACGGTGGTTTGGTTTGAAGATAAATAGAATACAGAAAAAGAGCAAGCAAGAGTGGTAGTATATGGGTTGTGGTGGTGGTTTATAGGTGGTGAGCTCGACAACAGAAAAACATACGAAAAGGTGGTGATGGTTCTTGTTCGAGATGTACTCAAAGGAGCAAAAGTAGTAGCGGAAATTAGTGATTATAAATGGTAGTGTTCTTGGGATGATTGTTAATGAAATCAAAAAGAATGAAAATGAAATGGGTGTTATCAAAGAAGGTAAGAGTCATTTGATTATATCCTCAAGTTTTCATATCTAATAAATGGAATTAAGATGATCGACAGATGGAATCATTCCAGGAAGAAGACAATAAAAATGGAAAGCAGATAGAGACTCTCAACAGATTATGGATTATGTTAGTGTTTGATTCCTGGTTCGTACGAGTAGGATAGCAATGTGTAAAAAATTTGAGACACAAACAAATTCATTTACCATCAGATAGTGATAGACAATGATTTGTAACAAACTATACTCGTAATTTATTTGTCATTTTAATTCTGTTTTAATCCATAATTATTATGAATTTACTGATGATATTATTATATCAAACATACTGATTTGTATATTGAATCAGTATATAATATGTACCTGTGTATATATATATATATTAGTATCTATCTGTAATTATATAGCTATATGTATATATTTTGTATAATATAACTAATCTTATTAATTTATAAATATAACTTTAATATTAATGCTCTTAACGTTATAATTAATAATAATAACCATTTATAATAAAAATAATAATATTATTGATAATAATAATAATAACTAGAAGATTTGTAAAAATAATATTATTAATGATAATAATATTAAATACTAATATTATTAATGATAGAAATAATGAATTGTATCATTTTAATAATAATAATAATAATAATACAAATAATACTTAATAATAATATTACTAATAATAACTTAAATAACAAATATATATTTCTAATTTATATTTCTAATTATTATTATATATTCATATACTCCAATATATATGTATTTAATTACAAATATTAGTTCGTGAATCGTTGTGAGTAGTCGGGGTTTAATGAATGTAAGGAAACAGTTCAAAAATTTTGAGATTCAACATTACAGACTTTGCTTATCGTGTCGGAAACATTCAAAGATTAAGTTTAAATTTGGTCGGGAATTTCCGGGTCATCACAGTACCTACCCGTTAAAAGAAATTTCATCCCGAAATTTGATCGAGGTCGTCATGGCTAACTATAAAAATGTTTTCATGACGAATATGAGTTGATAATTAGAGTTTTATCATCATTGAGTAATATAGATAAAACAATTTGATTATACGAATAGTATAAGTGAAGCTATCGCAAGAGAGCGGAATGAGTAAATGTATATTCATTTTAATCGATGACGTAATTATGATTGATTTTCGGAATTCACGGGATTTAAAGAAAATCTTCGTATTACGATTTGGTTCTTCGGCGATCAAGGAAATTAGGATCTTCTTTGATTAAATGCAATAATCTGTTGCGATTGCTCTGTCGGATATTTTACTATAAATCCACTTCTTCCGTCCCCTTATTTCCACAACTCTCATCTTTTATACTTAAATTCATATTTCCGAAACATTTGCCAAATTATCAGAAGTCATTGGAAAAGATAGAATTATCAAGAAAATATATTCTTGATTTTGTTTATAGATTAGATGGAATGTAAGAGTCGTGTAACATGGTACATGATGATGGTACTGTGAATTATCACGTTTCATTAGAAACTCAGCATGAATTACTGTAATATAATCACGTTGATCAAGTGTAATTATATTATACTAACTCATGCATCAATTCCCAACACTACTTCAAAAACATTCACAATTTAAACTCGAATTTTAAAGAAATTTAGAAACTAAAGTAGTTTCCTCTATGATGTAATATAGATAGCACAAAGAGATAAATAATTTTGGACGGGAATGTTTATGAAAATATCCTTAGAAATATCGAAGATATTTATGATGATATTTTGGAATTTCTAAGTTCGATGATTGATGAAGAAAGATTTTCCGCAAGATTTTAACATGAGTACGGAGCTAGATATTCGTTGAAGGTTTGATCGGATCCAGAATTACCTGGTTTCTTTGAATATATGGTATGGTCCTTGTATTTGGTCTTGGTCTCCTTCATGATTTGCTCAATCTGTTTTTCAGTACCAAATTTTCTATCGAGCGTTCCTAACACTCCTTTCTTTATCATCAAACTTTTGGCCGTCTAGACCATCTACAATTTTTCTGTTTCCTCTGCATTTAATGCTACGATATCTGAATCATCGGTTATCAATCCGAGGTGGTTTCAGGAGAATTGTGTTTTTAGACGATTAAACGCTGATGGTAATATGGTGAAATATAAAAGGTTCCCCGGTACAATAAAAGAGCACACATATATATCCAAGTTATAATAAGGCTGTTTCGAACGAAAAGTCGAAGTTGACTTGCTGGAGCTGTGACAAAATTGGCTAATTTGGAAAGAGATTGAAAAGTTATTTTCGGTATTAATAACGCTAAAGGGATTAGCACAGCTACACGTTAAACGTTTTCTCGGTTTCCGAGAGTTTTCAGGTGCATATCTATGCGCATCAATCTTTTTTTTCCGTAGATGAAGTGCGGTTGGTACATCTTCTTCGATTGAGGTGTTTTCAATAATCATGAAAAGTTTGAATACAGATTGTAATCGTCAAGATAGAAATGAGGTTTAAGATGAAATCAAGTGGAAAACTTGAGGAAATATTTAACTGTAGTAGATGTAATTTATTTCCGATCTTTTAAGTCAAAATGTGTTGTATTTAATATTTCCTACTCTTTTAATACTTTTTAAATGTCCACTGTTGGTAGTCCTCATTTGATTAGTCCACAGTTAGCTAGGAACAGTTAGCTAGGATTTTGTTAACGTGGATTCTTAACAAAATTTCTCATAGCTAATTTGTTTGTTTCTAACAAATTTTATTCTGTCAAATGTTTTCTTCATTATGCCACTTGTTGGATTCTGATAGGTCAAAATCCGAATATGAAATTTGAATGGAAATGGTTATTCTGTGGTGAACGGATTCATTTATCTGTGGATATAAGTAGGATAGAAAATGACTATTGACTCAGATTTGAAGAATGTAAAGTGTAACTTATTAATGTGAAATCTTAAATATTCCTCGGGTATTACCTACCCGTTAAAATATTTTCATCATTAACAGTTTGTACGAAAGAATTTTTTTTTTAATTACAATCTTTATGAAAATATACTTGCATATATATTTTCTTCGGATGTAATCATGGATCTAATGAGTTAATATGATATTAATCTCATTTGCTTTACGGCTAGAATTAGAGTACATAATCTCTAAAACATTAGAGATTACATAATCACCATGAAGAACGAAGATAATTGATGTAGAACGATACGTAGAACGATGATTGTACTCGAGGTACTGAATGGGATGTTGAAGCACGTGGCATTGAAACTTGGGTTGTTGGTGGTACTGGTGTTGCCGGTGCTGTTGCTGAAGCTGGTACGTTTTGCACCATATTTTTCAAGGCTACAATTCAAGTGCGAAGCTCATTGACTTCTTCTATTATTCCGGGATGATTGTCGGTTGGAATGAGCGAATGAATAAGATTTAGAATTGTGGATAGAATATAATTGTGTCGAGCTACTCTGGAAATGAGGCTGAAAATGGTGTTTTGAATAGGTTTGCCGGTAAGTGTTTCAGGTTCTTCACCAAGAGGTGAATTCGGTTATTGAAAAGGATCGCCTTCTTCTCGTCTCCATTGATTAAGTCGACTATGAACCCATCAGATGAATTGGGGATGGCTGATTGATTGATTCATTCTGGTGACACTATTTTCGAAGCTGGAGTGGGACTCCATATCGGAATCCGAGGGACTTGAACTAGTGGTGAGTTCCATTGCGTACGATTGAATAAAGGAGTTTTTGATATGAAATGATTTTCGAATATCGGATGATATTCTAATTACATAGAATATCTATGTATATAGAACAAAAGATTTCGTAGATTACGGAGGAATTTATGAAATATATCAGGCATAGTTTATGGTACAGATATGCTAAGATATGAATTAGCAGATACGCTAAGATATGAATTTTGTCTATACACTATTCATGCAATGAATGCAGTAAGGCGCGTTTAGACTTAAGATGATAAGCAGGTAATTTTCGACAAAAATGATAAGCAAAACTTTTGACATGCAGACACGGTCGAAGTCCAGACTCACTAAAGTATCCTAACGACTTATTAGTTAGACACACTAATGCAGACCTAGTTCGCTAAGACCACCGCTCTGATACCAACTGAAAGGACCCGTCCTAATCCATCCAGACGAAGTCTTCAACAGTTGGTCCTATTGCGAGGTTCTGACCTCTATATGCCATGAACGACTCCATGTAATATGAGCAAATGCACAGCGAAAGATTTCTTTCATACCTGAGAATAAACATGCTTTCAAGTGTCAACCAAAAGGTTGGTGAGTTCATAGGTTTATCATAAAACAATAAAATTCATCATTTTGATAGACCACAAGATTTAAATTCTGCATGGTACAAACGGGCCCGAATCCTATACCCACCTGTAATGTACATGCTATATCTTTTAAATACAGTACATCATCCTCGTGTACGAAACCTTTTTTTTTATAAATCATAGTAACCGTACACATATCTTATGCACAAAAATAACATACACATAACCCGTGTATAAAATCATTCTCTCGATATATAACATTCACATAAATTGGTGGCAATTATCATGTCCACATAATTCAACGGTGGCAATTATCATGTCCACATAATTCAACGGTGGCAATTATCATGTCCACATAATTCAATAATAATCCACAGAACTTCTATCTGCATAATAATTCATTCGAGGAATGTTTTGCTTGTGTCTATCTCGTCAAACATTCATTAAAGCATTTCATGTATTCGCTGGTCAAAATATCTTTCAGAAGCATTTAATAAAACAGTTGTAAAAACAGTGCATGTATTCTCAGTCCTAAAAATATAAAGAGTAAAAGGGAGCAAATGAACTCACACATATAAATATTGTAAAACAGTTAATAAAGCATTTGCATGTATTCTCAGCCCAAAAAATGTAAAGAGTAAAAGGGAATCAAATAAACTCACACATATAAATATTGTAAAACAGTTAATAAAGCATTTGCATGTATTCTCAGCCCAAAAAATGTAAAGAGTAAAAGGGAATAAAATGAACTCACCATACTGTATTTTGTAGTAAAAATACATATAACGACATTGAACAAGTATAAGGTTGGCCTCGAATTCACGAACCTATATTATTCATATATTTATTAAAACATATACTTGTAATCGAACAAATATATATATATATATATATATATATATATATATATATATATATATATATATATATATATATATATATATATATATATATATATATATATATTATTTAATTGTTATTTTATTAATTTATATATTAATAACTTAATTAGATATATTTATTTTTATATACTTTAAATAGATAACTAATATTTATTACAAAAATATTATTATTGTTATGTTTATGTCATAAATATATTTTTATATAGAAAGTCTTTATTTGATATATTAATAATTAATAATACTAATTATAATAATGATAAAAATAATACTAATGATAAAAATAATGATAATTCTAATAATAATGATAAAAATGATAATTTTAATAATAACACTAACTTTAATAATAAATGATAATTTTAATAATAATGATAATTTTAATGACAATAATAATAATAATAATAGTGAAAATAATAATAATAATAATAAATAATAATAATAATAATAATAATAATAATAATAATAATAATAATAATAATAATAATAAATAAACAAATGACTACCTCAAAGGAATAGGCTCAAAAAGATAAATAATGTCACCGCCCGGACTCGAACCTATGACCTCTTGCTTAGCAACCACAACCCTAAACCATTCTTCTTTTGTATATTTTTCTGATTAAATTCACAGGTTAAGTTTATTTAACTTATTTATCTGTCTTCCTTCTTCACTAACATCACCTATCATCATCTTCTATTATCCTATCATCATCATTAACCGGGTTTTATTGTTCCCAGCCAAACCATAAATGGCCCAAGTTAACAATTACGGCCCAACAGAGACATAGGAGTTGGCTCACGGCCCAACAGTTAAATTTTCTAAAAAAAAATGACTGCAGCAGTTGGGAATCGAACACACGACCTTATGTTTAACAAATACCGTTGCAACCACTGAACCATTAATTATTTCCTTGCAATAATTCACGCGTTTAATCATTTATCAAGCACTGTTTATCATCTTCATCCTAATTTCCTCATCACCATTATCATATCGTGTATCATAATCGCCATTGATCATATCATATTCAATCATTATCATTATCGTACGCATTTACCATCATCTTAAACTATAACCCTAATTATAATACCCTCATTATCATAATCATAATCATAATTATCCTTCATTATCGTAAATGACTCAACTTCTAATATCATCATCATTTACTAACATGTTCACCATTCATCATCCTATCCCTCACCCCTGGTCACTATATATTATTGATGCAAAGCCAGCTGCAATAGCAGCACTTAGCTCACGCAGATAATAGGAAACTGTGTAAACCACGACCCAATTCCAATACTTCTCGGCCCAACAAGTTGCAGCCTATAGCTGTAAACTTAACTTTCATGTGGGGTTCGGTTTTCATGGATATGGGAAACAGAAACAGAATATCTTTAACCTCCATGTTGCCACTTATTATCTCCGCTATATATTTCATCATTATATAAAAGGAAACGCTTAACAAGGTGACCCATTTACTAAGCAAAATAACAAATTAGTTTTTCCTTGGATTCCTTATTGTTTGAACGGCAACTACAGAATAGAAAATGGGGTTCGATATCTGATAAACTAGAAAGAAAGAATGGCACGTTCTCTTTTTGAATATCCCACTTGTTTATTTAGAAAGGAAAACGAAGGCTTTGGAAAACGTAGCCCATATACTCCACAGCTCAAAAGAAAAACGTGTATATGGTGGTCCAACAAATATATGCGTCGATTAATTTCAAATAAAGGGACCAATCAACATAAGCTTTACCTAATAAAAGATGGCACGTTCCTTTTTCTAATTCCCTTGGTTGGCCATTAAGGAAAAGCATGCACTATCAATAAAGTGTACTCTTATATGTACTGCATTGTTCGGTACTCAGTGCATCCTATATTTTCTTTTTGGTTCATAGTTAAAACAAATTGCAGTAGAAGTTTATAGTTTTCGGTGGGCATTAGGGTTTTGGTTTGGATCAACTGAACAGAAATATACAGGAGCTGTAGCACAGAAGAAGATTTCTACGATCAAATATAGCAGTTGGTTGTTGTGGTTTCAAAATAGAAAAATAAACAGAAACGTAGCAGCAGGTTGTGAGTGGGTCTTTGGACAGAAAAAAATAGAAGAAAAATGGTGGTAAAGATGGTACTCGATATTGAAAAAGAAAAACAGGAAGATAGTAAGTTAAGGTGGCGAGTGGTGAGGATTCACGGTGGTTTGGTTTGAAGATAAATAGAATACAGAAAAAGAGCAAGCAAGAGTGGTAGTATATAGGTTGTGGTGGTGGTTTATGGGTGGTGAGCTCGACAACAGAAAAACATACGAAAAGGTGGTTATGGTTCTTGTTCGAGATGTACTCAAAGGAGAAAAAGTAGTAGCGGAAATTAGTGATTATAAATGGTAGTATTCTTGGGATGATTGTTAATGAAATCAAAAAGAATGAAAATGAAATGGGTGTTATCAAAGAAGGTAAGAGTCATTTGATTATATCCTCAAGTGTTCATATCTAATAAATGGAATTTAGATGATCGGCAGATGGAATCATTCCAGGAAGAAGACAATAAAAATGGAAAGCAGATAGAGACTCTCAACAGATTTTGGATTATGTTAGTGTTTGATTCCTGGTTCGTACGAGTAGGATAGCAATGTGTAACAAATTTGAGACATAAACAAATTCATTTACCATCAGATAATGATTTGTAACAAACTATACGCGTAATTTATTTGTCATTGTAATTCTGTTTTAATCCATAATTATTATGAATTTACTGATGATATTATTATATCAAACATACTGATTTATATATTAAATCAGTATATAATACGTACCTGTGTATATATATATATATATTAGTATCTATCTGTAATTATATAGCTATATGTATATATTTTGTATAATATAACTAATCTTATTAATTTATAAATATAACTTTAATATTAATGCTCTTAACGTTATAATTAATAATAATAACCATTTATAATAAAAATAATAATATTATTGATAATAATAATAATAACTAGAAGATTTGTAAAAATAATATTATTAATGATAATAATATTAAATACTAATATTATTAATGATAGAAATAATGAATTGTATCATTTTAATAATAATAATAATACAAATAATAATTAATAATAATATTACTAATAATAACTTAAATAACAAATATATATTTCTAATTTATATTTCAAATTATTATTATATATTCATATACTCCAATATATATGTATTTAATTACAAATATTAGTTCGTGAATCGTTGTGAGTAGTCGGGGTTTAATGAATGTAAGGAAACAGTTCAAAAATTTTGAGATTCAACATTACAGACTTTGCTTATCGTGTCGGAAACATTCAAAGATTAAGTTTAAATTTGGTCGGGAATTTCCGGGTCATCACAGTACCTACCCGTTAAAAGAAATTTCGTCCCGAAATTTGATCGAGGTCGTCATGGCTAACTATAAAAATGTTTTCATGACAAATATGAGTTGATAATTAGAGTTTTATCATCATTGATTAATATAGATAAAACAATTTGATTATACGAATAGTATAAGTGAAGCTATCGCAAGAGAGCGGAATGAGTAAATGTATATTCGTTTTAATCGATGACGTAATTATGATTGATTTTCGGAATTCACGGGATTTAAAGAAATTCTTCGTATTACGATTTGGTTCTTCGGCGATCAAGGAAATTAGGATCTTCTTTGATTAAATGCAATAATCTGTTGCGATTGCTCTGTCGGATATTTTACTATAAATCCACTTCTTCCATCCCCTTATTTCCACAACTCTCATCTTTTATACTTAAATTCATATTTCCAAAACATTTGCCAAATTATCAGAAGTCATTGGAAAAGATAGAATTATCAAGAAAATATATTCTTGATTTTGTTTATAGATTAGATGGAATATAAGAGTCGTGTAACAAGGCACATGATGATGGTACTGTGAATCATCACGTTTCATTAGAAACTCAGCATGAATTACTGTAATATAATCACGTTGATCAAGTGTAATTATATTATACTAACTCATGCATCAATTCCCAACACTACTTCAAAAACATTCACAATTTAAACTCGAATTTTAAAGAAATTTAGAAACTAAAGTAGTTTCCTCTATGATGTAATATAGATAGCACAAAGAGATAAATAATTTCGGACGAGAATGTTTATGAAAATATCCTCAGAAATATCGAAGATATTTATGATGATATTTTGGAATTTCTAAGTTCTATGATTGATGAAGAAAGATTTTCCGCAAGATTTTAACATGAGTACAGAGCTAGATATTCGTTGAAGGTTTGACCGGATCCAGAATTACCTGGTTTCTTTGAATATATGGTATGGTCCTTGTATTTGGTCTTGGTCTCCTTCATGATTTGCTCAATCTGTTTTTCAGTACCAAATTTTCTATCGAGCGTTCCTAACACTCCTTTCTTTATCATCAAACTTTTGGCCGTCTAGACCATCTACAATTTTTCTGTTTCCTCTGCATTTAATGCTACGATATCTGAATCATCGGTTATCAATCCGAGGTGATTTCAGGAGAATTGTGATTTTAGATGATTAAACGCTGATGGTAATATGGTGAAATATAAAAGGTTCCCCGGTACAATAAAAGAGCACACATATATATCAAAGTTATAATAAGGCTGTTTCAAACGAAAAGTCGAAGTTGACTTGCTGGAGCTGTGACAAAATTGGCTAATTTGGAAAGAGATTAAAAAGTTATTTTCGGTATTAATAACGCTAAAGGGATTAGCACAGCTACACGTTAAACGTTTTCTCAGTTTCCGATAGTTTTCAGGTGCATATCTATGCGCATCAATCTTTTTTTTTCTCTTCCGTAGATGAAGTGCGGTTGGTACATCTTCTTCGATTGAGGTGTTTTCAATAATCACGAAAAGTTTGAATGCAGATTGTAATCGTCAAGATACAAATGAGGTTTAAGATGAAATCAAGTGGAAAACTTGAGGAAATATTTAACTCTAGTAGATGTAATTTATTTCCGATCTTTTAAGTCAAAATGTGTTGTATTTAATATTTCCTACTCTTTTAATACTTTTTAATTGTCCACTGTTGGTAGTCCTCAGTTGATTAGTCCACAGTTAGCTAGGAACAGTTAGCTAGGATTTTGTTAGCGTGGATTCTTAACAAAATTTCTCATAGCTATATGTATATATTTTGTATAATATAACTAATCTTATTAATTTATAAATATAACTTTAATATTAATGCTCTTAACGTTATAATTAATAATAATAACCATTTATAATAAAAATAATAATATTATTATTAATAATAATAATAACTAGAAGATTTGTAAAAATAATATTATTAATGATAATAATATTAAATACTAATATTATTAATGATAGAAATAATGAATTGTATCATTTTAATAATAATAATAATACAAATAATACTTAATAATAATATTACTAATAATAACTTAAATAACAAATATATTTTTCTAATTTATATTTTAAATTATTATTATATATTCATATACTCCAATATATATGTATTTAATTACAAATATTGGTTCGTGAATCGTTGTGAGTAGTCGGGGTTTAATGAATGTAAGGAAACAGTTCAAAAATTTTGAGATTCAACATTACAGACTTTGCTTATCGTGTCGGAAATATTCAAAGATTAAGTTTAAATTTGGTCGGGAATTTCAGGGTCATCACAGTAAATAATCAAAGGACATATTTATTAAAACGAAACGTACCTTAACGTCTCCTTGTCGCACCCGTCCCCGCTAACTTGGGACATTCCGACTTACGATGTCCTTCTTTTTGGCAAATGAAGCACACCATGCCATCACCCTTTGGTACCGAACATTCCCAAGACTTGTGACCCCTCATGCCACAATTGTAACATTTAGATGCACTAGAATCCGATATACCCATTCGCGTACCACCCGTGCTCACACTCGGACCCTTAGTCCTCTTACTCGGAGCACCATACGAAACAATCCTTCTCCCACTTGAAGATTCACCCTTCTTCGATCTTGAATACGACTCGAAACCCCTAGCCAAGTCGAAATAATTCCGCAAACGATTTCGTTTAACCCCGACTAATTTGTTCTTCAAGTCATCACTCAAAGTCCGATAGAAATCCCCCATCAACAAACGATCTTTTCCCAAATACTCCGGACAAAAACGAGCATTTGCCATAAAAGTCGTCTTGAGAGTATTTTAAATCCATAGAAGCCGGTTGCAAATTTCGCAACTCCTTACGCATTTCTGACAAATCGGCTGAAGTTCGGAACTCCTCGAAGAATTCCTTCTTAAACTCGTCCCACGATAAAGCCATAAACATTTCACCACCGACAAGGTAAATCTTACCATCCAACCAGTCCTTCGCCCTACCCCGCAACAAACTAGTAGCGAGTCTCGTCTTTTTCTCGAGAGGGCATTCAATAGTGCGAAAACACCCTTCGACATCCGAGATCCATGTTGTGCTTACCAACGGATCCCGTTTCCCGTCATACATCGGGGGTTTAGTCCTCATGAAGCTCTTATGACAACGCTCCATTTCACCCCTACTTTGAAATTCGGAATACTTCCTATCCATTTCTTCTCGAAACGTACCCATTTGCTCCGCAACGGCTGCCGCAACTCTAGCGTTAAACTCATCATCATTCGTCTTGATCTCGTTTCGCGTCGTCATTCTAAAAAATGCAAAACGATTAGTCCACGAAAGTATAAAACAATACGCACAACACCGCCCCATCTTGCTAAACACTCGTCGTACATCACTTGTTAGACACGATTTGCACCCGTAATAAGGTTTGCAAGTCCTTATTACGCACACACGCCGCATCGACTCGTTAGTACAACGACCGCCTCGCTCGATGATATAAACAAACACAACTAAAATTCTATGTGATACAAACACACGCGAGAATTATTATCACATCACAATAGTATATTAATAATATCCGCATTACTAATATAAACGTTAGTCCACCTATAAACAAGGTACTAACTATAACCCATTCCGACCCGTAATCCTACAAGTCCCGCAACAGATTAAGCACACACAAAAGTCTAAGTATAGGCACCTATCTCAAGTCACCTAAATCCCTTAGACCATGCTCTGATACCACTTGTAACGACATAACCCGTATTAAAACCGGCCCATAAATTTTTTTCCTTTTAACACGCGTTAAATAATACTTTAGGTCCCATTACACATTTACCAAAACATATTTGTTACCAAAGTTCAACGAACTTAAAGCATACATTAATAATTTAAACTTCTCAATACAATAATACGTAGTTAAATCATAAACCGGTTATAATCATTATGACCCGACTAGTTACGTTTACACAAAACCGAGCATGGTGATTTGGGACTGCGCTACCCAAATCCTAATCGAGTACAAAAGCAAGATCTTCTAAGCAACCTAGCCAAGATCTCTAATCCCCAAGCTTACCCGAGCTGCCAAGCATGCGAACCTATAAAAATATCAACAACGAGAGGGTAAGCTAACACTTAGTGAGTGAGAATATACTACATACATATATATATGCATAAAATGGACACGCCACACAAATATCCAAATACCACATACCAGAGCATCCAAGCATAAATGCAAGCTAGTCTAAGCATACCGTAAGATCACTAAGCAACGAGCTAAAGATACATCAACGAAATATAAGTTCACCAACAACGATGTGAACAATGCCAATAAACTACACCCGGAGGGTTAGCTATATCACGACAAAACAACGTTATACGTATACAAAAAATAAATATATATATATATATATATATATATATATATATATATATATATATATATATATATATATATATATATATATATATGCTTACACTTACAACGCAATTACCATGGTTAACCAATTGAACAAGGGAACGGTACTTGAAAGACCGTCGGAGTTCATAACATCCATTAGTGTACATTACTCCGCGTATTCACTAATCCCCCGGGTGATGTCTTAAACACCGCGACTAACTCACCCCCATGACAATGTGGCGTCTTGAACACCGTGATGATTCCACATGTCGATCAAAACAATGAGTGGTGTCTTGAACACCGCGACAATTCCAATCCCATGACAATGTGGCGTCTTAAACACTGCGACAATACCACATGTCAATCAACTCGAATAATGTCTTAAACACCGCGACAATACTACTCGATACTAGAATGTGGTGTCTTGAACACCGCGACAATTCCACATTCATACCACATAAATAAATACATTATATACGTACACGCATAATTATTCCATTCACAATATTAACCCTTCACCATTGGGGTTATATAATCCACATCACACGCCCATGTGATAACGTACACACAAAGTGTGCACCTCGCCAAGGTGGTCAACCAAACTGCACAACCGTGCCAATTGGACCTATACACAAGTCCATCAAATCCACCTATATGTGAAGTGAGCTCTATAACCGAGAACCACTTCACCCGACCCGCACCCATCCTACACATACATATGCATATAGGATATTAACACTCACCTTGTCGCCTTGATGAATTCTTCCAACAATCCGCAACTCGCCGATGGAATGTACCTATTCCATTATCACAAATACAATAACACAATTAGGGTGGATTTACAAACCAACCCAATTTACACTTAGTGCAATTTCGACCCAATTGCACTTCCAAGCACAAATCATGCCCAAACTAACCAATAATCATTAGCACAAGTGAGAATGGTCCTAATATGCCAATTAAACCCACTCACAAGTGTTAAACACTTATCGTTCTCAAAATCGCCCATAAACCCTAATTTTGACCCATAAGGTCAAAATCTCACCATTTACAAGTTTTGACACCAAAACATGTTTAACTCGGTTTTATACTTCAACTTAATCCATTTTAAGTTTACAAACCTCAATGAATCGACATTCGGGTCATAATCATCAACAAACCCTAATTTTGACTCTAGTCAAAATTAGTCAACCACGAAAACCTAAAAGTCTCCAAAACACCAATAATCACTAATGCTAGTGATTATACACCATTTACAAGTCTTAAACATGGTTAAATCATTAACCAACTCAAAACCCGCCTTTAACACTTATAAACCCGAATCTTGGTGTTAATCTTTAACGACCCGTCAAAGTACACTTGACGACCATCGTTATCTTGGTCCCACAGCTTGATCATAACTCTATATGAATTTAATAAATAACCTTGCATTCTTTATTTAAAAATGATTTCCTATAAAGGAAACCTATAAAAATATGTAAGTTTAGAAAAAAAACCATACATTATTACTAATCCAAAAGTTGACCAAAACAAAGTCAACAACATCCACTATTAAATGTATCAAAAGAGAATGCAAGTTATTGTTTAACAAAAGCTGCATTCATAAATATGCAGACTCTCTAAGCACAGCGAAAGCAATCAATCATGAACCTGAGAATAAAACATGCGAGTAACTGTCAACAAAAATGTTGAGTGAATTATAGGTTTAATATTGCAAACAATATTTAATTTAAACCGTAAAAATTTATGTTTGGAAACATAAAAACTCCTTTTTGGACCACAAAATTATATGCTAGAAAACATATAAAAACATTATTCCATTTACCGTGAGCCACCTGGTAACCACTTAACCATTTATTTACTCTTGCCAAACACAATAAATACTATACACCGAACAAGTGTATCTACAACAAATTACGAAGTACTAAACATTCCAATTATAAATTGCTAGCGCGACTAGCTCGAAATGGGGTTGTCAAACCCGATAGATCTATCCGTAGGATTCGCGTTCACCAGTAGAAACCAGTGATTACAGTTACCAGACTAGGGAATATTTTTGTTCAACTCACAATGAATAATTTAAACTAATCTCCACTTGTGTCCAAAATATAAAATAAATTGCATTTATTCTCATCCCAAAAGATTTAAATAGAAAAATGGGACTATAACTCACCTTAATAGCAAACGAAGTAACCACACAAATATGCGAACAACAATTGAAGTAAAGTGATCAAGAATGATCACAACGCCGACCTATAAATAAAGAAGGTCGATATAAATAACCAACTTAGGTCAAGTCTTAGTATGATAGCTATTGTACATGTTGCAAGTAGTCATAGAACAATACTCAATATGCATCGGTTTGATCGGAACAGCTTACGGACACACACTTTCTATTTTTAGAAAGTTTCTATTTTTAGCAGGTTTCCATTTTTGGAAAGTTTCTATTTTTGGAAAGTTTCTATTTTTGGAAAGTTTCTATTTTTGGAAAGTTTCTATTTTGGAAAGTTTCTATTTTTGGAAAGTTTCTATTTTTGGAAAGTTTCCAAATTTAGAAAGTTGCTATTTTAGGAAAGTTTATAAGTTAGGAAAGTTTCCTTAATTAGAAAGTCAACAAAAGTCAACTGAAAGTTAAAGTCAACCGAAAGTTAACTCAAAAGTCAACCTTGGTCAAACATAGTCAACGTTAATTTTAAAAGTGTAAGTTATAATAATAATGTAAGTTATAACGTTTAATAAAGTTAGATATTTCTAATCATGTCATAACATAAGTTTAATTAAATTAAAATAAATTATTAAAGTTAATATAAGTTTAAATGATATAATTAATATAACATAAGTTTTTAATTAATTAATTAAATATTAGTCATAATGTAAGTATTATTAATTAATAATAAATTTTAAATCATATCATAAGTATTATTAATTAATAATGAATTATTAATCATATCATAAGTTTCTAATTATAATTATTAAATCATAAGTATTTAATAATTAAATTATAATTAAATAATAACTAAGCCTTATAATAATTAAATAATTAATTAATCCTTATTATAAGTCTTATAATAGTAATCTCATAATATAAGTTTAATACTTATCATAAGTATTTTCCATTAATAATGAAGTATCATTAATCATATGTTTAATTAAAATGTTAATTAAATCATAAGTATTAATTAAATGATATAACAAATATATATCATAAGTTGTAAATAATAATAATTACTTTTTTTTATCATAAGTAATTAAATGATAATAAAATCCATTATTTATATCATAAGTTTAATAATTAATCACAAGTTTTAAATCAAAAGTTCATCGGGTCGTATCCTGACCCCCGGGTGTCGGTTTTCGGCGAGCCTTACATATATCTCCGCCTAAGCAAACCACCCGACACTTTGGTACACTGAAGAACACACCATGAACAGCCCACAAGTCATGATGTACAGCCAATTCACTACTTGGAACTTCAATTCAACCAAAATCGCGTTTTAGACGCAACGGGTGATTCGTGGCTCGGATTGAGATGACCCGAACATGAAAGTTCGCCCCACCATCAGTCTTAACACACTAACACACCCTAAAGTCACCAAATATGGTCAGAAAGTCGGACCAAACCTGGTTCATACCAAAATCACATTTCAATCTTAACAAAATACCACTTTGATCATATTTAGGGCTCCGGGAATCGAAACGACATGAATCTGGAGTCTAAAATTAATGTCTTGATGAGAGGAACTCATCTAGATACTTTAATTTCACTTTTATATCAGTTACATAACCTGAAATGAACGAATATGCTGCTGTCCCAAATTAATCAAACCGAAAACATGAGTTAACGAGCATTTCTACGCATACAATCAACAATACAATAACATATAAGTATCATACTATCAATATAACATGTAAAAACAGAAAAATAATTGAAAAATTGAAAATCTAGGGTTAGGGTTTATACCCTAATCAACAATCAAGTAATATGAACGCGTAGAGATCGTTGTGTAGAATCCGATAATGATAAAAGCCCCAAATCTTCAAGATGAAAATCAAAAGATGATGATGATGATGTGTTGTGTAGGTGGCGGCTCAAAAAAAGAAAAAGGGAGGAAGAAATGAGAGAAAAATGAAGTGAGAGGTTTTAGGTCTTGAATTAGAAAATGGGAAAAATTAATAAAATGAAAGTAAAATGGAAAATGAAAAATGGGATGGTTTATGGCCAAGTTCAGCCGAAAATTTGATGGGTGGGCCCCTTAGTGGACCAATTTCATAAAATGTGTAATTGCTTTTAGCCCGAACGCCCGATCGAAGCCCGAAACGCGAAAACGCTACTACGCGATTGATTTTTTGGAGAGATAACAAATACGCGACGAATAAAATATATAAACACTAAATATAATCATATGACATCAAAATATCATATTTAAAATAAATTGGATTTAAAAAGCCCAAAAGCTTGACCGTTGGTTTGAAAACCGAAAAGATTCGCCGGATAGAAATCCGCGACACGTAGAAACGTACAATTAAAGATATGAATACAAATATTCATATAACACATAATAATTAATATATTATTACAAAAATAATAATATAGGTCATATAAATGACGTGGCACGAATAATAGTTAACGGTCGTTAAATAATTAACGGTAAAAGATAACGGAAAAAGTAGGGTCGTTACAGTACCTTCCTGTTACGGAAATTTCGTCCCGAAATTTAAGCAGGTGCTGGGGTTTCCTCGTCATTTGGGAACAAATGCGGGTACTTCTGCCTCATCTGACCTTCACGCTCCCAAGTGAACTCGGGATCGCGTCTGGCGTTCCATCTAACTCGAACAATAGGAATTCTACTCTGCTTAAGAGTCTTAACCTCTCGATCCATAATTTCAACAGGTTCCTCAATAAAATGTAGTTGCTTATCAACACGAAGTTCCTCCAGAGGAATAGTCTTATCGGCCTCGGCCAAACACTTCTTCAAATTCGATACATGATAAACGTCATGAACAGCACTGAGTTCTTGTGGCAATTTCAAACGATAAGCCACGGGTCCAACTCTCTCAATAATCTCAAACGGTCCAACAAAACGAGGATTCAACTTTCCTCTCTTACCAAATTGTACCACACCCTTCCAGAGTGATACCTTTAACATGACAAGATCACCAACTTGAAATCCTAAATCTTTTCTTCTAACCTCGGCATAACTCTTTTGCCGACTCCTGGCGATTCTTAACCTTCCTTTGATCTATACGATCTTCTCGGTAGTCTCATGAATAATTTCTGGACCTGTGAGTTGAGCATCCCCAACCTCATTCCAACAGATAGGAGACCTACACTTTCTACCATACAGAGCATCAAACGGTGCGGCTATAATACTTGCATGATAACTGTTGTTATAAAAAAAATTCAGCTAGCGACAAATATCTATCCCACCCATTACCAAAATCAATAAGACACGCTCGTAACTTGTCTTCTAACGTTTGAATGGTCCTTTCACTCTAACCATCCGACTGTGGATGATAAGCGGTGCTCATATCCAAACTTTGTTCTCAAAGCTTCCTGTAAGGATTGCCAAAACCTCTATGTAAATCGACTGTCTCGGTCTGGAATAGTATATACAGGAACACCCTGTCTTGAAACAATTCCCTTCAAATACAAACGAGTAAGCTTCTCCATCGAATCTGTTTCCTTAATCGGAAAGAAATGAGCTAACTTTATGAGTCGGTCAATAATAACCCAAATGGTATCATAACCACCCACAGCTCTCGGTAGTTTCGTAATAAAATCCATAGTAATACCTTCCCACTTCCACTCGGGAATTTCAGGTTGCACCAAAAGTCCTGACGGTTCTGATGTTCAGCTTTAACCTTAGCACAGGTCAAACACTTAGCCACATACGTAGCCACATCAGCCTTCAAATGAGGCCACCAATACAGCTCCTTAAGACCATGATACATCTTTCCTGAATCAGGATGAATAGAGTATCTAGACTTATGAGCCTCCTCTAGAACAAGTTGTCGCAGATCACCAAACTTCGGAACCCAAAGGCGTCCCGTAAAATACCGAGTACCATCGGTTCGTACCTCTAACTGTTTACTCAAGCCTCGGACCTTCCCGTTACAAAATTCTCCTCCTTCAAGGCTTCTTATTGAGCTGCAAGAATCTGCCTTGCAAGGTTTGTTCGAATGGTCATATTTAAGGCCCTAAACCTATGAGGTTTAGTCCTCTCTTTACGACTTAATGTATCGGCCACAACATTAGCCTTCCCCGGATGATATAAAAGTTCACAATCATAATCGTTCAACGTCTCAATTCATCTTCGTTGCCTCATATTCGACTGTTTCTGATCAAGGATATGTTAAAGACTTTTGTGATTAGTGTACAGAGTACATTTGCCTCTATATAAGTAATGTCTCCAATTCTTAAGCGCAAACACAACAGCTCCAAATTCTAAATCATGGGTTGTATAATTCTGTTCATGGATCTTCAACTGACGTGATGCATAAACGATGACTTTCTTTCGTTGCATCAAAACACAACCAAAGCCTTGACGCGAAGCATCATAATAAACAACAAAATCATCATTATCATCAGGTAGTGACAATATCGGAGCAGTAGTCAACTTCTTCTTCTAAATCTGAAAAGCAGTCTCTTGTTCATCCTTCCACTCATACTTCTTCCCCTTGTGCGTTAAAGCAGTCAGAGGTTTCGCTATACGAGAGAAATCTTGAATGAACCTTCTATAGTAACCTGCCAACCCTAGAAACTGACGAATCTGAGTAGGAGTTTTCGGAATTTCCCACCTTTCAATCACCTTAATTTTAGCAGGATCAACTTGTATTCCCTGTTCACTAATAATATGTCCAAGGAATTAAACTTCTCTTAACTAGAAAGCACACTTAGAGAACTTAGCGTACAACTCTTCTTTTCTCAATAAATCAAGCACTAACTTCAAATGTTCTTCGTGCTCTTCATCATTCTTAGAATAAATAAGGATGTCGTCGATGAAAAAATAACGAATTTATCCAGATAGGGTCTACACACACGGTTCATGAGGTCTATGAACACAGCAGGTGCATTTGTCAATCTGAACGGCATAACAAGGAATTCAAAGTGACCATAACGGGTGCGAAAAGCAGTTTTCGGAACATCAGATTCTTTAACACGCAACTGATGATAGCCGAAACGAAGATCAATCTTAGAATAAACAGACGAACCTTGAAGCTGATCGAATAGATCATCGATTCTCGGAAGAGGGTAACAGTTTTTAACAGTAAGCTTGTTCAATTCACGATAATCAATACACCATCGGAACGATCCACTCTTCTTCTTAACAAACAAAACAGAAGCTCCCCAAGGGGACGAACTGGGATGAATGAAATATAGTTGCAACAATGAAGGAAGAAATATATGGAGTAGTCACATAAGTGGCATAGATATTTAAGGCAATTCTCTCAAAGGAGATAACGAGGATCATGGATTTCAAAGTAAATTTTCATTACATTTCCGAAAGGAAGACATACGAAAGGTGTGATATTTCAACGAGAGTGTACTTCCTTGTACAATGAGCGAGGAAATCCAGGATTCATCCATATTCTTAAATTTATGTGCGGATGAAAAAAACGCGAATCATGGGTTATAAATAATGGCCGCCTCCAGGTGAGATGAATCTCCAAAAATAATTTCGTGCACCTCAAAGTATTGAATCCTAGGATTGATGTTTACGAGGGTGTTGTGGTTGACAGCGAATATTGAGAGTAGAAACTCCTCAAACGGTCTAGTGAAATATATATCCATGATACCCACTATAACAACAGTTGGGGTAGAAACCCACATAGCGCCTTTTCTACAATAGGGTGACCACCGAGTGTACTCCAGAAAATTGATTTATCGGTGCGCGTTTCGGCCATGTCCAACCATAAGAGGGAAAATTTTATGAGCGCAAAGACTTTCCAACAAATTTTATAAAACCGGCATCCAAAGTGGCGTAAGAGTTTCTATCAATGAACTTAATGGTAAGTTTCATCCTTAAACCGAGGATGAGAAGGACTGTGATCCAGACACTCTGTAGGGTAATGCGAAAAGTTGATAAAATTAATCAAAGGAGTTTTGAAAAAGCTTTAAACGTTTGATGTGACAACATAAACGGAACGAAGTTCTTAGTAATTTAGAAGTATGTACAATGTGTACCATTTTATATAAAATAATCTGACTTAATTAAACAACTCAATAAAGGTGTGGTTTTAAAATAATTTTGAAGGTATAATTTAGTATGTACTAATCAAAATAGGTTAAGGTAAACTTATTCATTTAAATCTATACGTACATATACGATTTTATAAATTGTATACATGACAAAATATTTCATTACTTCTATTCACCCATAAATCCGTGAGAACCACCCAATTAAACAAATGTGTAAAACTCCCGATGATAAACAGAGTATCTGTATTTCAGAGGTTACAAGTTGAAGTAAGATTGTGAAAGATCGAGTAAATGACCTGAATCGTCGTGCGACATTTGACCAACAAATGTTACGAGGTCATGAAAACCAATGAGTAAAATGTTGTTTTGACTATTATCAGGACATAAGTCCTTGAGCCAAAACTGTTCCCGAGCGAAGCTGTTGCTAACAAGCGAGTTATGAAAGGGTAGAGCATGAGATAGATAATCTAGTTAAGACGCGCTCCTCGTATATCAACAAATAATATAATGAATATTTTCCCTACCCATGTAATACGTCGGAATTTCTAAATGAGTAGTGTAAAAATTTTCTTTGACTCGCTTTCTATTCCTCATGTCACAATATTGGGACTTCTTTATGAATTAACGTAATATAATCACGTTGGCCTGACGCCATTATATTTCACTAATTCATAGTTCCATTCCAATAGCACTACATGAGGTCAGAACACGCGATCAACCTCGAATTTCCATACAATTTCTTAAACAATGTGCCAAGGATAGCACAAGAGTCAAAAACATCGAAAGTAATGAATAGGAGTAACGATGACATAAAAATGTATTTGAAGTACCAAGAATCTCTAAAAGTCAAGAATGACGTTTTTAGGTTCAAAAACCAAAGCACATAGGCACGTAATATAACAAGAATGTTATATACCTAAACATAATAGCTGACATTGAAATGCCGAGCATTTAGAAGTCAAGAATGACATCTCGTATAATATAATTCAAACGTTATATACATAACCATAATAGATGACATAGAAATGTCGATAATTTCAGAAGTCAAGAATGACATCCCTCGGTTTCACTACCCGAGGTGTTCTTATAAGGATAAGTTCGCATGAGTCGAAGAATATGTTTAAATCAGAATGGGAGTTCCTCCCAGATTCAGAACATAATAGAGATGTATGAATGATAACAATATACATACCAATACGATACAAATAATCACATATAATAATATTTTATAGGCCGGGCTGTAGACTAGACTCACTAATGCACCCAATTGACTCGGGTAACGACATCAATGCAGCCTAATTCCCTACAACCAGAGCTCTGATACCAACTTTAACGACCCGTCAAAGTACACTTGACGACCATCGTTATCTTGATCCCACAGCTTGATCATAACTCTATATGAATTTAATAAATAACCTTGCATTTTTTATTTAAAAATGATTTCCTATAAAGGAAACCTATCAAAATATGTAAGTTTAGAAAAAAAACTATACATTATTACTAATCCAAAAGTTGACCAAAACAAAGTCAACATCATCCACTATTAAATGTATCAAAAGAGTGCAAGTTATTGTTTAACAAAAGCTGCCATCATAAATATGCAGACTCTCTAAGCACAGCGGAAGCAATCAATCATGAACCTGAGAATAAAACATGCGAGTAACTGTCAACAAAAATGTTGAGTGAATTATAGGTTTAATATTGCAAACAATATTTAATTTAAACCGTAAAAATTTATGTTTGGAAACATAAAAACTCCTTTTTGGACCACAAAATTATATGCTAGAAAACATATAAAAACATTATTCCATTTACCGTGAGCCACCTGGTAACCACTTAACCATTTATTTACCCTTGCCAAACACAATAAATAATATACACCGAACAAGTGTATCTACAACAAATTACGAAGTACTAAACATTCCGATTATAAATTGCTAGCGCGACTAGCTCGAAATGGGGTTGTCAAACCCGATAGATCTATCCGTAGGATTCGCGTTCACCAGTAGAAACCAGTGATTACAGTTACCAGACTAGGAAATACTTTTGTTCAACTCACAATGAATAATTTAAACCAACCTCCACTTGTGTCCAAAATATAAAATAAATTGCATGTATTCTCATCCCAAAAGATTTAAATAGAAAAATGAGACTATAACTCACCTTAATAGCAAATGAAGTAACCACACAAATATGCGAACAGTAATTGAAGTAAAGTGATCAGGAATGATCACAACGCCGACCTATAAATAAAGAAGGTCGATATAAATAACTAACTTAGGTCAAGTCTTAGTATGATAGCTATTGTACATGTTGCAAGTAGTCATAGAACAATACTCAATATGCATCGGTTTGATCGAAACAGCTTACGGACACACACTTTCTATTTTTAGAAAGTTTCTATTTTTAGCAGGTTTCCATTTTTGGAAAGTTTCTATTTTTGGAAAGTTTCTATTTTGGAAAGTTTCTATTTTTGGAAAGTTTCTATTTTTGAAAAGTTTCCAAATTTAGAAAGTTGCTATTTTAGGAAAGTTTATAAGTTAGGAAAGTTTCCTTAATTAGAAAGTCAACAAAAGTCAACTGAAAGTCAAAGTCAACCGAAAGTCAACTTAAAAGTCAACCTTGGTCGAACATAGTCAACGTTAATTTTAAAAGTGTAAGTTATAATAATAATGTAAGTTATAACGTTTCATAAAATTAGATATTTCTAATCATGTCATAACATAAGTTTAATTAAATTAAAATAAATTATTAAAGTTAATATAAGTTTAAATGATATAATTAATATAACATAAGTTTTTAATTAATTAATTAAATATTAGTCATAATGTAAGTATTATTAATTAATAATAAATTTTAAATCATATCATAAGTATTATTAATTAATAATGAATTATTAATCATATCATAAGTTTCTAATTATAATTATTAAATCATAAGTATTTAATAATTAAATTATAATTAAATAATAACTAAGCCTTATAATAATTAAATAATTAATTAATCCTTATTATAAGTCTTATAATAGTAATCTCATAATATAAGTTTAATACTTATCATAAGTATTTTCCATTAATAATGAAGTATCATTAATCATATGTTTAATTAAAATGTTAATTAAATCATAAGTATTAATTAAATGATATAACAAATATATATCATAAGTTGTAAACAATAATAATTACTTTTTTTTATCATAATTAATTAAATGATAATGAAATCCATTATTTATATCATAAGTTTAATAATTAATCACAAGTTTTAAATCAAAAGTTCATCGGGTCGTATCCTGAGCCACGGGTGTCGGTTTTCGGCGAGCCTTACATATATCTCCGCCTAAGCAAACCACCCGAAACTTTGGTACACTCAAGAACACACCATGAACAGCCCACAAGTCATGATGTACAGCCAATTCACTACTTGGAACTTCAATTCAACCAAAATCGTGTTTTAGACGCAACGGGTGATTCGTGGCTCGGATTGAGATGACCCGAACATGAAAGTTCGCCCCACCATCAGTCCTAACACACTAACACACCCTAAAGTCACCAAATATGGTCACAAAGTAGGACCAAACCTGGTTCATACCAAAATCACATTTCAATCTTAACAAAATACCACTTTGATCATATTTAGGGCTCCGGGAATCGAAACGACATGAATCCGGAGTCTAAAATTAATGTCTTGATGAGAGGAACTCATCTAGATACTTTAATTTCACTTTTATATCAGTTACATAGCCATAAATAAACGAATATGCTGCTGTCCCAAATTAATCAAACTGAAAACATGAGTTAACGAGCATTTCTACGCATACAATCAACAATACAATAACATATAAGTATCATACTATCAATATAACATGTAAAAACAGAAAAATAATTGAAAAATTGAAAATCTAGGGTTAGGGTTTATACCATAATCAACAATCAAGTAATATGAACGCGTAGAGATCGTTGTGTAGAATCCGATAATGATAAAAGCCCCAAATCTTCAAGATGAAAATCAAAAGATGATGATGATGATGTTTTGTGTAGGTGACGGCTCAAAAAAAGAAAAAGGGACGAAGAAATGAGAGAAAAATGAAGTGAGAGGTTTTAGGTCTTGAATTAGAAAATGGGAAAAATTAATAAAATGAAAGTAAAATGAAAAATGGGATGGTGTATGGCCAAGTTCAGCCGAAAATTTGATGGGTGGGCCCCTTAGTAGGCCAATTTCATAAAATGTGTAATTGCTTTTAGCTCGAACGCCCGATCGAAGCCCGAAACGCGAAAACGCTACTACGCGATTGATTTTTCGGAGAGATAACAAATACGCGACGAATAAAATATATAAACACTAAATATAATCATATGACATCAAAATATCATATTTAAAATAAATTGGATTTAAAAAGCCCAAAAGCTTGACCGTTGGTTTGAAAACCGAAAAGATTCGCCGGATAGAAATCCGCGACACGTAGAAACGTACAATTAAAGATATGAATACAAATATTCATATAACACATAATAATTAATATATTATTACAAAAATAATAATATAGGTCATAGAAATGACGTGGCACGAATAACAGTTAACGGTCGTTAAATAATTAACGGTAAAAGATAACGGAAAAAGTAGGGTCGTTACATAATCTCCAATTAACAACTAAATGGGTTCCATCTATGAATCATACAATCAAAAGCCCCAAATTTGAATGATGAACACGAAAATAAAATTCAGAGTTAGAGCTTACCATTAGTATCACCGTGTAGCTAAGAACGCGAAGAACAAACTTGTCAACTACGCCAAAGATCAAAACCCGCTTCTTCTTTTCCAAAATCCCACTTGAATCACTTGAAGAATTTATGTTTTGAGAGGAAAATAGGAAAGAAAAGGAAAAGAAAATAAAGAAAATGAATGAGTGGATGAGGTTAAAGCCTCAAATCTGGCTCAAACGCGAAATGACCCAATTGTCCTTGAACCTTATTTAAAATTACAAGAATCTGGTACCAGCTCGCCCAGAATGCCGCACCGCGGCCTTAATCGTCGCGCCGCGACCTTTGCCTAGGTCTGGGACCATTTTTTTCGAACTTCTGATCTGGATTTATTCGAAACGCCGCCCCGCGGCTCCCTTTGTCGCGCCGCGACACTCAACGTGGCCTGACTCATTTTCTCGCATACAAGACTTTAACACACGAACATGTATCGAACCCTTCATACGCCTGTCGTACATACACAATACACCTGTAAATCATATACGGGGAAAACGGGGTGTTACATGATGAATATCTATTGAAGATAGATTATAATGAAATTCCATGGTTTGCAGACTATGCAAACTACTTAGTATGTGGATTCCTTGAAATAGGATTATCGTACCAAAAACGAAAGAAATTCTTTAGTGATATAAAACACTATTTCTGGGAAGATCCACATTTGTTTAAAAGTTGTCCCGATGGAATAATACGCCGATGTGTATTCGGAGATGAAGCTAGTCAAATCTTAAACCATTGTCACACAGGACCAACAGGAGGGCATTATGGACCTCAGTTAACAGCAAGAAAAGTTTATGATGCTGGATTCTATTGGCCTATGATAATGCTAAAAACGAACATATATTTCATAGCATTATTCCTCAAGAAAGATAAGCTTTTAGTTGCAATTGTTCTATTTACAAGTGATATTCGTTTAAATAATAAAAGGTGAAGACAAAAGACAGATTCGACGAATTGAAGACGCAAACGACCAAAAAGCTCAAAAGTACAAAAGACAATCAAAGATGTTCCAATTATTGATAACAAACGTCTCGAAATTACAAGAGTACAAGATTCAAAACGCAAAGTACAAGATATTAAATTGTACGCAAGGACGTTCGAAAATCCGGAACCGGGACCAGAGTCAACTCTCAACGCTCGACGCAACGGACTAAAAATTACAAGTCAACTATGCACATAAATATAATATAATATTTAAATAATTCTTATAATTATTTATATATTATATAAATAATAAAAATCAGGCGGCAAGAAAGACTCCAAAGTTTGTTAGCTGTATTTTCAAACTCCGCGACTCGCGGAGTTTGAAGGCAAAAAATGCCGCGAGTCGCGGAGCCCCAAAGTTTGAAACTCCCTATAAAAGCAAACGAATTCTGATCGCAAAAAACATATATCCATCCTCTCTATATCTATACGTAAATATTTATATTTATATTTTAATTTTAATTTTAATTTTAATTTTAATCCTAATAATAAGGGTATGTTAGCGAATGTTGTAAGGGTGTATGTCGAAATTCTGTCCGTGTAACGCTACGGTATTTTTAATCATTGTAAGTTATGTTCAACCTTTTTAATTTAATGTCTCGTAGCTAAGTTATTATTATGCTTATTTAATCCGAAGTAATCATGATGTTGGGCTAATTACTAAAATTGGGTAATTGGGCTTTGTACCATAATTGGGGTTTGGACAAAAGAACGACACTTGTGGAAATTAGACTATGGGCTATTAATGGGCTTTATATTTGTTTAACTAAATGATAGTTTGTTAATGTTAATATAAAGATTTACAATTGGGCGTCCCTATAAATTACCATATACACTCGATCGGACACGATGGGCGGGGTATTTATATGTACGAATAATCGTTCATTTAACCGGACACGGGAATGGATTAATAGCCACTAGAATAATTAAAACATGGGTGAAATTATGTACAAGGACACTTGGTATAATTGATAACAAAATATTAAAACCTTGGGTTACACTCAGTCGACATCCTGGTGTAATTATTAAACAAAGTATTAAAATCTTGTTACAGTTTAAGTCCCCAATTAGTTGGAATATTTAACTTCGGGTATAAGGATAATTTGACGAGGACACTCGCACTTTAGATTTATGACTGATGGACTGTTATGGACAAAAACCAGACGGACATATTAAATAATCCAGGACAAAGGACAATTAACCCATGGGCATAAAACTAAAATCAACACGTCAAACATCATGATTACGGAAGTTTAAATAAGCATAATTCTTTTATTTCATATTTAATTTCCTTTATTTTATATTTAATTGCACTTCTAATTATCGCATTTTTATTGTTATTGTATTTAATTGCACTTTTAATTATCGTACTTTTTAATTATCGCAAGTTTATTTTATCGCACTTTTATTATTCGCAATTTCATTATCGTTATTTACGTTACGCTTTAATTTAAGTCTTGTATTTATTTTTAATATTTTACATTTGGTTTTAACTGCGACTAAAGTTTTAAAATCGACAAACCGGTCATTAAACGGTAAAAACCCCCCTTTATAATAATAATATTACTTATATATATATTTGTATTTTTATAAAAGTAAACTAATATAGCGTTAAGCTTTGTTTAAAGATTTTCCCTGTGGAACGAACCGGACTTACTAAAAACTACACTACTGTACGATTAGGTACACTGCCTATAAGTGTTGTAGCAAGGTTTAAGTATATCCATTCTCTAAATAAATAAATATCTTGTGTAAAATTGTATCGTATTTAATAGTATTTTCCTGCTAAAATTAATAGCTATTTTATATACACCTCGCATAACTATCAAGTATTTTTGGCGCCGCTGCCAGGGAACAATCTAGCTTAAAAGCCGGAAACGCAACGCTAATTAAAAAAAAAGATTTTTAGTTTACTTTTATTAAAATTCGTTTTTATAAAAATACGTTTTAAATATTCAAAAATACTAAAATAAAAACAAAAATATAAATATTTTTAGGAGTTTGATAAATATTTAAGTTTTATAAAGTTTATTTAGTTTGTAAAAATATAAGTTTTATTTAATTTATTTTATAAATATATTTTATAAATATAAAACCGAAAAAAATATATATATATATAAATCTAGCTTTAAGATTTTTATTTATAAAATTATAAAGTAGTTCTATTTTTATTCTAGTTTTTAAAATATAAGTTTTTATTATATAAAAATTTTAGATTATAAAACTGAAAATATATAAAAAAAAAAAGGTCAAATTTAAAACTGTACCAAAGTTGAATTTTGGAACCCCGCGACTCGCGGGGTTTGCTGCTTGGAATACCGCAACTCGCGGAGCCAGTCTGACATCGACAGAACCCTAATCCGCATTTAATTACGGATTAATTATTAATTATTATTATTATTAACCCTAAATATTTATTATTATTATAATTAGTTTTATTTTAAGTTTCTTTTTATTTAATTTATATTTTAGTTAAATTAGTTTAATCAAATTGTAAAATTAATAGTTTTAATAAATAAATAATATAAAAATAATATTTTTATAAAAATTGTACTTTTTACAACTTTTTGTATATTTTTATATTTTGTCCCTTTTTAAATCGTTTTAGCGTAATATTTGTATTTTTAGCTCATATTTAGTTTTAAACTTAGTTTTTTGCCATAGTTATTTTTACTTCTAGATTTTTAGGCTTTGCTGTAGAATTCCTTAAGTGCTTTTTCTTTAGACTAAGATTTAGGTGCTTTAGAATTTTGCGACGCCTTTTTAAGTTTTAGTTTCTTTTTAAGTTATTTCCATTTGGGATTTAGTTTTTCCTGTAAGCTTTAATATTTTTAGACGCCTTTTACCTATGTATCGATTATCATTCCAATTAGTAATCTCAATTTGCGATTATAATTTTAAGTTAGTTGTAGTAATAAGGTTAGGTTAGTCAAGTGTTTTTAAGTTTTATAAGTTTCTTTTATTTTTCCGTCACCTTTTATTTTTCAACCATTTTTCTTTTTCGACCTTTTTCCGACACGCTCTTTTTCTTTCTTATTTCTCGCTATTCTAGTTTTAGGACATAGATTTTTATTCTACTTCTTATCTAATTTTCTTAAAATTACGAAAATTTATTTTAAGTGGTTAAATTGATAGACATCAAAATTTTCTGGTTCGTAGTAATAATTAGATTTGTACGTGGACCGGGTTATTGGAGCCAAACAGTCCTCAATTATATTGAGACCAAACGAATCCTGCCCCTCTGCTGCATCTTTTGGCTATTCGAAACGTGGGCAAAATCAGAAAAGTCTATTGATTGAATAACTTATTATAATTTTTCTTTCCTTTTAAAAACTAATAGGATATTCAGTGAATGCACCGAGCAAGACGTTCACCACCTTTTGTACGTTCACCACCTGTAACTAGATCAAGACATTTAGCAAATATTACTGCCGTTGATTTTTCTTTAGAATCGTCATCCAGTCGACCAAGTACTCCAGTTCAAATTTCCGATAATCCATTTTTTGAACCCGACCTCACAATTGAGAATCCAGAGAATATTCAGGGACGATTCATAGATCCTGAACCACTAAACTTTCCTCCGGAACCACCAATCATTCAAACAGAGATTGTTGAGGAACGAACCATTAAATCAGAATCCTCTAGTGATTCCGATTCAACAAATTCAATTATGGAGAATCTGGAACCTTTAAGTATGGAAGACCGAATGAGAGCTAAACGCACTAGCCAAGGTCACGCAATTACTCATCCAGACATTAATGCGCCAGATTATGAAATCAAAGGACAAATTCTACACATGGTGACTAATCAATGCCAATTTAGTGGTGCGCCGAAGGAAGATCCAAATGAACATCTACGTACCTTTAATAGGATCTGCACTCTATTTAAAATCTGAGAAGTGGAGGATGAACAGATATATCTCATGTTATTTCCCTGGACTTTAAAGGGAGAAGCCAAAGATTGGTTGGAATCATTACCTGAAGGGGCGATCGATACATGGGACGTTTTAGTTAAAAAATTTCTTAAACAATTCTTTCCTGCATCTAAAGCCGTAAGACTTCAAGCAGAAATTGTTACATTCACACAGAAGCCAAATGAAACTCTATATGAGGCGTGGACTAGATTTGGAAAGTTGTTAAGAGGATGTCCGCAACATGTTTTAGACACCTGTCAAATAGTACAAATATTCTACCAAGGATGCGACATCACTACAAGAAAAGACATAGATATAGCAGATGGTGGTTCTATTATGAAGAAAACCGAAACTGATACTTACAAAATTATTGATAACACTGCTTCCCACTCACATGAGTGGCACCAAGAAAAAGATATCGTTAGATCATCTAAAGCAGCTAGAGCCGATTCTAGCCATGACTTAGATTCCATTTCCGCAAAGATAGATGCTGTCGAGAGACGAATGGAAAAGATGACTAAAGATATTCACTCAATACGAATTAGTTGTGAGCAGTGTGGAGGATCATATTTGACAAAAGATTGTCTCAGTATTGAATTAACAATGGAACAAAGAGAGAATATTTCATACATAAACCAAAGGCCTGGAAATAATTATCAGAATAATTATCAACCGCCAAGACCTATTTACAATCAAAACCAGAATTATAACCGAAATATTCCATACAACAACCAACAAGGTCCTAGCAATCAACAAGTATCCAATAATACTTACAATCAGCAAAGACCTAATTTTCAAAACAAACCACCACAACAAACCGATGATAAAAAGCCGAATTTAGAAGATATAATGACGAAGCTAGTTGAAACTCAAACGCAGTTTTTCACATCTCAGAAACAAACTAATGAATAAAATGCTCAAGCATTTAGAAATCAACAAGCTTCTATTCAAAATCTGGAACAAGAAGTAAGTAACCTAGCAAGGTTAATAGGTGAAATAAAACCGGGAAGTCTACCTAGTGATACAAATGCTAACCCCTGGAATGAAACAGCTAAAGTCATTACCACAAGAAGTGGTACAACACTTAAATCACCTGAAATACCTGTAACTTCTGATGAAGCTATTCCTACTCCACAAGAACCACAACCTGATCAAGATAAGGAAAAAGAACCGGTAGTTGAAAAGGTTAATGAAGATAACACAGCTAAGGATAAACCTTATGTTAAACCATACCAACCACCACTTCCTTACCCGAGTAAAATGAAGAAAGAGAAACTTGAAGCCGAGCAATCCAAATTCTTAGATATGTTTAAACAGATAAATGTAAATCTTCTTTTCATTGATGTGATTTCAGGAATGCCTAGATATGCTAAATTCTTGAAAGATCTAATCTCAAATAGAAAGAAAATGGAAGAACTCTCGGCTGTTACCATGAATGCTAATTGTTCAGCAGTGCTGTTGAATAAGATACCAAAAAAATTATCTGATCCAGGAAGTTTCACCATTTCATGTTTTCTGGGTAGTCTTAGTTCAATAGAAGCATTGGAAGACTTAGGTGCTAGTATAAATCTAATGCCGTATTCACTATACACTAAACTAGACCTTGGAGAATTGAAACCAACCAGAATAAGCATACAACTAGCCGATAGATCAATAAAATATCCTAGAGGGATAATGGAGAACATGCTAGTTAAAGTTGGTACTTTAGTATTTCCAGTAGATTTTGTTGTTCTGGACATGGAAGATGATTCTCAAGTTCCTCTCATATTAGGAAGACCATTCTTAAACACGGCTAAAGCAATGATAGACGTGTTCGGTAAGAAACTGACCCTAAGTATAGAGGACGAGAGTGTTACCTTTTCAGTTGATAGAGCAATGCAACAACCGCAATCTGCAGATGATACATGTTATTATATTCAAACTATAGATGCACATGCAGAATTATTAGAAGAATTTCCAGAATTACAAGGAACAGGAGAATGTTCTTTAGGAGAAGGTAATGAACCAATTGATGAAGCTGAAATGTTAGCTACACTTATAGCTAATGGATATGAACCAACAACAGAAGAAATTCAAATGCTAAAAGAAGAAGACAGATATCGATACAAATCATCGATAGAAGAACCTCCGAAATTAGAGTTAAAGCCACTTCCAAACCATTTGGAATACGCTTATTTACATGGTGAATCTGAATTACCTGTAATAATATCGTATTCTCTTACTGAAAATGAGAAATCACAACTCATTTCTGTGTTGAAAGCTCATAAACCAGCCATTACATGGAAGATTCATGATATTAAAGGAATAAGTCCTTCGTATTGCACACATAAAATCCTTATGGAAGAAGGTCATAAAACGTATGTGCAACGCCAACGAAGACTAAATCCTAATATGCAAGATGTAGTTAAGAAAGAAATTATTAAACTGCTAGATGCAGGTCTAATTTATCCAATCTCTGATAGTCCATGGGTAAGCCCAGTTCAATGCGTGCCTAAGAAGGGTGGCATGACTGTCATTACAAATGAAAAAAATGAGCTTATTCCTACTATGACTGTAACAGGATGGCGTGTATGTATTGATTATAGAAAATTAAATGACGCCACCAGAAAAGATCACTTTCCCTTACCTTTCATAGATCAAATGTTGGAAAGATTAGCCGGAAATAGTTACTATTGTTTTCTAGATGGATTTTCCGGATATTTTCAAATTCCAATAGCACCCGAAGATCAAGAGAAAACCACATTCACGTGCCCTTATGGTACTTTTGCTTACAAACGCATGCCATTTGGACTTTGCAACGCCCCTGCAACCTTTCAAAGGTGTATGATGGCGATTTTTCACGACATGATAGAAGAATGCATGGAAGTTTTCATGGATGACTTTTCAGTCTTCGGTGATACATTTGAATCATGTCTAGTTAATCTGGAACGAATGCTTATTAGATGCGAACAATCAAATCTAGTACTTAATTGGGAGAAATGCCATTTCATGGTTAAAGAAGGCATCGTTCTTGGTCATAAAATTTCAAAAGAAGGAATTGAAGTGGATAGAGCTAAAGTAGATGTAATTGCTAAACTTCCACATCCCACCAATGTTAGAGGAGTTAGGAGTTTTCTAGGGCATGCCGGTTTTTACCGACGTTTCATAAAAGATTTTTCTAAAATTGCCACTCCTATGAATAAACTCCTAGAAAAGGATGCTCCATTCATCTTTTCCGATGAGTGTATCAAATCTTTTAATATTCTTAAAGAGAAACTCACTAATGCACCGATCATGATAACACCAAATTGGAATCTACCATTTGAACTAATGTGCGATGCAAGTGATTTTGCAATGGGAGCCGTTTTAGGACAAAGGATTGAAAAACGATTTCAACCTATATATTATGCTAGTAAGACGTTACAAGGAGCATAAACGAACTATACAACTACTGAAAAAGAACTCCTTGCTATTGTCTTTGCTTTTGACAAATTTCGATCATATCTCGTTCTAGCAAAAACGGTGGTCTATACCGACCATTCTGCTCTTAGATACCTATTTTTAAAACAAGATGCTAAACCAAGATTAATCCGTTGGATCTTACTCTTACAAGAGTTTGATATTGAAATCCGAGATAAAAGAGGAGCAGAAAATCTCGCCGCTGATCATCTTTCTCGTCTTGAAAATCCCGAATTAGAAGTTCTAAATGAATCGGCCATACAAGACAACTTTCCTGATGAATATCTATTGAAGATAGATTATAAAGAAATTCCATGGTTTGTAGACTATGCAAACTACTTAGTTTGTGGATTCCTTGAAAAAGGATTATCGTACCAAAGACGAAAGAAATTCTTCAGTGATATAAAACACTATTTTTGGGAAGATCCACATCTGTTTAAAAGTTGTCCCGATGGAATAATACGCCGATGTGTATTTGGAGATGAATCTAGTAAAATATTAAACCATTGTCACACAGGACCAACAGGAGGGCATTATGGGCCTCAACTAACAGCAAGAAAAGTTTATGATGCTGGATTCTATTGGCCTACAATTTACAAAGACGCACACCTTCTTTGCAAATACTGTGATGCTTGTCAAAGGGCCGGAAAAATAAGTCAACGTGATGAAATGCCACAAAATGTCATCCAAGTATGTGAAGTATTTGACATTTGGGGTATTGACTTTATGGGTCCATTTCCAAAATCTCATAATAATCTATATATACTCGTAGCCATTGATTATGTATCTAAATGGGCGGAAGCACAAGCTCTCCCAACTAACGATGCACGAGTTGTAGTCAACTTTTTAAAACGTCTTTTTGCAAGGTTTAGAACACCGAAAGCTTTAATAAGTGATCGGGGTACTCATTTTTGTAATAATCAACTTGAGAAAGTTCTTAAAAGATATGGAGTAACTCATAAAATCTCCACCGCATATCATCCACAAACAAGTGGACAAGTTAAAAATACCAACCGAGCTTTAAAACGTATTCTAGAGAAAACCGTAGGATCAAATCCGAATGAATGGTCCATTAAATTGGAGGATGCACTCTGGGCTTTTAGAACAACGTACAAAAATCCAATTAGAACCACACCTTTTAGACTTTTTTATGGAAAAGCATGTCATCTTCCAGTAGAAATTGAACACAAAGCATTTTGGGCTTTGAAGGCATGTAATCTTGATTTACATGAAGCCGGACGTCTACGATTAAGTCAACTAAACGAATTAGAAGAATTAAGACATGAAGCATACGAAAATTCGTTAATCTATAAAGAAAGAACGAAGAAATGGCATGATAAAAGAATCAGAAGTTCAAAAGAATTTAAGGAAGGAGACAGAGTTCTTCTTTTCAATTCACGATTCAAGGTATTTCCTGGAAAATTCAAATCAAGATGGTCTGGACCATTCATAGTCAAAAGAGTTTTCCCATACGGAACGATAGAATTAATAAATTCAAATGGGATTGAATTTAAAGTAAATGGTCACAGAGTTAAACACTACATAGATAGTCCGATGAAAGTCGACAACGAAGTTAATCACAATTTCGACACCACAGCTAACTAAGTGTGGGGAGAATCAAGTCTTTAAAGGATAATATGTATTTATGTTAGAGTTAGATTGTCTGTTTTCGTGTAGTTCTCGAAAATGGAACCCGAATGGTCTTTCCCTAGCAGACCCTAAAGAACTAGTCTTCTCCCCTCATTCTGAATTTTTATTTTTTTTAGGTTTTTACAAAATGAAGACTGCCTGTGAACTAAACCATGGTCTAATGCTACACGCTTTGATCACTAAACGTAATAATGACACACTACCGAGTGAAATAGTATCAGTAATCAGAGAAAGATTGGACGGAGTTAGAAAAGAATCCAGATACGAAGATAATAAGTTACAATTTGGTAAAGGAAAATCAAAATCCGCAGCGAAAAGAAGAGCACGACACCTAGAAAGATGTCACAAATGCGGAAAATGGTTACATGGAGGTAAATGTTCAAATAATCAAACCTATTCAAATACCGAATTTGTTACTTTATGCAGAGACGGACCGTTCATATGTTTAGAAGAAAAGACACTGAATGCTCGAGGTTACGCTTATGTAGCTATGGAAAACCAATTAAACCGACTATCTTATGAATGGGATAGATCATATAACTAAGAAATCTATTTCACAGGTATGTTTGTACAGTTTTTATTTTATTTTTTTTTATTTTTAACCTTTTGATAATAAACGCTAATTTGTTCGCTATAAAGTATTAAATTGGTATTGAATAAAATTAGGTTTGGCGACCGAAATTATTGATATCATTCAAAAATTTATTACATCACTGCGAAATTTAACGTTTATCCTTAAGGTATAAATATCTTTAATCAATCAACCCAAAATATTTCAAAAATTCGTCATGAGTTAAATTAGGTCTTGGAACCGAAATTATTTTACCGAAAAGAGGGGCGCATATTTTTGATAATATTTGATTGATTAAAGTGGGATAAAAAGGCAAAAAGATTTTTAATTTTATTTTTACCATGTTTTTAAAATTAATATATAAATCTTAAATTAATATTGTAAACTTTGTAAAATCAATATATTTAAAATTGTAAATATTTGAAAAATTAATATAAGTTTGGTGTGAATTTATAATATGAATTTTTAAATTAAGTTTGGTGAGAATTTTTAATTTTTAAAATATGAATTTTAATTTTATGCATTTCAAATTTTAAGTTTGGTGTGAATTTTTAATAATAATTTTGAATTTTATATTTAAGTTGTGTGAATTTAAAAACAAAAAAAAAATTTACTTTATCTCATTAAGTTAAAAATATGATTTTTAAAATTCGTCGTAAGTTGAAGACTAGGTCTTTAAACCGAAATTGCTTTACCCAAGGGAGGGACGAGAACTTTTATTATCATTATTTTTAATCTTATTGAATTAAAGTATGCCAAAAACATTAAAAAACCTCAAAAATCTTAGCTTTTAAAACAATCGCTACAAAAAGACAAATTTTTAAAATTTTGTCGAAGGACGGACTAGGACATCGATCCGAAACGACCTCGTCCTAAATAACAAGGGAAACAAAATTTTAAAATTAATTACTTAATTGTTTTAATTAGTATAAGATATTAAAAAAAAAAATATACAAACTCCGCGACTCGCGGAGTTTGAAGAGTAAAAACCCCGCGACTCGTGGAGGGACCGAATTACAGAAAAAAATAAAAGGAGCTGGAACAGCTCAGTTGCAACCCACAAACAAGAAAAATACTGCGAAAATACTCCACAAAAACCCGCAAAAACACCCCCAAAATCACAATTTTTAACCGTTAATCATCAAATCTTTTACTAAAATGATGTTGAGAAGGATGCTATCAAGGAATTACTCAAGAAAAACGGTAAATTTCTACACCTAAACACCATTTAATCCGAAAATTAGTGTTCTTGAGCAATTTTTTTCCCAATTTGATTTTGATGCTTTTTAGTGTAATTATGCTTAAATTGTTTATGTATTATGCTTGTATAACCTAGATTGATGCTATTTAACATGATTAGAAGCCTTAAACTTCAAATTTTGAGTAATCTAGGGTTTGTGTTCTTGAGCAATTTGGGGCTTTTTGATATAAACAGGTTATGGCCGATTTTTGTCATGAATTGTTGCTAAATTAAGTAGTGTAACATGTTTAGGTAGTTAAATGATCTAAAATTTGAGCCTAAACATGATTTTGAGAATTAAAGTGGACTTTTTCAAGTCTAAAATTCATGAACTTGATTTTTGAGAGATAATGCCATTTGAAACTTGTTTAATTGCTAGTAATGATTATTTTGACATGTTATTTGAGTTGAATGCTTATGAACTTGGCGAACATTTTCGTATATGCTTATTTGAAAAAGTGTAGATTTGATAAAAATATGAAAATAAGCTTAAGTTTGAAATAAATTGATCATGTCATTGTAATTATTTTGATTGATGATTTTACTGATACTAATGCATATTTGGATGCACAAAAATTGTGTTTGATGTGTTTTGCAGACTGAAAGGGGTGAATCTTCATCCCAAGCTCGCAATGCTCCTGCTGAGAATGCGGAACAACAGGAGGTGGATAACTACTACAAGCAAGATATACCTCATCCAGTCATGACATTTTCTGATATGCACTTGGAAGATTTGCACCCGAACCTGAGATTTGACAGACTTTGGATAGATTATCCAAAATACGAAAGGGGTTTGCATACTCTTCATTCTAAAGTTGTTGAGGTACCTAGGGTCATAGAATGGGGACCATTAGAAGCTGTAGAATTGGCCGGGCCAATTAGGGAATTACTTGCACAGAGGTATGGTAATTCTACTTTTAATGGCTGGGTACGTTTATTCACCATGCGTAGACCTGTATATAAAGTATGGTGTGAAGAATTGTTGTGTAGTATAGAATTAAATGATCGGGTAGCTAGTTTAACCGATCGATCTTTTATTAGATTTTTGTTAGGAGGTTCGATGCGCCACATGTCTTTACTTGACATGGCTCAGGCTTTACGTATATATACGCCTGAGGAGTTAGCATCTGCCGATTGTAGAGGGTTGATACTAAATGGTAGAAAGATAGATGAAAATTTTGATACACATGGTGTATGGAGTCAAATGACAAGCCATCAACGATTCAAAGGGGGAAATTACTCTTATTTGGATATAGATAGAGCTGAATTAAGAGTAATTCATAGGTTTTTAGCTAATTCGATTACACAAAGAGGTAAGAACAAGGAAAAGGTAAATGAACAGGATTTGTTTTACCATATGTGTATTCGAGACCCACAAAGCGCTGTAAGTATACCTTATTGTGTGGGTTATTATTTATCAGCTATGGTTAGGGGGATGAGACCGCATAGCATAATAGGAGGTGGTATTTTTATTACTTTGATTGCTGAATATCTCGGTGTGGATATAAGTCGGGGGGGATTATTAGTCGAAGAACCAGAACCCCGCGATACAATAGGTTTAAATGTATACCATGGTGCGAAAGTTTTGAAGAGGCGAAATAACGCCGCAGTACAATACCATGGTAGACATCCACAGGTTGAGAGAAACCAACAGCAAGGTAATGTAGGAGGGGGAAATGAAATGCAAGAAATGCAAAGGTTTATAGCTTCACAGGAGTACGAAAATGCTAGACAGAGAGCATTTGAAGAGTGGCAAGTTCATCAAAACCAAATCATAGCTCATTTCCAACATATAGGTAGAAACTATATTCCTACTCCAAAACCCATATTCCCTCCCTGGTCTATAGAGATGCAACCACCGTATCCTACGTATAACCCTGCCGAAGCATTTTATAGCACCTATGGTTATGCATGGAACCCCTATTGGTATCAGTATCATCCCTAGTCTACTTAGTTTTTTTTTATTTTATTATTTGTAATGTTGTTACGTTTAATACTTATGTTAATATTGTAATAGTTTTTTATAATTTTCTAACTTTTATTCTTAGATTTTAATAATTTTTGAATGTGGGGTAATATACCAAACTTCTAAAATATGTATATATGTTTGCAGTTTATCTTATGTACACAACAGGGTAAAACAACGCATTTTCAAAGACTGGCATTAAGTTCAGCAAAAGCAACTAATTTTGACGACAAGATGCAAAATATATGTGAAATAACAACAAGACGGAATGAACAAATGATGTGCACCATTTATCATTCAGCAAACAAACGCCAATATATTTGGAAACTTTGGTAAAATTTAATCATTTTCACACAAATCACCCTCAATAATTTAAAATGTTACTGATTTCTTGCAAATGAGGGCATTGCAAGATCTTAAGTGTGGGAAGGGGTTAAATTCTTTCGAATTTTAAAATTTTTACTTTATACACTTGGTTACCATTAGAAATACTAGTAAAGTAGTAGTTGTATTAGAATCTAGTGCTCTCTGATAATAAAGAACAGCCCTAGTCTTATATACTGACTACCCAATTCTAGTAAAATTTTTCAAAATTTTCAATTAAATGAACTCAAAATCATGTTTATACATATTTATGAACGATAAAACTAGGTTTTAACACCGAAATTATTGTTACCTCAGAAAGGACATAAATTGAGAAACAAACCAAAATGTTAAAATTCATTTAAAATGGAATAGAGGACGATAAAAAAGAAAATAAAAGCCAAGTGTGGGAAAATTTACCAAGTTATCTTAAACATATGTCACATATATCTGTAACAAATAACTGAAAATACTTTTGCTTTGGACTAAACTAAACTGTTTTACCCAATGAAAGAAAAGAAGAGATGGATCTACACAATGAATCAATTCCATCATTAAAAGGAAGTAAAGTCTTCCGAAAAAGACACGCGCTTCTTGATTTAGGTCAAGAAGTTGTCGTCCAGACCAGCTGTAGGTTGACGAAAAATCTAGAAAAGTCATCACTAAAATCAGCAGGAAATCCACGGACCTCAGCATTAAACAGGGTCGCCAAGTGGTCAGATTTATCCTAACCATGAGAAGGATTTATCTCGTAAAATGGGGGGCACCATGCAAATTAGCTGGATAAGACTAATGAATCAGATCCCCAGAAAGGATAATCTCCTTAAAAGATCAAAAATCAGCTTTTAAGCCTGATATTACTCAATCCTTGAGATTGACCTTAAAGATTGAGAATTACAAACTCATGGAATTCAATGATATCTAAACTCGAGCTTGAACGAGAAAATATTTTGATCAAAATTACAAACCGATTTGTTTTCTGAAAACCCTATTTTCAATGCGTTCATTACCATTGAACGTAAAATCCTAGGAATTCATCTGGAATTCATTAGGTCACCTGAACCAAATCGGGTGTCAACCGTAAGAACGGTGGTTGCATAGTGGTCAAAGACAGGACCTTGTGCCAGACCGAAAAATCATAAGGGTGAGCTTTACTATTGCTCCTACCAAGGATAGTAATTGCGTCCGACACGTTATAGACCATAATTAAAAGCATATCAGGGGACATTGCCTTAACAGTTGCTTGTTCAACGCTTTCCTTTACAACCGGACGGTAGTTTACCGAAAGGTAATATACGGGACAAGTAAACTGGACGTGTTGCTTTCCAAATACAAGGTTAGCAAGTGGGTGACACAAAACCGCAAGTTTTGAGCTAAAATTTTCAAATCTGAAACCCACCAAACCCACAAAAAGAATTTGCAAACACCGGTGAAGGGTTATTCCGGAAAACTTATCTAGGGTAAAAACTAGATTTAATTTTCAAAAGATCAAATGTTTTCATAAAGATCCAATTTCCTTAATGGATCTAAATTTTCATAGTAATGTGGGACTGTAAACCATATGGTTACTATCATTGTTTATACCGCTGTATAGAAATCACTGATGTACAAAGTGTGAAGAATAAAGAAGTGATTCTAGTATTTCAAGATGATATTGCTTGAGGACAAGCAACGCTTAAGTGTGGGAATATTTGATAATGCTAAAAACGAACATATATTTCATAGCATTATTCCTCAAGAAAGACAAGCTTTTAGTTGCAATTGTTCTATTTACAAGTGATATTCGTTTAAATAATAAAAGGTGAAGACAAAAGACAGATTCGACGAATTGAAGACGCAAACGACCAAAAAGCTCAAAAGTACAAAAGACAATCAAAGAGGTTCCAATTATTGATAAGAAACGTCTCGAAATTACAAGAGTACAAGATTCAAAACGCAAAGTACAAGATATTAAATTGTACGCAAGGACGTTCGAAAATTCGGAACCGGGACCAGAGTCAACTCTCAACGCTCGACGCAACGAACTAAAAATTACAAGTCAACTATGCACATAAATATAATATAATATTTAAATAATTCTTATAATTATTTATATATTATATAAATAATAAAAATCCGTCGGCAAGAAAGACTCCAAAGTTTGTTAGCTGTATTTTCAAACTCCGCGACTCGCGGAGTTTGAAGGCAAAAAATGCCGCGAGTCGCGGAGCCCCAAAGTTTGAAACTCCCTATAAAAGCAAACGAATTCTGATCGCAAAAAACATATATCCATCCTCTCTATATCTATACGTAAATATTTATATTTATATTTTAATTTTAATTTTAATTTTAATTTTAATCCTAATAATAAGGGTATGTTAGCGAATGTTGTAAGGGTGTAAGTCGAAATTCTGTCCGTGTAACGCTACGCTATTTTTAATCATTGTAAGTTATGTTCAACCTTTTTAATTTAATGTCTCGTAGCTAAGTTATTATTATGCTTATTTAATCCGAAGTAATCATGATGTTGGGCTAATTACTAAAATTGGGTAATTGGGCTTTGTACCATAATTGGGGTTTGGACAAAAGAACGACACTTGTGGAAATTAGACTATGGGCTATTAATGGGCTTTATATTTGTTTAACTAAATGATAGTTTGTTAATGTTAATATAAAGATTTACAATTGGGCGTCCCTATAAATTACCATATACACTCGATCGGACACGATGGGCGGGGTATTTATATGTACGAATAATCGTTCATTTAACCGGACACGGGAATGGATTAATAGCCACTAGAATAATTAAAACAGGGGTGAAATTAGGTACAAGGACACTTGGTATAATTGATAACAAAATATTAAAACCTTGGGTTACACTCAGTCGACATCCTGGTGTAATTATTAAACAAAGTATTAAAATCTTGTTACAGTTTAAGTCCCCAATTAGTTGGAATATTTAACTTCGGGTATAAGGATAATTTGACGAGGACACTCGCACTTTATATTTATGACTGATGGACTGTTATGGACAAAAACCAGACGGACATATTAAATAATCCAGGACAAAGGACAATTAACCCATGGGCATAAAACTAAAATCAACACGTCAAACATCATGATTACGGAAGTTTAAATAAGCATAATTCTTTTATTTCATATTTAATTTCCTTTATTTTATATTTAATTGCACTTCTAATTATCGCATTTTTATTGTTATTGTATTTAATTGCACTTTTAATTATCGTACTTTTTAATTATCGCAAGTTTATTTTATCGCACTTTTATTATTCGCAATTTCATTATCGTTATTTACGTTACGCTTTAATTTAAGTCTTGTATTTATTTTTAATATTTTACATTTGATTTTAACTGCGACTAAAGTTTTAAAATCGACAAACCGGTCATTAAACGGTAAAAACCCCCTTTATAATAATAATATTACTTATATATATTTGTATTTTTATAAAAGTAAACTAATATAGCGTTAAGCTTTGTTTAAAGATTTTCCCTGTGGAACGAACCGGACTTACTAAAAACTACACTACTGTACGATTAGGTACACTGCCTATAAGTGTTGTAGCAAGGTTTAAGTATATCCATTCTCTAAATAAATAAATATCTTGTGTAAAATTATATCGTATTTAATAGTATTTTCCTGCTAAAATTAATAGCTATTTTATATACACCTCGCATAACTATCAGCCTACAATTTTCAAAGACGCACACCTTCTTTGCAAATCCTGTGATGCTTGTCAAAGGGCCGAAAAAATAAGTCAACGTGATGAAATGCCACAAAATGTCATTCAAGTATGTGAAGTATTTGACGTTTGGGGTATTGACTTTATGGGTCCATTTCCAAAATCTCATAATAATCTCTACATTCTAGTTGCTGTTGATTATGTATCTAAATGGGCGGAAGCACAAGCTCTCCCAACTAACGATGCACGAGTTGTAGTCAACTTTTTAAAACGTCTTTTTGCAAGGTTTGGAACACCGAAAGCTTTAATAAGTGATCGGGGTACTCATTTTTGTAATAATCAACTTGAGAAAGTTCTCAAAAGATATGGAGTAACTCATAAAATCTCAACTGCTTATCATCCACAAACAAGTGGACAAGTTGAAAATACCAACCGAGCTTTAAAACGTATTCTAGAGAAAACCGTAGGATCAAATCCCAAGGAATGGTCCATGAAATTGGAGGATGCACTCTGGGCTTTTAGAACAGCCTATAAAACTCCAATTGGAACCACACCTTTTAGACTCGTTTACGGAAAAGCATGTCATCTTCCAGTAGAAATTGAATACAAAGCATTTTGGGCTTTGAAGACATGTAATCTTGATTTACATGAAGCTGGACGTCTACAGTTAAGTCAACTAAACGAATTAGAAGAATTGAGACATGAAGCATACGAAAATTCGTTAATCTATAAAGAAAGAACGAAGAAATGGCATAATAAAAGAATCAGAAGTTCAAAAGAATTTAAAGAAGGAGACAGAGTTCTTCTTTTCAATTCAAGATTCAAGCTATTTCCTGGAAAATTGAAATCAAGATGGTCTGGACCATTCATCGTCAAAAGTGTTTTCCCATACGGAACAATAGAGTTAATAAATTCAAATGGGATTGAATTTAAAGTTAATGGTCACAGAGTTAAACATTACATACATGGTCCGATGGAAGTTGACAATGAAGTCAATCATAATTTCACCACCCACGAAAACCTTCAAAATGAAAACATAAATATGTTATCAACAACATATGAAAAATAAAAATTGGAAAATAGGGAGGATTCAAATTGGAGTGATGAAGAAGAATTCTTATACAAACCTCCCATTCCAAGAAACGAAGAAAAATGTGAACAAGAAGTTCAAATAGAAGTGAAAGAACCAAGAAAAGAACACCCGAAAAAGGTTTACAAACTAACTCGACTTACAAAAGCAGGAGACCCGGGTGAATTTATCATTTCTTGCTTGCTTAGTGATGGTGCTGTATATAATGGACTCGCAGATTTAGGAGCAAGTGCAAATATTATGCCTCTTTCCTTATACAAAAGATTAGGTATGGGTAAATTAAAACCAACCAAAATAGGTGTTCAATCATTTGACCTAACCACTAAATACCCGGTTGGAATAGCAAGTAATTTACTTGTTAACATGGGAAGTTTGATCTTTGTTACAAACTTCATAGTGATTATGTGATGACCCGAAAATTTCTGACCAAATTTAAATTTAATCTTTAACGTTTCCGACACGATAAGCAAAGTCTATGAAGTTGAATCTCAAAATTTTAGAACTGTTTCATGTATTCAATTACATTTGACTGCTCTCGACGATTCATGAACAATTATATGTATGTATATATATATATGTACAAGTAAAAACGACTTTCCTACAGTAAAACACTATTTGCTACGGTAAAACACTATTTGCTACAGTGAAACCGTACTTTGCTACAGTGCTACAGTGAAAACGACTTTGCTACAGTGAAACCGTACTTTGCTACTTTGCTACACTATTTGCTACAGTAAAAACTATTTGATGTCGACGAACTAGCAAAAAAAACGGATAAGGCGGCCAAGCGATCGCATGGCAAAAATACTGAAAACTCATGCGATCGCATGAGGTACTGTAGCAGGCCACATACTATAAAGCTCGATCTGGTCTCCACATACTATTATTATTTATTATATTATTATTATTATTATTATTATTATTATTATTATTATTATTATTATTATTATTATTATTATTATTATTATTATTATTATTATTATTAAGATTAATATTATTATTATTAATCTTATTATAATATAATATTATTATTAGTAGTATATATATATATATACACATAAAATACTACGACAAGGTTATGAGCGTGTCACCATTAAAATGGGTTTTTGAGCGGGATAGAGCTTAGGAAATTATGGGTTATTGCCAAGGAGGTTATGGGTAATGTTCGAGGGTATATTTGTGAATCAAATCTAGTGTTTATCATCTCTGTTGCGTCTACGTACTTTCCTACAATATTGAATCTCAATATTGGTACGTTGAGATATACGGTTATTTGGTAATCCGAGTTTCAGTCACATTTTGGTGAACGACTTATATGCTGCTAAGGTGAGTTTCATTTGCTCCCTTTTTAAATGCTTTTACAATATATATTTTTGGGCTGAGAATACATGCACTTTATTTTAAACAATGGACACAAGTACATACTAAATTCTATACTGCCGGTTATAAGAACTGGTGGACGCGAGTAGTAGTATATGGATCCATAGGGCTTGATATCCCCGTCCGAGCTAGAGCACTAGCCTTTTAACGGACGTATACTATTTGAGAAGCGTACACGTTGGTTTGCGTGTATTATTAAGATGATTATACAAAGGGTACAAATTATATATACGTTAAGTTTAGTTACCAGGGTACTCAATTTCGTAGAATATTTTAATAAACGTTTCTAGATGAAACAACTGAAATCTTGTGATCCACCTTTATGTACAGATTATGCAAAACATTAAAACTATGAACTCACCAACCTTTGTGTTGACATTTGTTAGCATGTTTATTCTCAGGTTCTCTAGAAGTCTTCCGCTGTTTGCTTATATGTTAGACAAGCTATGTGCATGGAGTCTTACATGGCATATTTTTCAAGAAAATGTTGCATTCACCAAATCATCACCATGTATCTTATTTTAACTGCATTGTCAATGGAAATACTATTGTAAACTATTATTTACGGTGATTGTCTATATGTAAAAATCATCAGATGTCGAAAACCTTTGATTTAAATATTCATTTATGGTGTGCCTTTTCAAAAGAATACAATGTTTACAAAACTTATCATATAGAGGTCAAATACCTCGCAATGAATTCGATGAATGACGTGTTCGTCCATATGGATTTGGAGCGATCGTCACAGATTAATATGCAGGAAAACCTTGATATTCCTCTAATTTTAGGTCGCCCATTTTTAGCAACCACCGAGGCGTTCATTGAAGTAAGAGAAGGTAGAATGACACTTAGGGATGGTGATAAATTGATCACCTTTGTGAACCGAAAGTTTAGATCTCCACCAACTAAAACTGTTAAACCAATAAAAACGCATAAGTGTGGGGAAGATGAAGAAACACTTAATGATGATCCGATCACAAAGAATCCCGTTGATGATACGAAATTAGATGAACCCGTTTTTAACAGTTCAACGAAGAAACTTTATAAACGAATTCACGATGCTAGGATTAAGGAAAATTTTAAGTTATGTAACCGATTACTATCAAATTTATCGCCAAAAGAAAAGGCAATGTTAGTTGAATTTGTGAAAGTTACAGAGGAAATCAACAAATGGATTGAAGCAAAAGTCAGAGATATACAAGTTGTTGATGATCCAATTGAAAATGAAGTCAATCACAATTTCAACACCACATCTAACTAAGTGTGGGGAGGTTCGAATCTTTTTAGGGTAATATGTATTTCTGTTAGATTTAGATTTTCTGTTTTCGTGTAGTTCTCGAGAATGGGATCCGAATGGTCTTTCCCTAGCAGACCCTAAAGAACTAGTTTTCTCCCCCCATTCTGAAATTTTTTTTTTTTTGGTTTTACGAGATGAAGACTTCATGTGAACTAAACCATGGTCTAATGCTACACGCTTTGATCACTAAACGTAATAATGACACCCTTCCAAGTGAATTGGTATCATTAATCAGAGGTAAATTGGACGGAGTAAGAAAAGAATCCAGGAACAAAAATAATAAGTTACAATTTGGTAAAGGAAAATCAAAATCCGCAGCGAAAAGAAGAGCACGACACCTTGAAAGATGTCACAAATGCGTAAAATGGTCACACGAAGCTATGAAAAACCAATTAGTCCGACTATCTTATGAGTGGGCTAAAGCAGGTCATTGAGAATTCTATCTCACAGGTAAGTATGTACAGTTTTTTTTTATTATTATTTTTAACCTTTTGATAATAAACGCTAAATCGTTCGCTATAAAGTATTAAATTGATATTCAATAAAATTAGGTTTTGCGACCGAAATTATTGATATCATACAAAAATTTATTACATCACTGCGAAATTTACCGTTTATTCTTAAGGTATAAATATCTTTAATCAATCAACCCAAAATATTTCAGAAATTCGTCAGGAGTAAAACTAGGTAATATAACCGAAATTACTTTACCAAAAAGAGGGGCGTATATTTTTGATAATATTTGATTGATTAAAGTGGGATAAAAGACCAAAAAGATTTTTAATTTTATTTTTACTTTGTTTTAAAAATTAATATTAAATTATTAATGTAACTTTTTAAAATCAATATATTTAAGTTTGTAAATATTTAAAAAAAAATTATGTTTTTAATATAAGTTTGTATGTATAAAAACAAAATTATAATATAAATTTGGTGTGATTTTTTAAAATTTTAAATATATGAATTTTTAATTTTATGCATTTAAGTTTGGTGTGAATTTAAAAAAAATTTACTTTATTTCGTTAAATTTAAATATGATTTTTAAAATTCGTCGTGAGTTGAAAACTAGGTCGTTGAACCGAAATTGCTCTACCCAAGGGAGGGACGAGAACTTTTATTATTATTATTTTTAATCTTATTGAATTAAAGTAAGCCAAAAACATTAAAAAACTCAAAAATCTTTTCTTTTAAAACAACCGCGTTTAAAAATGACAAAATTTTAAAATTTTGTTGAGGGACGGACTAGGACACCGTTCCGAAACGCCCTCTTCCTAAAAAGAAACAAAATTTTAATTTTTTATTAATTATATGTTTTATTAAGTATAAGGTTTTTATAAAAAAAAAATAAAAATTTCATTGTACCCGGACCCCATGCGATCGCATGGGATTTGGCCTTCAGGACCATGCGATCGCATGGAGCTGGAAAAATGGCTAGGATCAAAAGGCAGTCGACTGCTTCTGTCCACAAAACACACACACACACACACACAAAACACGAGCACTCTCCAAAAACCTCTCAAATTTCATCATTTTTCCACCAAAATTCACCAAATTTCTTGCTACAATCCGCTCTAAACATGAATTTGATAAGGAGTTTATCAAAAAGGGTAACAATTTCAACCCTAAACTTCTTTAAATTTGATTTTAAGTGTTCTTGAGCTATATTTTTTCTAATTTGATTTTGTTAATTTCTAGTGTAATTAGTGTTAAATTGTTAGTATATTTTGCATGTATAACCTAGATTGATGCTATTTAACATGATTTGAAGCCAAAAACTTCAAAAAATTTAAAAATCTAGGGTTTGTGTTCTTGAGCAATTTGGGGCTTTTTGATATAAACAGGTTATGGCCGATTTTTGTCATGAATTATTGCTAAATTAAGTAGTGTAACATGTTTAGGTAGCTAAATGATCCAAATTTTGATCCTAAACATGATTTTTGAGAATTAAAGTGGACTTTTTAGGTATAAAATTCATGAACTTGATTAAATTGATTTAAATGCCATTTAAAACTTGTTTAATTGCTAGTAATGGTTGTTTTAACATGTTATTTGAGTTGAATGCTTATGAACTTTGTAAACATTTTCATTTATGCTTATTTGAAAAAGTGTAGAATTGTTAAAATTGTGAAAATGCATATAAGTTTAAGTTTGATTTAACATGTTATTGTAATTATGTTAATTTGTTATTTTGCTAACACTAATGCATATTTGGATGCACAAATTTTGTGTTTAATGTGTTTTGCAGAGATTTACTAATACTAAAACTGGAGGTTCATCATCATCATCTAGACGACCTGCTCCAGAACCTGAACCAGAAATGCAATATGAACCTGAACCGAAGCAACAACAGGAACCACAATAACAACCTGATCAACACGTACCTTATTATGATCCGCTACAATTTGTTGATGCCTTCATAGTATTTTCGATACATTCACCACTAGAATACCCAACAATTCCTGAACACACGTTGCATCCTAATCTAAGATTTAATAGAAGCTGGAGGGATTACCCGACATATCAAAGTAACAAATTCAAACTGCTACCGAAAAATGTAGAAGTGCCAAGGGTAATCGATTGGGATCCTTTGGAAAGGGTCCAACTTGCTAACTCATTTAGACAGCATTTTATCCAAAGGTATGGCAGCACTTCTTTTCACGATTGAGAACGTTTATTCACCATCCGTAGACCTGTATATAAGGAATGGTGTATATAGCTTATGAGTACTATAGCATTAAATGCAGATATAGATAGGTTAGATGATAGAAGTTTTCTTAGGTTTATACTTGGCCGTAGGATGTACAGGATGCCCATGCTAGACATGGCCAGGGCATTACAGATTTACACTCCTAGTGAATTGCTACTACCTGATTGTATGAATTTGATTTATCGTGGTGAAAGGGTAGATAGGAATTTTGACGCGAACGCCGTTTGGAGGCGTATGTCAAACTATAATGTTTTTACACTGGGAGGAAAACACTCCTACTTACATATTAACAAAGCCGAGCTTCGTATAATTCATAGATTTCTGGCTAACTCAATTACACAGAGAGGTCACAACAAGGAGAAAATGACCTTACATGATTTATTTTACCTAAAGTGTATTCAAGACCGAAGAAGCTTTGTTAATATCCCTTACTGTGTTGGTTTTTATTTGTCTAAGATGGTGGTAGGAATACAGGAAGGGGGAATAATAGGAGGAGGTATTTTTGTTACTCTCATTGGAGAGTATTTAGGTATAGATAGGGACCAAGGAGGTCCACTTTTGGAATGTAGGGAACAGGTTGAGCCTTTAGGATTGAAGGTCTATCAGGGTGCTAAGGTATTAAAGAGCAGACGCAACCAGCCAGTACCCTATGAAGGAAGTCATCCTCAGGTAGAGAGAGTTTCAAAGCAGATGACATTAGGGATGTCATTAGGGAGGCTATGACTGACGTCTACCAGCATGTAGAAGAGGTAGATATGACAAACGAGGAGAGATTTAGTCGGATGGAGCAGTGGCAAGCCCGAAATGATTACGAGCATTCCAGGCAACGACAGCATGATAGATGGGACTATCATCAGCGTCAGATTATGAGCTGGCTGTCACCTCAGGATCACTACGTCCTAACCCGACCCGCTTACTATCCTCCACACCAGCCCGAGATGAGACCACCATATACTCTCTACGACCCTAACCAGGCATACCAGTACACCTATCACCAACCATGGAACCCGGACGACGACATGAACTGGAACCCCTATCCAGATTGATATAGTTCCCGCTGGTGATTTCTACGATTTTTATCTTTTTATTATTTCTGTTTATTTATGTTTAAACACATTATATTTTGATACTTTTATGTATTGTTTAATATTTTATTTACTTTGTACTAATATTTCATATTTGATTTGAAAGTGGGATTTTAAGACCCATTTCAAATTACCATGCATGTTATTATTTCTATGTATGTCAATTGTACACAACAGGGTAAAACAGCGCATTTTCAAAGACTGGCATTAAGTTCAGCAAAAGCTACTAATTTTGACGACAAAACGAAAAACAAATGTGATGTAACAACAAAACGGAATGAACAAATGATGTGCACCATTTATCATTCAACAAACAAACGCCAATATGTTTGGAAACTTTGGTAAAATTTAATCATTTTTCTACGCGAATCACCCTCAATAATTTAAATTGTTACTGATTTCTTGCAAATGAGGGCATTGCAAGATCTTAAGTGTGGGAAGAGGTTAAATTCTTTCGGATTTTTAAAAAAAATTTAATTTAAACACTTGGTTACCATTAAAAAAATACTAGTAACGCAGTAGTTGTATTAGAATCTAGTGCTCTCTTATAATAAATGACATCCCTAGTCTTATATACTGACTACCCAATTCTAGTAAAATTTTCAAAATTTTCAATTAAATGAACTCAAAATCATGTTTATACATATTTATGAACGATAAAACTAGGTGTTAACACCGAAATTATTGTTACCTCGGAAAGGACATAAATTGAGAAACAAACCAAAATGTTAGAATTCATTTAAAATGGAATAGAGGACAATAAAAAGAAAAATAAAAGCCAAGTGTGAGAAAAATTTACCAAGTTATTTAAAAACATATATCACATATTTTTGTACAAATAGTTGAAGATACTTTTGTTTTGGACAAAATTAACCGTTTTACCCGGTAAATTGTAAGATATTTGAAAGAAAGATGGATCTACACGATGAATCAATTCCATCATTAAAAGGAAGTAAAGTCTTCTGAAAAAGAAACGCGCTTCTTGATTTAGGTCAGGAAGTTGTCGTCCAGACCAGTTGTAGAGTCTACGAAAAACCTTGAAAAGTTTTCTCGAAAATCAGCTGGAAATCCACGGACCTCAGCATCAAACAGGGTCGCCAAGTGGTCAGACTTATCCTAACCATGAGAGGATCTGTCTCGTAAAATGGGGAGGACGCCGTGCAAATTAGCTTGATAAGACTAATGAATCAGACCCCCAGAAAAGGATAATCTCCTTAAAGATTAAAAATCAGCTTTTAAGCCTGATATTACTCAATCCTAGAGATTGACCTTAAAGATTGAGAATTACAAACTCATGGAATTCGATGATATCTAAACTCAAGCTTGAACGAGAAAATATTTTGATCAAAATTACAAACCGATTTGTTTTCTGAAAAACCCATTTTTAATGCGTTCATTACCATTGAACGTAAAATTCTAGGAATTCACCTGGAATTCATTAGGTTACTAGAACCAAATCGGGTGTCAACCGTAAGAACGGTGGTTGTATAGCATGGTCGAAGACAGGACCTTGTGCCAGACCAAAAAATCATAAGGGTGAGCTTTACTATTGCTCCTACCAAGGATAGTAATTGCATCCGACACGTTATAAACCATAATTAAAAGCATTCAGGGGACATTGCCTTAACAGTTGCTTGTTTAACGCTTTCCTTTACAACCGGACGGTAGTTTATCGAAAGGTTATATACGGAGCAAGTATACTTGACGTGTTGCTTTCCTAATACAAGGTTAGCAAGTGGGTGACACAAAACCGCAAGTTTTGAGCTAAAATTTTCAAATCTGAAACCCACCAAACCCATAAAAACATTTTGCAAACACCGGTGAAGGGTTATTCTGGAAAACTTATCTAGGGTAAAAGCTAGATCGTATTTTCAAAAGATCAAATGTTCTCATAAAGATCCAATTTCCTTAAGGATCTAAATTTTTATAGTCATGTGGGACTATAAACCACAATCGTTACTACCATTGTTCATACCGCCGTATAGAAATCACTGATGTACAAAGTGTGAAGAATAAAGAAGTGATTCTAGTATTTTTATTTCAAGACTATATTGCTTGAGGACAAGCAACGCTCAAGTGTGAGAATATTTAATAATGCTAAAAATGAACATATATTTCATAGCATTATCCCTCAAGAAAGACAAGCTTTAAAGTACAAAGTACAATCAAAGTGGTTCAAATTATTGGTGAGAAACGTCTCAAAATTACAAGAGTACAAGTGGCAAAACGCAAAATACAAGATATTAAATTATATGCAAGGACGTTCGAAAATCCGAAACCGGGACCAGAGTCAACTCTCAACGCTCGACGCAACGGACTAAAAATTACAAGTCAACTATGCACATAAATATAATATAATATTTAAATAATTCTTAAAATTATTTATATATTATATTTATTTATTAAACCGTCGGCAAACTAGAAAACAAAGACATGTGAACTTCCCCAGCTGGCCATGCGATCGCATGGCCTGGAAGAGTTAATTCCATGCGATCGCATGGCTGAAAAATCCAGCCCAGGTCCTATAAATTCAACGTGTTTTGGCCAAAATATAACCATCTTTTTCTTTCCTTTCTCTCAACGTAAACATATATATATATATATATATATATATATATATATATATATATATATATATATATATATATATATATATATATATATATATATTATAATTTTAATTTTAATTTTAATTTTAATTCTAATAATAAGGATATGTTAGCGAATGTTGTAAGGGTGTAAGTCGAAATTCTGTCCGTGTAACGCTACGCTATTTTTAATCATTGTAAGTTATGTTCAACCTTTTTAATTTAATGTCTCGTAGCTAAGTTATTATTATGCTTATTTAATGCCGAAGTAATCGTGATGTTGGGCTAAATATTAAAATTGGGTAATTGGGTTTTGGACCATAATTGGGGTTTGGATAAAAGATCGACACTTGTATATTAACTAAATGATACCTCGTTGATTTAATATATAGACTTATAATTTGACGTATTTATATATAACCACATACGCTTGACTGGGCACGGTGGGCGAGATATCTATGAATACCAATAATTGTTCATTTTACCGGACACGGAACTGGATTAATAGTTAATAGACTTGTTGAAACATGGGTGGATTACATTCAAGGGTAATTGGTGTAATTGTTAACAAAGTAGTAAAACCTTGGTCTACACGCAGTCGATAACCTGGTGTATTCATTAAACAAAGTATTAAGACCTTGTTACAATTCGAATCCCCAATTAGTTGGAATATTTGACTTTCGGAATAAGAATAATTTGACGAAGACTTTCGCACTTTATGATTATGACTGATGGACTATTATGGACAAATCCGTATGGACATATCGAATAATCCAGGACAAAGGACAATTAACCCATGGGAAAAAACTAAAGTCAACACGTCAAACATCATGATTACGGAAGTTTAAATAAGCATAATTCCTTTATTTCATATTTAATTTCCTTTATTTCATTTTTAATTGCACTTTTAATTATCGCACTTTTATTTATTGTCATTTTATTTATAGCAATTTTATTTATCGCAATTTCATTATCGTTATTTACTTTACGCTTTAAATTAAGTCTTTTATATATTTAATATTTTACATTATGTTTTAACTGCGACTAAAGTTTTAAAATCGACAAACCGTTCATTAAACGGTAAAGCTCCCCTTTTATAATAATAATACTACTTATATATTTTTTGTATTTTTACAATTATAAGTTAAAAATATAGCGTTAAGCTTGGTTAGAGTCTCCCTGTGGAACGAACCGGACTTACTAAAAACTACACTACTGTACGATTAGGTACACTGCCTATAAGTGTTGTAGCAAGGTTTGGGTATATCCACTCTATAAATAAATAAATCACTTGTGTAAAATTGTTTCGTATTTAATAGTATTTTGTTGTAAAAATTATTACTATTTTATACACCACCTCGCACACATTAAATATAATAACGCCCGGCCAACGTGATTATATTACAGTAAGTCATGCTGAGTTTCTAATGAAACTTGATGATGGTTCACAGTAGATCATACCATCATCATGTGTCATGTTACATAACTCTTTCATTCTACATAACCACCGAACATATCAATAAGAATATATTCTTGATAGTTCTATCTTCTGTAATTTTGATAAATTTGAAAATCAGAACGTGCTATCACGTTCATTCCTGCTTAGAACATTATAATCATTTGAAACTCTATATCTACAAATTTCGGACCATTATTCGCTTGACTTGAAGTCGGGAAGAGAAAACAAAGGCACAGAACTTCGAAATATAAGGGAGAATATAAAGCACGATAACAACACATAAATTACAAACTGTGTATATCAATGTTTATCGCAACATAAAGACACGGGAGAATTAAAAACACTATAACCCCAAGGGCGAAGTAGAAGAAAGCAGATTCCTCTAGTGGAAGTTGGAAAAAGGAAAATGAATGTTGCGATAGTAAGGATGAGGACAAGGATCAGAACTAGATTAAGCATTTTCACAATCGTTTGAAAGTATGGTTCGAGAAAGAAAGAATTGGAGTGGTGAAAATAATGGAACGGAAGAAGTTCATTTATTGAGAAGATACCAGATAAAGCAATCGAGACAGATAATCGCATTAAATTAAAAAGGATCCTAATTTTCCATAAATCTCGAAGAATTAGATCTTATAGATTTCCAAGATTTTCTTTTAAATTCCTTGAATTCCAGAATTCAAACGTGACTACATCAAAAGCTAGGGCAAATCTTTATTTTCTTATTTCACTAATTTGTGATAGTTTCACCCGTACGCTTCGAGTAATTGAATTGTTTTATCCATATTACTCAATGACGATAAAACTCAATTTATCAACTCATATACGTCATGAAAACATTTTTATTGTTAGCCGTGACCACCTCACTCAAATTTCGGGACGAAATTTCTTTAACGGGTAGGTACTGTGACGACCCGGAAATTTCCGACCAAATTTAAACTTAATCTTTATATATTTTGACACGATAAGAAAAGTCTGTATAGTTGAGTCTCAAAAATTTTGAACTGTTTCATATATTCATTCAACTTCAACTATTCCCGATGATTCACGAACCTTTAATTGTAGATAGATATATGTGTGTGTATATATATATATATATATATATATATATATATATATATATATATATATATATATATATATCTTAATTTGAAATATTATATATTGTTCTTATTAAATGTAATTATGATACTATGATAATTATTATTTAAAAACATATCTATATATATATATAAATAATGTATATTAAATATATATTTTGTGATTTCGAATCTATTTAGTAAACGACTAATTTCACTTAATTATCATTCGATGGATATTACATGAGTAAAATACGAACTAATATTATTTTAAAATAAACGGTGATCCGAAAATGAGTTCTATAAATTTTAGGCTTATTAAAAATGTATTTAGGAACTATTTGTTAAATTTTAACATTTTTTATATTTCTCCCATAAATGAGAGGGACAGTTGATGTAATTTTTATTTATTGAATTGATGATTAAATTTTATACTATAATGACCAAAATAATTAAATATAATTAATTTAAAATTTTGGAATTTTTTTGAAGACTTTTATCCGCCACTGATTTGATCAATGGAGCATGATATGGCAGTCCGTGAAAAGGTGTCGGCACATTAATCCAAATCAATGGCTGCTTTACTTGCTTTACTGTTCTAAATTGCAAATCATTCACATGTTTCTTAACTTTTCATTCATTTGATAATATTACTTTATGTTAGTATTATATGTAATATATATTTATATAGATATAGGTGTACGTAGCTGGATATATATGTTCTATATTTAACACACCAATTTGACACATACCAATCTATCAATATATCTATCCATCTAAACTTTATCTATATAAGTGTGGATATGGATTAATGTATCACCACCACTGCCACTTTTAATTTCTTTTTGATCTTATTTTTTTTCTTCTTTCTTTTCTTTCACGAACCCACTATGACCTCTAAATTCCTCCTTCATGAATTCACTTCTCTTTACATGATCATAACCATAACCGGTACCCTCTTTTGGTTCGAATACACGCCACTTTCGGCCATCCTACCATCCTCAACTTTACAACCACCTTTATCATTTAAACAACCAACCACCTTCACCGTCGGCTCACTTACATCGCCACCATCGAACCACCATAGTAACCACCACCACGGCCGCCATACACCACCTTCACTACTTGTCAACCAACAACTACCATCATTATTTACTGCTGATTCGAGCAACACCAAAACAAGACCCATCGACCACTGGAGTCACACCCGCCGCCACCATCATTGATAATGCTAAAAACGAACATATATTTCATAGCATTATTCCTCAAGAAAGACAAGCTTTTAGTTGCAATTGTTCTATTTACAAGTGATATTCGTTTAAATAATAAAAGGTGAAGACAAAAGACAGATTCGACTATTTGAAGACGCAAACGACCAAAAAGCTCAAAAGAACAAAAGACAATAAAAAAAGTTCCAATTATTGATAAGAAACGTCTCGAAATCACAAGAGTACAAGATTCAAAACACAAAGTACAAGATATTAAATTGTACGCAAGGACGTTCGAAAATCCGGAACCGGGACCAGAGTCAATTCTTAACGCTCAACGCAACGGACTAAAAATTACAAGTTAACTATATATATAAATATAATATAATATATAATTAATTATATTAATTATATATATATTATATATATATATTTAAAACCGTCGGCAGCAGGAAACTCCAAGGGTGTAAAATGTAAATACCTCTCCGCGACTCGCGGAGTTTTAAGGGTATTTGGCCGCGAGTCGCGGAGCCCCAAAAATCAAGTCTGGCTATAAATCAACCCGAATTCTGATCAAAATCATCATCATTTTTTCTTCTCATTCATACGAAGTAATATATATTTATATTTATAATTTATATTTTAATTTTAATTATAATTCTAATAATAAGGGTATGTTAGCGAATGTTGTAAGGGTGTAAGTCGAAATTCTGTCCGTGTAACGCTACGCTATTTTTAATCATTGTAAGTTATGTTCAACCTTTTTATATTAATGTCTCGTAGCTAAGTTATTATTATGCTTATTTAAAACGAAGTAATCATGATGTTGGGCTAATTACTAAAATTGGGTAATTGGGCTTTGTACCATAATTGGGGTTTGGATAAAAGAACGACACTTGTGGAAACTAGACTATGGGCTATTAATGGGCTTTATATTTGTTTAACTAAATGAAAGTTTGTTAATGTTAATATAAAGATTTACAATTGGGCGTCCCTATAAATTACCATATAAACTCGATCGGACACGATGGGCGGGGTATTTATATGTACGAATAATCGTTCATTTAACCGGACACGGGAATGGATTAATAGCCACTAGAATAATTAAAACAGGGGTGAAATTACATTCAAGGGTAATTGGTGTAATTGTTAACAAAGTAGTAAAACCTTGGTTTACACGCAGTCGATAACCTGGTGTATTCATTAAACAAAGTACTAAAACCTTGTTACAATTCGAATCCCCAATTAGTTGGAATATTTATCTTCGGGTATAATAATAATTTGACAAGGACACTTGCAATTTATATTTATGACTGATGGACTGTTATGGACAAAAACCAGACGGACATATTGAATAATCCAGGACAAAGGACAATTAACCCATGGGAATAAAACTAAAATCAACACGTCAAACATCATGATTACGGAAGTTTAAATAAGCATAATTCTTTTATTTCATATTTAAATTCCTTTATTTTATATTTAATTGCACTTCTAATTATCGCACTTTTATTTATTGTTATTTTATTTAATCGCACTTTTAATTATCGTACCTTTTAATTATCGCAATTTTATTTTATCGCATTTTTATTCGCAATTTCATTATCGTTATTTACTTTACGCTTTAATTTAAGTCTTGTATTTATTTTATATTTTACATTAGGTTTTAACTGCGACTAAAGTTTTAAAATCGACAAACCGGTCATTAAACGGTAAAAACCCCCCTTTATAATAATAATATTACTTATATATATATTTGTATTTTTATAAAAGTAAACTAATACAGCGTTGAGCTTTGTTTAAAGATTTCCCTGTGGAACGAACCGGACTTACTAAAAACTACACTACTGTACGATTAGGTACACTGCCTATAAGTGTTGTAGCAAGGTTTAAGTATATCCATTCTATAAATAAATAAATATCTTGTGTAAAATTGTATCGTATTTAATAGTATTTCCTGCTAAAATTTAATAGTATTTTATACCCCTCTGCTTTAACATCAAGTATTTTTGGCGCCGCTGCCGGGGAAATATCTTAAAAACCTGAAGCGCAACGCTAATATAAAAAAAAAAAATTTTTAGTTACTTTTATTAAAAATTCGCTTTTGTAAAAATACGTTTTAAAAATTCGAAAAATATAAAAAGAAAAACAAAAATATAAGTATTTTTAGGATTTTGTTAAATATTTAAATTTTATAAGTTTCTTTAATTTTATTTTAGTTTATAAAAATATAAGTTTTAATTTTAATATCTTTTATTTAATTAAAAAACAGAAAACAAAATAAAAAAGAAAAAAAAAAAAAAAGAAAAACGCGTAAAAAGTAAGTCCTGTCAACTGAATTCCTGAACCCCGCGACTCGCGGGGATTTCTTCTTTATTTGCCGCGACTCGCGGAGACCCTCTGACACACGGACAAAAACCCTAATCACGGGTTATTTTTAATTATTATTATTATTAAAACCTAAATATTATTATTATTATTAATTTTAGTTTTATTTTTACTTTTTACTTTATATTTATGTATTTAGTATTAATTAAGTTTTTATTAAATTGTAAAATTAGTAATTTTATAAAATAAATAATATAAAAATAATATTTTTTATAAAAATTGTACTTTTTACAACTTTTTGTATATTTTTATATTTTGTACCTTTTTAATCATTGTAGCGTAATATTTGTATTTTTTAGCTCATAATTAATTTTACACTTAGTTTTTGCTATAGTTATTTTTACTCCTAGATTTTTAAGCTTTGCCGTAGAATTCCTTAAGTGCTTTTTCTTTAGACTAAGATTTAGGTGCTTTAGAATTTTGCGACGCCTTTTTAAGTTTTAGTTTCTTTTTAAGTTATTTCCATTTGGGACTTAGTTTTTCCTGTAAGCTTTAATATTTTTAGACCTTTTACTATGTATCAATTATCATTCCAATTAGTAATTTCAATTTGCGATTATAATTTTAAGTTAGTTGTAGTAATAAGGTTAAATTAGTTAAGTATTTTTAAGTTTTGATAAGTTCCTTTTATTTTTCCGTCACCTTTTATTTTTCAACCATTTTTCTTTTTCGACATTTTGCGACGAACTCTTTGTCTTTCTTATTTCTCGCCATTCTAGTTTTTAGGACTTAGAATTTTTTTTCTACTTCTTATCTAAATTTCTTAAAATTACGAAAATTTATTTTAAGTGGTTAAATTGATAGACATCAAAATTTTCTGGTTCGTAGTAATAGTTGGATTTGTACGTGGACCGGGTTATTGGAGCCAAACAGTCCTCAATTATATTGAGACCAAACGAATCCTGCCCCTCTGCTGCATCTTTTGGCTATTCGAAACGTGGGCAAAATCAGAAAAGTCTATTGATTGGATAACTTATTATAATTTTTCTTTCCTTTTAAAAACTAATAGGATATTCAGTGAATGCACCGAGCAAGACGTTCACCACCTTTTGTACGTTCACCACCTGTAACTCGATCAAGACATCGTTTAACAAATATAACCGCCGTTGATTTTTCTTTAGAATCGTCATCCAGTCGACCAAGTACTTCAGTTCAAATTTCCGATAATCCAGTTTTTGAAACAAACCTCACAATTGAGAATCCAGAAAATATTCAGGAACGGTTCATAGATCCTGAACCATTAAACTTTCCTCCGGAACCACCAATCATCCAAACAGAGATTGTTGAGGAACGAACCATTAAATCAGAAGCATCTAGTGATACCGATTCAACAAATTCAATTATGGAGAATCTGGAACCTTTAAGTATGGAAGACCGAATGAGAGCTAAACGCACTGGCCAAGGTCACGCAATTACTCATCCAGACATTAATGCGCCAGATTATGAAATCAAAGGACAAATTCTACACATGGTGACTAATCAATGCCAATTTAGTGGTGCGCCGAAGGAAGATCCAAATGAACATCTACGTACCTTTAATAGAATCTGCACACTATTTAAAATACGAGAAGTGGAGGATGAACAGATATATCTCATGTTATTTCCCTGGACTTTAAAGGGAGAAGCCAAAGATTGGTTGGAATCGTTACCCGAAGGGGCGATTGAAACATGGGACGTTTTAATTGACAAATTTCTTAAACAATTCTTTCCTGCATCTAAAGCCGTAAGACTTCAAGCAGAAATTGTTACGTTCACACAGAAACCAAATGAAACTCTATATGAGGCGTGGACAAGATATGGAAAGTTGTTAAGAGGATGTCCGCAACATGGTTTAGACACCTGTCAAATAGTACAAATATTCTACCGAGGATGCGACATCACTACAAGAAAAGACATAGATATAGCAGCTGGTGGTTCTATTATGAAGAAAACCGAAACTGATGCTTACAAAATTATTGATAACACTGCTTCCCACTCACATGAGTGGCACCAAGAAAAAGACATCATTAGATCATCTAAAGCAGCTAGAGCCGATTCTAGCCATGACTTAGATTCCATTTCAGCAAAGATAGATGCTTTCGAGAGACGAATGGAAAAGATGACTAAGGATATTCACTCTATACGAATTAGTTGTGAGCAGTGTGGAGGACCACATTTGACAAAAGATTGTCTCAGTATTGAATTAACAATGGAACAAAGAGAGAATATTTCATACATAAACCAAAGGCCTGGAAATAATTATCAGAATAATTATCAACCGCCAAGACCTATTTACAACCAAAATCAGAACTATAACCGAAATATTCCATACAACAACCAACAAGGTCCTAGCAATCAACAAGTATCCAATAATACTTACAATCAGCAAAGACCTAATTTTCAAAACAAACCACCACAACAAACCGATGATAAAAAGCCGAATTTAGAAGATATGATGACGAAGCTAGTTGAAACTCAAACGCAGTTTTTCACATCTCAAAAACAAACCAATGAACAAAATGCTCAAGCATTTAGAAATCAACAAGCTTCTATTCAAAATCTGGAACAAGAAGTAAGTAACCTAGCAAGGTTAATAGGTGAAAGAAAACCGGGAAGTCTACCTAGTGATACAAATGCTAACCCCCGGAATGAAACAGCTAAAGCTATTACCACAAGAAGTGGTACAACACTTAAACCACCTGAAATACCTGTAACTTCTGATGAAACTATTCCTACTCCACAAGAACCACAACCTGATCAAGATAAGGAACAAGAACCGGTAGTTGAGAAGGGTAATGAAGATAACACAGTTAAGGATAAACCTTATGTTAAACCATACCAACCACCTCTTCCTTATCCGAGAAAAATGAAGAAGGAAAAACTTGAAGCCGAGCAATCCAAATTCTTGGATATGTTTAAACAAATAAATGTAAATCTTCCTTTCATTGATGTGATTTCAGGAATGCCAAGATATGCTAAATTCTTGAAAGATCTAATCACGAATAGAAAGAAAATGGAAGAACTCTCGGCTGTTACTATGAATGCAAATTGTTCAGCAGTGCTGTTGAATAAGATACCAGAAAAACTATCTGATCCAGGAAGTTTCACAATTCCATGTTTTCTGGGTAGTCTTAGTTCAATAGAAGCATTGGCTGATTTAGGTGCTAGTATAAATTTAATGCCGTATTCACTATACGCTAAACTAGACCTTGGAGAATTAAAACCAACCAGAATAAGCATACAACTAGCCGATAGATCAATAAAATATCCTAGAGGGATAATGGAGAACATGCTAGTTAAAGTTGGTACTTTAGTATTTCCAGTAGATTTTGTTGTTTTGGACATGGAAGAAGATTCTCAAGTTCCTCTCATATTAGGAAGACCATTCTTAAACACGGCTAAAGCAATGATAGACGTGTTCGGTAAGAAACTGACCCTAAGTATAGAGGATGAGAGTGTTACCTTTTCAGTTGATAGAGCAATGCAACAACCACAATCTGCAGATGATACATGTTATTATATTCAAACTATAGATGCACATGCAGAATTATTAGAAGAATTTCCAGAATTACAAGGAACAGGAGAATGTTCTTTAGGAGAAGGTAATGAACCAATTGATGAAGCTGAAATGTTAGCTACACTTATAGCTAATGGATATGAACCAACAACAGAAGAAATTCAAATGCTAAAAGAAGAAGACAGATATCGATATAAATCATCGATAGAAGAACCTCCGAAATTAGAGTTAAAGCCACTTCCAAACCATTTGGAATACGCTTATTTACATGGTGAATCTGAATTACCTGTAATAATATAGTCTTCTCTTACTGAAAATGAGAAATCACAACTCATTTCTGTGTTGAAAGCTCATAAACCAGCCATTGCATGGAAGATTCATGATATTAAAGGAATAAGTCCTTCGTATTGCACACATAAAATCCTTATGGAAGAAGGTCATAAAACGTATGTGCAACGCCAACGAAGACTAAATCCTAATATGCAAGATGTAGTTAAGAAAGAGATTATTAAACTGCTAGATGCAGGTTTGATATATCCAATTTCTGATAGTCCATGGGTAAGCCCAGTTCAATGCGTGCCGAAGAAGGGTGGCATGACTGTCATTACAAATGAGAAAAATGAGCTTATTCCTACTAGGACTGTAACAGGATGGCGTGTATGTATTGATTATAGAAAATTAAATGACGCCACCAGAAAAGATCACTTTCCCTTACCTTTCATAGATCAAATGTTGGAAAGATTAGCCGGAAATAGTTACTATTGTTTTCTAGATGGATTTTCCGGATATTTTCAAATTCCAATAGCACCCGAGGACCAAGAGAAAACAACATTCACGTGCCCTTATGGTACTTTTGCTTACAAAAGAATGCCATTTGGACTATGTAACGCCCCTGCAACCTTTCAAAGGTGCATGATGGCGATTTTTCATGACATGATAGAAGAATGCATGGAAGTATTCATGGATGACTTTTCAGTCTTCGGTGATACATTTAAATCATGTCTAGTTAATCTGGAACGAATGCTAATTAGATGCGAAAAATCAAATCTAGTACTTAATTGGGAGAAATGCCATTTCATGGTTAAAGAAGGCATCGTTCTTGGACATAAAATTTCAAAAGAAGGAATTGAAGTGGATAGAGCTAAAGTAGATGTAATTGCTAAACTTCCACATCCCACTAATGTTAGAGGAGTTAGGAGTTTTCTAGGGCATGCCGGTTTTTACCGACGTTTCATAAAAGATTTTTCTAAAATTGCCACTCCTATGAATAAACTCCTAGAAAAGGATGCGCCATTCATCTTTACAGATGAGTGTATCAAATCTTTTAATATTCTAAAAGAGAAACTCACTAATGCGCCGATCATGATAACACCAAATTGGAATCTACCATTTGAACTAATGTGCGATGCAAGTGATTTTGCAATGGGAGCCGTTTTAGGACAAAGGATTGAAAAACGATTTCAACCTATATATTATGCTAGTAAGACATTACAAGGAGCACAAACGAACTATACAACTACTGAAAAAGAACTCCTTGCTATTGTCTTTGCTTTTGACAAATTTCGATCATATCTCGTTCTAGCAAAAACGGTGGTCTATACCGACCATTCTGCTCTTAGATACCTATTTTCAAAACAAGATGCTAAACCAAGATTAATCCGTTGGATCTTACTCTTACAAGAGTTTGATATTGAAATCCGAGATAAAAAAGGAGCAGAAAATCTCGCCGCTGATCATCTTTCTCGTCTTGAAAATCCCGAATTAGAAGTTCTGAATGAATCGGCCATACAAGACAACTTTCCTGATGAATATCTATTGAAGATAGATTATAAAGAAATCCCATGGTTTGCAGACTATGCAAACTACTTAGTTTGTGGATTCCTTGAAAAAGGATTATCGTACCAAAGACGAAAGAAATTCTTCAGTGATATAAAACACTATTTCTGGGAAGATCCACATCTGTTTAAAAGTTGTCCCGATGGAATAATACGCCGATGTGTATTTGGAGATGAAGCTAGTAAAATTTTAAACCATTGTCACACAGGACCAACAGGAGGACATTATGGGCCTCAACTAACAGCAAGAAAAGTTTATGAAGCTGGATTCTATTGGCCTACAATTTACAAAGACGCACACCTTCTTTGCAAATCTTGTGATGCATGTCAAAGGGCCGGAAAAATAAGTCAACGTGATGAAATGCCACAAAATGTCATCCAAGTATGTGAAGTATTTGACATTTGGGGTATTGACTTTATGGGTCCATTTCCAAAATCTCATAATAATCTATATATACTCGTAGCCATTGATTATGTATCTAAATGGGCGGAAGCACAAGCTCTCCCAACTAACGATGCACGAGTTGTAGTCAACTTTTTAAAACGTCTTTTTGCAAGGTTTGGAACACCGAAAGCTTTAATAAGTGATCGGGGTACTCATTTCTGTAATAATCAACTTGAGAAAGTTCTTAAAAGATATGGAGTAACTCATAAAATCTCCACTGCATATCATCCACAAACAAGTGGACAAGTTGAAAATACCAACCGAGCTTTAAAACGTATTCTAGAGAAAACCGTAGGATCAAATCCGAAGGAATGGTCCATTAAATTGGAGGATGCACTCTGGGCTTTTAGAACAGCCTACAAAACTCCAATTGGAACCACACCTTTTAGACTTGTGTATGGAAAAGCATGTCATCTTCCAGTAGAAATTGAACACAAAGCATTTTGGGCTTTGAAGACATGTAATCTTGATTTACATGAAGCTGGACGTCTACGATTAAGTCAACTAAACGAATTAGAAGAATTAAGACATGAAGCATACGATAATTCGTTAATCTATAAAGAAAGAACGAAGAAATGGCATGATAAAAGAATCAGAAATTCAAAAGAATTTAAAGAAGGAGACAGAGTTCTTCTTTTCAATTCACGATTCAAGCTATTTCCTGGAAAATTGAAATCAAGATGGTCTGGACCATTCATAGTCAAAAGAGTTTTCCCATACGGAACGATAGAATTAATAAATTCAAATGGAATTGAATTTAAAGTTAATGGTCACAGAGTTAAACATTACATACAGGGTCCGATGGAAGTCGACAACGAAGTTAATCACAATTTCGACACCACAGCTAACTAAGTGTGGGGAGAATCAAGTCTGTAAAGGATAATATGTATTTCTGTTAGAGTTAGATTGTCTGTTTTCGTGTAGTTCTCGAAAATGGAACACGTATGGTCTTTCCCTAGCAGACCCTAAAGAACTAGTCTTCTCCCCCCATTCTGAATTTTTATTTTTTTTAGGTTTTTACGAAATGAAGACTGCCTGTGAACTAAACCATGGTCTAATGCTACACGCTTTGATCACTAAACGTAATAATGACATACTACCGAGTGAAATAGTATCAGTAATCAGAGAAAGAATGGACGGAGTTAGAAAAGGATCCAGATGCGAAGATAATAAGTTACAATTTGGTAAAGGAAAATCAAAATCCGCAGCAAAAAGAAGAGCACGACACCTAGAAAAATGTCACAAATGTGGAAAATGGTCACATGGAGGTAAATGTTCAAATAATCAAACCTATTCAAATACCGAATTTGTTACTTTATGCAGAGACGGACCGTTCATATGTTTAGAAGAAAAGACAATGAATGCTCGAGGTTACGCCTATGCAGCCATGGAAGACCAATTAAACCGACTATCTTATGAATATAATAGATCATATAACTAAGAAATCTATTTCACAGGTATGTCTGTACAGTTTTTATTTTTATTTTTAACCTTTTGATAATAAACGCTAATTTGTTCGCTAAAAAGTATTAAATTGGTATTAAATAAAATTAGGTTTGGCGACCGAAATTATTGATATCGTTCAAAAATTTATTACATCACTGCGAAATTTAACGTTTATTCTTAAGGTATAAATATCTTTAATCAATCAACCCAAAATATTTCAAAAATTCGTCATGAGTTAAATTAGGTCTTGGAACCGAAATTACTTTACCGAAAAGAGGGGCGCATATTTTTGATAATATTTGACTGATTAAAGTGGGATAAAAAGACAAAAAGATTTTTTTTTTTTACCATATTTTTAATCTTAATATTTAAATCTTAAATTAATATTGTAAACTTTGTAAAAACAATATTTTTAAAATTGTAAATATTTGAAAAATTAATATAAGTTTGGTATGAATTTATGAATTTTTAAATTAAGTTTGGTGTGAATTTTTAATTTTTAAAATATGAAATTTTAATTTTATGCATTTTAAATTTTGAGTTTGGTGTGAATTTTTAATTTTAATTTTGAATTTTATATTTAAGTTGTGTGAATTTAAAAACAAAAATTTACTTTATCTTATTAAGTTAAAAATATGATTTTTAAAATTCGTCGTAAGTTGAAGACTAGGTCTTTGAACCGAAATTGCTTTACCCGAGGGAGGGACGAGAACTTTTATTATCATTATTTTTAATCTTATTGATTTAAAGTATGCCAAAAACATTAAAAAAAAAAAACCCCAAAAATCTTAGCTTTTAAAACAATCGCTACAAAAAGACAAATTTTAAAATTTTGTCGAAGGACGGACTAGGACATCGATCCGAAACGACCTCGTCCTAAATAACAAGGGAAACAAAATTTTAAAATTAATTTCTTAATTGTTTTATAAGTTAAAGATTATAAAAAAAAAAAAAAAAAAAAAAAAAAAAAAAAAAACTCCGCGACTCGCGGAGGGACCAAATTACAGAAAAAAAATAAAACAGCTGCACACGATCAGTTCACTCCCACCAACACATAAACACCCAAAATACTGCGAAAAAGAACTCGAAAAAACCCGAAAATCACCCCCAAAAATCTCAATTTTTAACCGTTAATCACCAAATTTTTTGCTAAAATCATGTTGAGAAGGATGATATCTAGGAACTACTCAAGAAAAACGGTAAATTTCTACACCTAAACACCATTTAATTCGAATTTTAGTGTTCTTGAGCTAATTTTTACCCAATTTGATTTTGATGCTTTTTAGTGTAATTAGACTTAAATTGTTTATGTATTATGCTTGTATAACCTAGATTGATGCTGTTTAACATGATTAGAAGCCTTAAACTTCAAATTTTGAATAATCTAGGGTTTGTGTTCTTGAGCAATTTGGGGCTTTTTGATATAAACAGGTTATGGCCGATTTTTGTCATGAATTATTGCTAAATTGAGTAGTGTAACATGCCTAGGTAGTTAAATGATCCAAACTTTGAGCCTAAACATGATTTTGAGAATTAAAGTGGACTTTTTCAAGTCCAAAATTCATGAAATTGATCTTTGAAAGATAATGCCATTTGAGACTTGTTTATTTGCTAGTAATGATTATTTTGACATGTTATTTGAGTTGAATGCTTATGAACTTGGCGAAAATTTTCGTATATGCTTATTTGAAAAAGTGTAGATTTGATAAAAATGTGAAAATAAGCTTAAGTTTGATGTAAATTGATAATGTCATTGTAATTATTTTGATTGATGATTTTGCTGACACTAATGCATATTTGGATGCACAAAATTTGTGTTTGATGTGTTTTGCAGAATGAAAGGGGTGAATCTTCATCCCAAGCCCGTCATGCTCCTGCTGAGAACTTGGAACAACAGGAGGTAGATAACTACTACAAGCAGGATGTACCTCATCCAGTCATGACCTTTTCAGATATGCACTTGGAACAGTTGCACCCGAACCTGAGATTTGACAGACTTTGGATAGATTATCCAAAATATCAACGGGGTTTGCATACTCTTCATTCCAAGGTTGTTGAGGTACCAAGGGTCATAGAATGGGGACCCTTGGAAGCTGTAGAATTGGCCGGGCCAATTAGGGAATTACTGGTACAGAGGTATGGTAATTCTTCTTTTAATGACTGGATATGTTTATTCACCATACGCAGACCTGTATATAAAGTATGGTGTGAAGAGTTGTTATGTAGTATAGAGTTGAATGATCGGGTAGCTAGTTTAACCGATCGTTCTTTTATTAGATTTTTGTTAGGCGGTTCGATGCGCCACATGTCTTTACTGGACATGGCTCAGGCTTTACGTATATACACGCCTGAGGAATTAGCGTCTGCCGATTGTAGAGGATTGATACTAAACGGTAGGAAAATAGATGAAAATTTTGATACACACGGTGTGTGGAGTCAAATGACAAGCCATCACAGTTTTAAAGGGGGAAACTACTCTTATTTGGATATAGATAGAGCCGAATTAAGAGTAATACATAGGTTTTTAGCTAATTCGATTACACAAAGGGGTAAAAACAAAGAAAAGGTAAATGAACAAGATTTGTTTTACCATATGTGTATTCGAGACCCACACAGAGCTGTAAGTATACCATATTGTGTGGGTTATTATTTATCAGCTATGGTTCGAGGGATGCGTCCACATAGCATAATAGGAGGTGGTATTTTTATTACTTTGATTGGTGAATATCTCGGTGTGGATATAAGTCGGGGGGGATTATTAGTAGAAGAGCCGGAACCCCGCGACACTATAGGTTTAAATGTATACCATGGTGCGAAAGTGTTGAAGCGGCGAAATAACGCCGCAGTACGATACAATGGTAGACATCCACAGGTAGAGAGAAACCAGGAACAAGGTAATGTAGGAGGGGGGAATGAGATGCAAGAAATGCATAGGTTTATAGCTTCTCAGGAATACGAAAATGCTAGACAGAGAGCATTTGAAGATTGGCAAGTTCATCAGAACCAGATCATAGCGCATTGCCAACATATAGGTAGAAACTATATTCCTACACCGAAACCCGTCTTCCCTCCTTGGTCGATAGAGATGCAGCCACCATATCCTACGTATGACCCTGCCGAAGCATTCTATAGCACGTATGGGTATGCCTGGAACCCCTATTGGTACCAATATCATCCTTAGTTTACTTATTTTTTTTATTTTATAATTTGTAATTATTGATACATTTAATATTTTTGTTAATATTGTAATCATTTTTATAATTATCTAACTTTTATTCTTAGATTTTAATAATTTTTGAATGTGGGGTAATAAACCAAACTTCAAAAATATGTATATATGTTTGCAGTTTATCTTATGTACACAACAGGGTAAAACAACGCATTTTCAAAGACTGGCATTAAGTTCAGCAAAAGCAAGTAATTTTGACGACAAGATGCAAAATACATGTGAAATAACAACAAGACGGAATGAACAAATGATATGCACCATTTATCATTCAGCAAACAAACGCCAATATATTTGGAAACTTTGGTAAAAATTTAATCATTTTCACACAAATCACCCTCAATAATTTAAATTGTTACTGATTTCTTGCAAATGAGGGCATTGCAAGATCTTAAGTGTGGGAAGGGGTTAAATTCTTTCGGATTTTAAAAATTTTTATTAAACACTTGGTTACCATTAAAATACTAGTAAAGCAGTAGTTGTATTAGAATCTAGTGCTCTCTGATAAAAAAGAACAGCACTAGTCTTATATACTGACTACCCAATTCTAGTAAAATTTTTCAATTAAATGAATTCAAATCATGTTTATACATATTTATGAACGATAAAACTAGGTTTTAACACCAAAATTATTGTTACCTCGGAAAGGACATAAATTGAGAAACAAACTAAAATGTTAAAATTCATTTAAAATGGAATAGAGGACGATAAAAAGAAAAATAAAAAGCCAAGTGTGGGAAAATTTACCAAGTTATTTTAAACATATGTCACATATATTTGTAACAAATAACTGAAAATACTTTTGCTTTGAACTAAACTAAACTGTTTTACCCGATGAAAGAAAAGAAGAGATGGATCTACACGATGAATCAATTCCATCATTAAAAGGAAGTAAAGTCTTCCGAAAAAGACACGCGCTTCTTGATTTAGGTCATGAAGTTGTCGTTCAGACCAGCTGTAGGTTGACGAAAAATCTAGAAAAGTCATCACTAAAATCAGCTGGAAATTCACGGACCTCAGCATTAAACAGGGTCGCCAAGTGGTCAGATTTATCCTAACCATGAGAAGGATTTATCTCGTACAATGGGGAGGCACCGTGCAAATTAGCTGGATAAGACTAATGAATCAGATCCCCAGAAAGGATAATCTCCTTAAAGATTAAAAATCAGCTTTTAAGACTGATATTACTCAATCCTAGAGATTGACCTTAAAGATTGAGAATTACAAACTCATGGAATTCAAGGATATCTAAACTCGAGCTTGAACGAGAAAATATTTTGATCAAAATTATAAACCGATTTGTTTTCTGAAAACCCTATTTTCAATGCGTTCATTACCATTGAACGTAAAATCCTAGGAATTCACCTGGAATTCATTAGGTCACCTGAACTAAATCAGGTGTCAACCGTAAGAACGGTGGTTGCATAACATGGTCAAAGACAGGACCTTGTGCCATACCGAAAAATTATAAGGGTGAGCTTTACTATTGCTCCTACCAAGGATAGTAATTGCGTCCGACACGTTATAGACCATAATCAAAAGCATGTCACGGGACATTGCCTTAACAGTTGCTTGTTCAACGCTTTCCTTTACAACCGGACGGTAGTTTGCCGAAAGGTAATATACGGAACAAGTAAACTGGACGTGTTGCTTTCCAAATACAAGGTTAGCAAGTGGGTGACACAAAACCGCAAGTTTTGAGCTAAAATTTTCAAAATCTGAAACCCACCAAACCCACAAAAATATTTTGCAAACACCGGTAAAGGGTTATTCCGGAAAACTTATCTAGGGTAAAAACTAGATTTAATTTTCAAAAGATCAAATGTTTTCATAAAGATCCAATTTCCTTAATGGATCTAAATTTTTATAGTCATGTGGGACTGTAAACCATATCGTTACTACCATTGTTTATACCGCCATATAGAAATCACTGATGTACAAAGTGTGAAGAATAAAGAAGTGATTCTAGTATTTCAAGACGATATTGCTTGAGGACAAGCAACGCTCAAGTGTGGGAATATTTGATAATGCTAAAAACGAACATATATTTCATAGCATTATTCCTCAAGAAAGACAAGCTTTTAGTTGCAATTGTTCTATTTACAAGTGATATTCGTTTAAATAATAAAAGGTGAAGACAAAAGACAGATTCGACTATTTGAAGACGCAAACGACCAAAAAGCTCAAAAGAACAAAAGACAATAAAAAAAGTTCCAATTATTGATAAGAAACGTCTCGAAATCACAAGAGTACAAGATTCAAAACACAAAGTACAAGATATTAAATTGTACGCAAGGACGTTCGAAAATCCGGAACCGGGACCAGAGTCAATTCTTAACGCTCAACGCAACGGACTAAAAATTACAAGTTAACTATATATATAAATATAATATAATATATAATTAATTATATTAATTATATATATATTATATATATATATTTAAAACCGTCGGCAGCAGGAAACTCCAAGGGTGTAAAATGTAAATACCTCTCCGCGACTCGCGGAGTTTTAAGGGTATTTGGCCGCGAGTCGCGGAGCCCCAAAAATCAAGTCTGGCTATAAATCAACCCGAATTCTGATCAAAATCATCATCATTTTTTCTTCTCATTCATACGAAGTAATATATATTTATATTTATAATTTATATTTTAATTTTAATTATAATTCTAATAATAAGGGTATGTTAGCGAATGTTGTAAGGGTGTAAGTCGAAATTCTGTCCGTGTAACGCTACGCTATTTTTAATCATTGTAAGTTATGTTCAACCTTTTTATATTAATGTCTCGTAGCTAAGTTATTATTATGCTTATTTAAAACGAAGTAATCATGATGTTGGGCTAATTACTAAAATTGGGTAATTGGGCTTTGTACCATAATTGGGGTTTGGATAAAAGAACGACACTTGTGGAAACTAGACTATGGGCTATTAATGGGCTTTATATTTGTTTAACTAAATGAAAGTTTGTTAATGTTAATATAAAGATTTACAATTGGGCGTCCCTATAAATTACCATATAAACTCGATCGGACACGATGGGCGGGGTATTTATATGTACGAATAATCGTTCATTTAACCGGACACGGGAATGGATTAATAGCCACTAGAATAATTAAAACAGGGGTGAAATTACATTCAAGGGTAATTGGTGTAATTGTTAACAAAGTAGTAAAACCTTGGTTTACACGCAGTCGATAACCTGGTGTATTCATTAAACAAAGTACTAAAACCTTGTTACAATTCGAATCCCCAATTAGTTGGAATATTTATCTTCGGGTATAATAATAATTTGACAAGGACACTTGCAATTTATATTTATGACTGATGGACTGTTATGGACAAAAACCAGACGGACATATTGAATAATCCAGGACAAAGGACAATTAACCCATGGGAATAAAACTAAAATCAACACGTCAAACATCATGATTACGGAAGTTTAAATAAGCATAATTCTTTTATTTCATATTTAAATTCCTTTATTTTATATTTAATTGCACTTCTAATTATCGCACTTTTATTTATTGTTATTTTATTTAATCGCACTTTTAATTATCGTACCTTTTAATTATCGCAATTTTATTTTATCGCATTTTTATTCGCAATTTCATTATCGTTATTTACTTTACGCTTTAATTTAAGTCTTGTATTTATTTTATATTTTACATTAGGTTTTAACTGCGACTAAAGTTTTAAAATCGACAAACCGGTCATTAAACGGTAAAAACCCCCCTTTATAATAATAATATTACTTATATATATATTTGTATTTTTATAAAAGTAAACTAATACAGCGTTGAGCTTTGTTTAAAGATTTCCCTGTGGAACGAACCGGACTTACTAAAAACTACACTACTGTACGATTAGGTACACTGCCTATAAGTGTTGTAGCAAGGTTTAAGTATATCCATTCTATAAATAAATAAATATCTTGTGTAAAATTGTATCGTATTTAATAGTATTTCCTGCTAAAATTTAATAGTATTTTATACCCCTCTGCTTTAACATCAATCATCTTCTAATACCACCACAACCTATCATAAACCACCAAAGTTGTTGCTGCGTTTCTTCTTTTTGTTTTTTGTTCTATAAACCCAAAGCCATTACAACACCATTAAAACACATGAATCGCCTTCGGTCACAACCACCATCAACCATCCCTACCATCGGCACCCTCACCTCTATCTTCAACCAAAACCGAACCCATCCAGTCCATCGTAAACTACCAACGGCTACTGCTTCGTTATCATTTTTTTTAGTCGATGTACAAGGAAAATGAAAATGGTGAAATGGAGTGAAGGACGATGAGATGATCGTAGAGATAAACGATGATTATGTTAGATGAACTTGATGATGATAAATATGATGGTGATTCACGATATAAATGATGATGATGATGATGAAGGTAAAATAAAGATAACGATACGTAAATAATGGATGATAGATTGATGATGATGATTGCAGTAATGTTCTTTGATGGTGATGCATTTAAAAAAAATGTTAAACAGTCAGGGAGGTGTTAAATAAATTAATACAAGAATTAATACAAGAATAATTTCAACAGATCTGTTGTCTGGGACGGAGTCATTGAACGAGAGGTCTTGGGTTCGATACTAGGCTGGGACACATTTTTTTTCAAATAAAATTTGATAGCTAGCAGGCTTGGGCCTGTTGTTGGGCGGGAACTTCATGTTGGATTTAGACATGTATTGAAAATAATGGACCTTCAAGCCCACATGTTTCTTAAATAGGTATGATTATTATCAATTATTAATATTTATTATTATTAATTTTATTATTATTATTATTATTATTATTATTATTATTATTATTATTATTAATAATATTATTATTATTATAACTATCATTATCATTAATATTATTTTTGTTATTAACATTAATTATTATCAAGTATTATTATTAAGCATTATTAAAATTAAGAGTTATTATCAAAACTATAATTTTTATTATAAACACAATACAACTTTTTATTTTAATATCATTATTGTTAAAATTATCATTTTTACTAAAACTATATTTTTATTAAAAATAACATTATTAATAAAACTATCATTTTTATTTATTATTTTGGAATTGACATTAGTGATATCATTATTATTAACATTATAAAGAGATTACAACTTTTTAATTACGAGTATTAATATTATTTTACCAACTAACAATTAGTACATAACACTAAATTTAAAACATATAACATATAAGTTATTAAAATAACAAGTATATCACTAATAATATAAATTCGTTCGATTACCATATTATGTATTAATATATATATAAATGATAAAGGTTCGTGAATCTGAGGCCAACCCTACACTTATTCAATGTCGTCATATGTATTTTTACTACAAAATACAGTATGGTGAGTTTCATTTGCTCCCTTTTTAAATGCTTTTGCAATATATACTTTTGGGACTGAGAATACATGCGCTGCTTTTATAAATGTTTTACAAAATAAGCACAAGTTCATGAAACTACATTCTACGATAGTTTTGTTATACCGTATATCTGTACTTATTATTATTATGCTTGGTAACCTAAGAATTAGTGAAAAACACTAATTGACGCGAATCCTAAAGGTAGATCTACGGGCACCAACCACCCCCATTTTCGAATTGTGGAAATGCTTTAGTACTTCGAAGGGTTCTTGTCATACATTTGAATAGTGGGATGTATGATGCCAGATATCTTAAGCGCTCTATGTTAAGGTCGGTTACCAGGCGACTCATCGTATGAATGGTTTTTGCAGTTGTAATGATCCTGCGCATTTAATTAAATGAAATCTTGTGGCTTATTAAATATTATGATTATTCTATCGAAATTAAACCTATGAACTCACCAACTTTTTGGTTGACACTTTAAAGCATGTTTATTCTCAGGTATTAAAGAAACCTTCCGCTGTGCATTTGCTCATTTTAGAGATATTACTTGGAGTCATTCATGACATATTTCAAAAGACGTTGCATTCGAGTCGTTGAGTTCATCAAGATTATTATTAAGTCAATTATAGTTTGATATATTATGAGATGGTATGCATGTCGTCAACTTTCGATGTAATGAAAGATTGTCTTTTCAAAAACGAATGCAATGTTTGTAAAAATGTAACATATAGAGGTCAAGTACCTCGCGATGTAATCAACTGTTATGAATCATTTGTAATTGATATGGACAACATCCGGATGGATTAGGACGGGTCATTAGAGCATGGAAGACTACGGATATCCCAGGGATCAATCCATCATATTGCACACACAAAATCCTCATGAAAGAAAATTTTAAACCGGTTATCCAAAGACAACGAAGACTTAACCCAAACATGAAGGAGGTTGTCAAAAAGGAAGTGATTAAATTGTTGGAAGGGGGCCTTATCTACCCAATATCTAACTCACCATGGATGAGTCCCGTGCAAGTGGTGCCCAAAAAGGGTGGGACCATGGTGATCTTAAATGATCAAAATGAACTTGTTCCAACCCGAACCATTACGGGATGGCGGGTATGCATTGACTATAGGCGTCTAAACGATGTAAAAATAAAATACCATTTTCCCCTCCTATACATCGATCAAATGATCGAACGTCTAGCCGGGAGAGAATTTTATTGTTTTCTTGACGGGTTTTCGGGATACTTCCAAATTTCGATAGACCCTGAGGATCACGAAAAGACAACCTTTACATGCCCCTATGGTACGTTTACTTATTGGAGAATGCCCTTCGGGTTGTGTAATGCCCCGGGGACATTCCAAAGATGCATGCTTGCTATCTTCTCCGATATGGTTGAGGACTCTATGGAGGTGTTCATGGATGATTTTTCGATGTTCAGGGACTCGTTTGACCATTGTCTTAAAAATCTTGATAAAATGATAACTTGTTGTGAAAATACAAATTTGGTTCTTAATTGGGAGAAGTGTCACTTCATGGTCAACGAGGGGGTAGTTTTGGGAAACAAAATTTCTAAGGCGGGAATCGAGGTAGACAAAGCCAAAATTAGCATGATAAAAGACTTACCTAGACCATCGGATGTGAAAGCAATCCGAAGTTTTCTTGGGTACGCGGGATTTTATCGTCGGTTCATAAAATATTTTTCAAAAATTGCCCGCCCTATGACCAAATTGTTAGAAAAGGACCAACATTTCTTATTTGATGATGAATGCATCGAAGCATTCAACTTGTTGAAGGAACAGCTCATTAACCCACCAATTCTTATTTCTCCTGATTGGGATAAAGACTTTGAATTAATGTGCGATGTGAGCGATTATGCACTTGGTGCGGTTCTTGGTCAAAGAGTTGACCAACACTTTAGACCGATTTACTATGCAAGCAAAATCCTAAATGGGGCCCAATTGAATTACACCACTACCGAGAAGGAGCTTCTCACGGTAGTATTCGCTTTTGATAAGTTTCGGTCTTATGTTGTACTTTCAAAGACGATCATCTACACGGATCACTCCGAGCTAAAGTACCTTTTTCAAACGCGAGACGCGAAACATCATTTGATTCGTTGGGTGCTACTTTTGCAAGAGTTTGATATAGAAATAAAGGATAAGAAGGGAGCCGAGAATGTAGCCGCCGACCACTTATCAAGGCTAGACAATCCCGGGCTTCAACCTTTAGACGAGTCAAAAATTCGGGACAATTTTCCGGATAACATTTAATGAGAGTTGACCTAGTCGATGAAGTTCCATGGTTTGCCGATTTTGCAAACTACTTGGCCTCAAATGTTTTACAAAAAGGTTTGTCATGCCAATAAAAGAAAAAGTTTTTCAACGATTTACGGTATTACTTTTGGGAAGACCCACACTTGTTCTGCATTGGGGTGGATCAAGTAATTTGAAGATGTGTATATGGGCAAGAAGCCCGTGATATCTTAAGAAGTTGTCATAGTGGACCAATGGGGGGGGTATATTGGGCCGAATCACACCACTAAAAAGGTGTTTGATTTCGGATTCTGTTGGCCCACGATATTCAAGGACGCCCATGAGTTGGTGAAACGTTGTGATTCTTTCCAAAGGTCCGTTTTCATTTCCAAGAGGGATGAAATGCCTCAAACCGGCATTCAAGTATGTGAGATATTTGATGTATGGGGACTAGACTTCATTGGTCCATTTTCGAATTCGAACAAGTGTCTCTATATTTTGGTTGCGGTAGATTATGTTTCGAAATGGTCCGAGGCTAAAGCCTTGTCAACCAATGACGCTAGGGTAGTTGTTAAGTTTTTGAAGAATTTGTTTTCTAGGTTTGGAGTGCCAAAGGCGTTGATCTCGGATCGAGGCACGCACTTTTCTAATAGTCTTATGGAGAGAGTAATGGAAAAATATGGTGTAACACATCGTTTTTCGACCCCTTACCCTCACCAAACTAGTGGTCAAGTTGAGAACTTGAATCGCACTTTGAAGAGGATTTTGGAAAAGACGGTTAGCAATAATCTTAAGGTTTGGTCAACTAAGCTTAATGACGCCTTATGGGCATTTAGAACTACTTACAAGACACCAATAGGCACCACATCATTCCGTCTAGTTTATGGGAAGGCATGTCACCTCTCGGTAGAGGTTGAGCATAGAGCATTTTGGGCATTGAAGGAAGTAAACCTAGACCTAGAATGAGCTAAGGAAAAACGGGTGATGCAAATGCATGAATTAGAGGAGCTTAGGTTGGAAGCATACGATAACTCTTTGACATACAAAGAGAAAACTAAGCGATGGCATGATGCCCGACTTAAAGGTCCTAAGGAATTTCACCCAAGCGACAAGGTTTTAGTGTTAAATTCCCGCTTTAAGTGCTCACCCGGTAAGCTAAATTCTAAATGGACGGTCCATACATTTTCAAGAGGGCTTATCCTACGGGTTATGTGGAGTTGTATGGGAATGGTAATACTTTAAAAGTAAAAGGTCATAGGTTGAAGGTTTATAAGGATGACATCAATGCTATTGAGCTTGATGATATCAAGCTCTACCCAAAGTAACTACCTTGTGCTAAAACGGGTAAAGTGATAGACCCTATACCAAAACAATCACATTTGTGTTATACTTGTTCATTTTAGATTGCATTTCATATAGAATTGTATGATATTTCTTTAGTTAGTTGCATTTACATGTAGTTGCATTTCAGGCATATGGGTAAACTGGAAAATACCAAAAATAGTTTGTGAATGGGTCAAAATGGACTTAAAAACTGCAAAAACAAAACTGCTTCCAGGTACAAAAGCGACGCTCTTGATTTAAAAGCGGCGCTTTTGCTCTTAAAAAGCGGTGCTTCTGTTTATAAAAGCAACGCTATTGATTGTGATTTGGTACCAAAAATGGACAGTAGAAAAGAGCAACGCTTTTATCTATAAAAGCGATGCTTTTGCTTTCCAGGAATGGTGCTTTTGATTTAAAAGCGGTGCTCCTGGACTTGGGTATTTAAATTTTCTGAACGACTTAAAACCTCATTTTTTTTCTCACCCAACTCATTTTTCTCTCACAATAACGGCTACGTCTCATCTAATTCGAACCCTAGCACCAAATTAACATCTTTTGTTAAGATTTCTTGCATTCTTATCATCATTTAACATGAATAAAGTAAGATTCATGCTCCATTAACACTTATCTTCGATTTCTTGCATGATTCTTGCTATGTTCTTGCCTTTACTTATTACTAGATTTTTAAGCAATTGATGATGATTATGCTAAATTGGTGATGAACCCTTGTTGTTATCATGATTCCTAACATAATTTGCATGCTTGATTTTGAAAATTTACAACTTGAATTTTTAGGGTTCTTCCCAATTTGGGGGTTTTCGAATATGATGTTTAATTCAGAGTGTAATGATGCAATTGGTTACTTTATACTTCTATTGTATGTCTAGATAAAAAAGAATCCAACTTTCATGCTTGTATGCGGTTAAATTGAATTTAGAGTTCTTGATTCTTTGACTTTGAGTCTTTGACCATGTTTGACCAATTAGTGCGCTCAAAAGCCCCAAACTTCGGTGCATCCAAAGGTTCTTTGCCCAATCGGTCTTCCACAGAACGGAGGATGTTGATAATATGACGTTGGTCGATATTTAGTTGATCCATCTTATTCACAAGAAAAAGCACATTCATATTCCCAACCTCATCGCAAGTTATCTATTTGATGCAAGTGGCGAGAAGTCTATGCTCCTAAGTGTTGGTGGTCATTATGTGACTCGAATTGCGAAGTTCTTGAAAGTCAATTTCAATGAGTCGGAGAAGATCCCTATGGCTCGTTTGGGTTATCATGAGTGCATATGGAGGCGCATCTAGACGTCAAACCCGACACGCAATGGGTATTTGGTAATGCTTCTTAATAATGATTTGTTAAACAATTTATTTATATGAATTGGCATGTAACTTAACTTAATTTGGCAATTGTGTGTGGGAACTTGGGATTATTGATGTAATACCCCAGCTTAACATGATCACAATATTGTCCGCTTTGCCCGTAGGCGCACGGCTTTTTCTTGGCGACCACACACGAGAAGCACTTTCCCAGGAGGTCACCCATTCTGGTAGTGCTCTCGCCCGAGCATGCTTAACTGTAGCGTACTCACACATCTGCTCTGCCTGTGGTCCCAAAACGCGTTGTGTCATTTAAGCGTGAGTATTACCTTATAATCCCATGATCACTCATGTGTGTGGGCGATGTGGGATTTGCCTAGGGTGTTACATTCACCCCCCCTAAGGGACTCATCGTCCTCGATGAGGTTTGCCCCACCACCCCCAACGGCACATGAGTGGCTCTGATACCATTCTGTAATACCCCAGCTTAACATGACCACAATATTGTCCGCTTTGCCCGTAGGCGCACGGCTTTTTCTTGGCGACCACACACGAGAAGCACTTTCCCAGGAGGTCACCCATCCTGGTAGTGCTCTCGCCTGAGCACGCTTAACTGTAGCGTACTCACACATCTGCTCTGCCTGTGGTCCCAAAACGCGTTGTGTCATTTAAGCGTGAGTATTACCTTATAATCCCATGATCACTCATGTGTGTGGGCGATGTGGGATTTGCCTAGGGTGTTACAATTGATTTGGTTTGAGGTAGTATACTTGTATTGCTACTCTCACACATGATCATTTTTATGTTTGTAATAATTCGACAATTGTGCTTATTTTGATGCATTTGTATATTCTTGTGGTTCTTTTGCTTGTTTGTCGATCTTAGTGACATGATATACCCTTTTGATGATTGATCCAAGCCTGGCATTAAGTTCAGGGGTCAAGCTCATCGACATGCAAACTTTTGGTGACTACGTTTATCCGATTAATGACAATAAAGATCAATTGATCTATTTCAGTTTTTATTTCTTCTCTCTTCTACTCTATTTTCAAAATGTCCCTCAATTTTACTTAAATTCATCATTTCATATAATGATGGCATTGCATCAAACTAAATGTAGGGGGAAGAGTAAATCTCGGGTTATTTTGAACTTTTTCGGGTTAAACACTGTCACACATACTTGATAAAGATTGAAAGTTGCATTGTTGATAAAACTAATTTTTGTAACAAGTCTTACCATTACATTTATACATATCTTTAACACTTAAATGGTAATAAACTTGGTTTTTCAAAAGGAAAAGTAAAGTCTTTTCCTTGTGATTCAAAGTTAAGGAAGTAAAGTCCTCCTTTTGTGTTTATGATTGTAACTTTTAACTGAAAGTAAAGTCTTTCACTTTTCATATGACTTTGTGCTAAAATGATAAAATTTTGATAAAAATCAAACTTATGCTTGAAAGTTAAAGTCTTTCATGCATGTTGTACCAAAATCAAGTGTTTAAAGCTCATTGCTTTAACACTTTCGGATGAGTCAAGTCCATCCATGATAGGGAGTCAAGTCTCCCGAATTTCATTTCACTTGGTGTGGGAGACTTCCTAATCCACACCATTTTATACTGACATTGATTGTCTCATCATTTCACGATGTTTCAATCGATGTATCATACCGTGAGAAGAGGAGCCACCGAGCTTCACCGTGTGCTATCTTCTTGATGAAGAGAAATGGCTTTGTGCTAGTAAATACTTCCTACCTTTTCTCAAAATAAGCATAAAAGCTTGTTATGTGGGAAGTAGACGAGTGAATAAAATATTTGAGCTTTGACACTCCCGGGAGAATCGCTCCAATCGTTTCATTTTGGAAGTCAAGTCTTCCAAACTTGGAAGTAAAGTCTTCCAAGTTATGTTGTGTTCCAAGCTTGGGAGTAAAGTCTCCCAAGTTAAGTTTTGTATCAAAAAGGCCTAAGCTTGGAAGTAAAGTCTTCCAAGTAAAGTCTTCCAAGACAAAAGCAGGGTTATTACATTACCCACCTGTTATTGAAAATTTCGTCCTGAAATTTTAGTGAACGTCCGCTGAAGTAGTTTCCTCCGGAAACAGTTGCGGGTACTTTTGTCTCATTTGATCTTCACGCTCCCACGTGAACTCTGGTCCTCTTCTCGTATTCCACCGAACCTTAACGATAGGAATTCTGCTTTGCTTCAACTGTTTGACCTCACGGTCCAAGACTTCAACAGGTTCTTCAATGACATGAAGTTTGTCATCGATACGCAGTTCCTCTAAAGGAATAATCAAATTCTCATCGGCTAAGCACTTCTTTAGGTTGGATACGTGAAAAGTGTCGTGTATACCACTGAGTGCTTGTGGAAGTTTCAATCTGTAAGCTACTGGTCCAACCCTTTCAGTTATCTTGAACGGTCTAACATATCTAGAACTCAATTTACCTCGTTTCCCGAACCATATAACACCCTTCCAAGGTGATACTTTCAGCATGACTTTATCGCCAAATTGAAATTCTAAATCTTTCTGCCTAACATCGGCGTAACTCTTTTGACGACTCCTAGCCGTTCTCAATCGTTCCTGAATCTGTAGGACTTTCTCCGTTATCTCCTGGATAATCTCAGGACCTGTAAACTGACTATCTCCCAATTCGCTCCAACACACGGGAGATCTGCACTTCCTTCCGTACAATGCTTTGAAAGGTGCAGCTTTAATGCTCGTATGGTAGCTGTTATTGTATGAGAACTCAGCTAGTGGTAAGTACTTGTCCCATCCATTTCCGAAATCAATGACACATGCTCGTAACATGTCCTCAAAAGTTTAAATGGTACGTTCGCTTTGTCCATCTGTCTGTAGGTGATATGTTGTACTCGTATCTAAACGAGTCCCCATTGCTTGCTGTAGTGACTGCCAAAATCTGGAGGTGAATCTGCTGTCGCGATCGGATATAATGGATATAAGTACTCCGTGTCTAGAAATGACTTCTTTAATGTAGACTTGAGCCAACTTCTCCATTTTATCTGTTTCTCTTATCGGTAAGAAGTGTGCAGATTTAGTGATGATCCACGATAACCCAGATAGTATCGTAACCACCCACCGTTCTCGGCAGTTTCGTGATGAATCCATTGAAATGCATTCCCACTTCCACTGGGGAATCTCTGGTTGAGTCAGTAACCTTGATGGTTTCTGGTGTTCCGCCTTGACCTTAGCGCAAGTCAAACACTTTTTGACATAGGTAGCAATGTCAGCTTTCAAATTTGGCCACCAATAAAACCCTTTCAAATCTTGGTACATTTTATCTGATCCCGGATGAATTGAGTACCTTGAATTGTGCGCTTCTTCCAACACTAGTTCTCTCAATCCACCAAATCGTAGTACCCAGATTCAGTTAGCAAAATACTGTGTTCCATCCTCTTTAATGTCGAATTTCTTATCCATCCCTCTGTAAATTCAACATCAACATTCTCTTGTTTCACGGTCTCCCGTTGTGCTTCGCAGATCTGTGATGTGAGATTCGAACGGACAACTATATTAAGAGCTTTAACTCTGAGAGGTTTCTCTCTCTCTTTTCTGCTCAAAGCATCCACCGCAACATTCGTTTTGCCTGAATGGTATTGGAGTTCACAATTATAATCATTAAGTAGTTCCATCCAACATCGTTGTCTCATGTTGAGCTGTTTCTGATCAAATATATGTTGTAAACTCTTATGGTCGGTGAAGATAGTAAACTTGGTTCCATACAGGTAGTTTCTCCACATTTTAAGTGCAAAGACAACATCTCCTAGTTCAAGGTCGTGCGTAGTGTAGTTCTGCTCTTGAATCTTTAACTGTCGTGATCTATAAGCAATAACCTTGTTTCGTTGCATAAACACGCAACCCATTCCTTGACGTGAGGCATCACAATAAAAAACAAAATCTTCACTTCCATCGGGTGTGACAATATCGGTGCAGTTGTTAACTTCTCCTTCAACAACGGAAATGCAGATTCCTGCGCTTCTGACCACTCATACTTCTTGCCTTTATGAGTCAACGCAGTTAATGGTTGGGCAATCTTGGAAAATCCTTCAATGAATTTTCTGTAGTAACCAGCTAGACCCAAAAATTACCGGATCTGAGTTGGTGTCTTAGGGGTTTCCCAATTCTTAATTGTCTCTATCTTTGCTGGATCGACCTGTATTCCCTTGGCCCCTACCACGTGACCAAGAAATTGTACCTCGGGTACCCAAAAGTCACACTTAGAGAACTTTGCATACAATTTCTCTTTTCTAAGCGTAGTTAATATCGAACGTAGATGATGTTCGTGTTCTTCTTTATTCTTGGAATACACCAATATATTGTCAATAAACACAATGACGAATTTATCTAGGTATGGCTTACACACACGGTTCATGAGATCCATGAACACTGCTGGTGCGTTCGTCAAACCAAACGGCATCACCGTAAACTCATAATGTCCATAGCATGTTCTAAACGCCGTCTTCAGGACATCAGCTTCTTTGACTCTCAATTGGTGATATCCGGATCTCAAATCAATCTTCGAGTAACAACTAGATCCCTGTAGTTAATCAAATAAGTCATCAATCCTCAGTAGCGGATACTGATTCTTGATTGTTAACTTGTTCAATTCTCTGTAGTCGATACACAATCTCATCGACCCATCCTTCTATTTACAAACAAGACCGGAGCTCCAACTCGGAAATTCATGTCTATGTGACCCACCTTCTAGTACCTGTCACAAATTAGGGCATTACAACCATGATGTTCTTCACCATGGGAAGCTCTTGTAGTTTTAAAGGTGCAAGCCCGTATATTGTACGCGTAACGGGTGCAGCTGTTGGCACCAAATCAATCCGAAATTCGACTTCACGGTGGGGTGGACGTGTAACCCCAGGACAATCTCTAATAGTTAGAACATATTTGGGTCTCTTAAATATCGATTCATCATTACTCACATGTGCCAGAATTGCGAGACATTCTCATCTCATGTACTTCTGGAATTTCGAGTAATTAGTGTAACATGACGGTGTACTGATCTCCTCTCCATATACCATTATCGTCGGTGAAAGGAATTTGAATAGCCTTGTGGTCATAGTTGCCTCAGATGTATTATCAGATAACCAGTTTGTTTCAACCACGAGGTTAAAACTTCCTAGTTTAATAGTTCTATAGAGTACACGTTGTCTAAGGAAGGTATAGGGTTATAAACGTTGTGACCAAATTCTCTAGCGTTAAAGCTTCTATCAGCACGGGTGTTGACAGCATATATAAACATTATGATTGATGAGTGAGAACAATTTCGTGATGAATTTCATGGAAACGAAAATGAACAAGGTGTAATGGCAACTCAAACAAAATCTGATATTTAATCGAGAAGGGTTGGTACAAACTTTCAGATGTATATGTCTCGCGGGAAACAGATGAAGTGTAGTTCTCGTCGATGTGTTCAAAGTTGGTTGGTAATGTTTGTGGGTATAATGAAAATGATTGTCGCTTGAGAAAAGTATGTTAGAACAGAATGAGGAGGGATATGGTAACGAGTTGTATTACTAGTAGCAATGAGTGGTGGCGTTAGCGATAAGTAACGATAGGTCGTGATAAGCAGTGATGATAGTAGTGACGTATAAGTTGTTAGATAGCATGCCCGCATCATAAGTTTATACACATGTATACTATTGCACCCAATAAGGCATAATAGTTATCAGTCAGTAGGCTCGTGTTGGGAAACAAAATCATGAACGGCGGGTAGCTGAATGATAGGTAAGTTGGAAATCGAGTAGACAATATCGATTACGCATTGTTACGGGCTGTTACCTGGAATTCATTCCCTAAAGATGTACCCGAAATGAGTGGTGATGTGTAGTAGCTAGTAGTAAATCGTAGAGGTGCTAGTAGTGATGAGTAGTACCCAGTAGTGGTAAGTAGTAATGAGTAGTATTGAGGAGTAGCAAGTAGCAAGGGGTAGCAGTAAGTAGTATTTAGTTATGACAAGTAGTGAGAAGTAGTGATCAGTCGTGACTATTAGTGAGAGGCGGCATTGAGTAGTAGTTAGCAGCGATAAACAGTACTGAGTAGTGGTATGAGATGATGAGTGTGCTCAAGTAGTGTCTTTGTAGTGGCAAGTAGTGATCGGTGGTGACAGACAGTGTCGAGCAGTGACAAGTTGTGTAATGATCACAAGTTACTTATTAGTTATATTAACAATTAATTTGCACAGTGTAAGTTTCTACTCACATTTGAGATTACACGGTTTGTTTTCTAAACATTGTTTATCCAAGTAACCTAATTGACTCGGCCTCAATTCCTTATTTTGCAATGTCGGAACTTCTATATGAGTTACCGTAATTTAATCCCGGTCATTACATTACGCTATCTTACATTTCCATTCGACATCACTCCATAAGTTCAAGACAGCGTAGTCAACTTAATTTATTTAAGTCTCGCATCGTGTGTATGTATGTGATTCGTGATACAGTATGTAGTCTAAGTCCATATCGTATGGGTATAATGTGTATGTGTATGTGATGTAGTGTGTAGCCCTACATGTAGCATAGTGACACAAACAGTGCAAATATGGTGCATAAAAGTCATCCAAGACACACGGCTATAGACTAGACTTCACTAATGCGCCCTACGGTTAGACACACTAATGTATCCTAGTTCCCTATAGCCAAAGCTCTGATACCATATGTAACACCCCGTCAAAATCCATTAACAGAATGTTAACTCTGGTCCCAGTGCTTGGCTTGATTTTTACGCAATAACAATATTTCTACAGCGGAAGCAATAAATACTTGAGAATAAAACACACAAAAACGGGTCAACAATAATGTTGAGTGAATCTACAGGTTTTAGGTAAACACTTTAGTATGTTTAAGAAATAAAATTCCAAAAACTTTTATTAGTGGAAGGCCACCAAGGGCTAACGTTAAACGTTTGCATACAACAATGTCAAGAGTTAACTGTTCGTAATCAGCGATGTCGAGTTTCAAATGTATGTGACATCGAAAAGCGTTTCATTTCATGTAATTGTAGACATTACCATGTCTAGTTTCAAATGTTTGTAAACCAAAGTTTTAAGTAGCGTATCATAGTATCTGAAAACATCATTCAGAAAAGTAGTTCAAGTTCATTGACTACGAGATTTTAAAGGTACAACTCCAAGTTGCAAAACGTTCACATAATCCATGAGCACCTGAATACTAGCAATGACCAGAGTATAGAATCCACTACACTCCCTTTACCCCATAAATATGTTATACACTTGTACGAGTGTATCTAATGTTCAAAGTAAATGCACCACAGTTATAAAGTAGGGTGAGATTGCCAACCTAACGGATCCGTCCATCTTAATTGTGCTTACCCGAAGGTAATAAAAGTATTCAAGCTAGGGGCTTTGTGTATAAACTTAATATGTATATATAGTACTCGTGTCAACATAAAAGTATTTGAAAATGTAAGTACAACAGCGTGTATTCTCATCCCTGAAAACATGTAAAAAGCGGGACTGTAGACTCACCTTAGAATAGCTCTTGAGTGAAAAGTAGACAAATAACTTGTACGAATTATTGCCGAGTAATGCAACCTAAGTATACGTATTTAGGTTGGTCAACATAAATGTCTTAAACTAGTGTGGTTTCATAGGATAAGTTGTCTTATTGCTCGTGTAACGACCCTGGATTTTCCAACGTTTATTTATTAATAATTATTATTAATACTTGTGTTTTAATGAATGTATGTTATTACATTTACTTGTTACCGCGATTAACCTTGAATGCCCCGATTCGTCTTTGTGACACATGAACTTTTCACGAATAATATTTTAAATATTATTTACATTCATGATTAATTTTATTAATCATTTTAATTAACTATGGATACTAGTTAATTACTTGGGCTTTTATTGGATTATTATTTATTTGGACTTGGTCTTGTGTTAATGGACTTAGAAGCCCACTATACTACTCTTAATGGATTAATTAGGAGCCTTTTGTTGCAAGTAGTCCATTATGATAAAACTAGATTGATTAAGTTAAAGGAAAGACTTGTTACATGATACTTACACCTAGTCCCCATGCAAACACCTCTAATAACCACTTTTTTGAGCCAACTACATGAAGAACCTTATGGACTTTTCCCTTCCTCTTGATCCCTTTGAGAACCGTTGGTTTAGGTGTAGTGAAGGGGAGGTTTTGATTTCAAATTACCTTATTACTCATTCACTAGTTCACTCCACTTTCTCACACACACAAAATACTTCTCCTTTTTCTCTCATTTTGCTCTTTACTTTGTAAGTATCTTGAGCTTTTTCTTCTCTTCTTTTCCTTGCAAAAACCGAACCATAAACACTCTCATCATCATCATCTTTTGTTTGTTGTTACTTTTCTTTGATTATTGTTTACTTACTTGTTGTTGATTTGTTACTTGTTCTTAGTTATTATTTACTTACAAGTACAAGAATCAAACTTTCTAGTTTAATTCTTCTTATTATCTTGTATTACAATAACAAACAAGAACAAAACTCTCTAGTTTATGTTCTACACTTAATGTTTTAAAGAAAGAAAGTTCATGTTGTAAAATCATACTTGAATTCATGTTAGTAAACTTAAAAGTTTACTTCCTTAAAGATCAAGACTTTGGCTTGAATCTTTAAAGTATGAACAACCATGAACTAGTTACTTGTTTATTTAGTTTATTACTTCATTTCTTGCATCTTTAAATTCGTGATTTATGTTGTTCTTGGTCAAGTGTTACTAGTTAACTTTGATCTCATTTTTCTTGAACAAAAGTTAACTTTATAAGTTCAAGAACATGGAAGTATAACTTTTTAGTTATAACTTCATACACTTGTGTTAGATTTAACTTAATAACTTTAGATCTAGACTTTTGGGTCTTAGATCTTCAAGATCTAACTAAGAACTATGTTCTACAACTTAAGATCTTGATTAGTTAGTTTACTTTCAAATTTGTAGTTCAATATTACTTTTATAACTCTTGTATGTGTTGGATCTAAGGTCTTGATGTAACTTTGGTTCATCAAACATCATACAACTCTTAAGTGAGTTGTTCTACATATCTTAGACTTACACTAGTATCATGATAGTCAAAACTTGGTTAATATTACCTTTAGTGTTCATGTATGTGTCGGATCTAAGATCTTGATGTAACTTTGCTTCATCAAACTACTTGCAACACTTAATTGAGTTGTGCTACTTATCTTAGACTTACACTTGTGTTATGATGGTCAAAAATTGGTAAAGATGATGTAAACCCGTCAACGAGTTGTACACTTGAAGCTACAAGCATCGAGGATGAGAACCGTGATGAACATCAAGCACCAAGAACCCACCGGAACCTACTGTTTACTGTTTTCTGGAACAGACCCGAATACCTAGGCTACTGTAAAGTTTATTTTCAGTTATCTCTGTTCGAGTAGATAATTTTTCATTTAAGACTCGTCTTAATCCGAGTTACGGTTTAGGATCTATGGCCCTCCGAGTGTCACTATGTCCTTTAACGTTGTGCTGAAAAATTCTGACCTACTCGCACTTAGACCGTCGCCACTTTCAAACGAAGATGAGTTTGCTTCTGGAATTTTTACCACAACTAAAGGACTCATATATGGAGCCATGGCCACTGGTCTCACCTTATTTCAGTAGGTATAGAGGCCGTGGTGACTGATCGAAATCAGCCTTTGTTTTAAACTCTTTTCATGAACAAAACTTACTTTACACCTTTTTGTTTAATGATGATTGATGATGACCCTTAAGACCTAATTTACATACATTTAAACCTATTGGAACGATTTACTGACTTAGTAATATTTGACTTAGGTTGAGGACTTTCCGGACCTACATACTTGCTTACTTCCCGACTCAACTTTACCACTACTTTACCACTGTGAGTTATAGCATCCCTTTTTAATTTAACTATTTTTGGAACTGAGAATACATGCGCATTTTAAGTTTTACATACTAGGCACGAGTACTTAAACTATATATATGTGTGGGTTATACAACGGCATAAACATTCCCTTTAGCTCGGTTACGTTTAGTCATTGGTTTTTGAACCGGTGAACGCGAATCTTAGATATGGATCCATAGGGTTTGAAATCCCCACTCGGGCTAGTAGCGCTAGCATTTAATGGGTGTTTAATACTTCATATACATACGCACTTTCCAAGTGTACTTTCAGGGGGTTATAAACGTTAAGTTAGTTACCAAGTCCCCACGGTTAAACATATACTTTATCATACTGTTTTGAAACGCTCTTTGTAGCACTAAAATCTCGTAGCCTACCTTACATTACTGTTATACTTAAACTATAGTTCATCAACCTTTGTGTTGACGTTTTTAAGCATGTTTTTCTCAGGTGCTTAAGGTTAGCCGCTTCCGCTGTTGTACTAGTCTTTCTGTAGACACCCGCTGCTTTAGAGATGTCACCGCATGAACGTTTATCTTGCATTTATAAACATTATTACTTTTGAAACTATGATTTGTAATGACCATTGGGGTCACGTACAATTATTAATTGCTTCTATTCATAGAAGCATACTTTTGATGTAAAACATTCGACGTTAGTTATGACGTCACCTTTTATCTTGAATGCAGACATATTTTGAAATAGCATATAGTGTTTGACCTTGTAATGATCCTGTTGTTAATGATTCGTACACGATGGTTTTGTACGGGGCATCTCATTTGGTATCAGAGCATTGGTTGTAGGGAATTAGGTTGCATTAGTGAGTCTAAGACCGACCCGAGTAGGATTCACTAATAGGACTAATCTACAACTTGCTAGTTTACTTTTTTCTGCTGAACTTATTGCATGCTGCTGCTTACTTTTACTGCTATATGCCGTATGCTATTACATGATTTCACTACTGCATGCTATTATCTGCTTTCGATTACATGATACTTGTCGTTATTCCATGCTACTTACTGTTGCACATTATCTAGACTGTTGTAGTTACTTTGCCTAATACATGCTTGCTTTATGACTTACTGACATGGAAAAAGTTATTTTTCCTTGTTCAGATGTCGGATATTCCACCTGCTATCATTTTGGGTAGCGACATAGACTCATCAGCCACTTCACCTGCCGCTGTTGCCGATCCTCAGATCCCGTCGGCGACACACTCTAGTGACCCAGGCGCTTCGTCCTTCAGAGCTAGTAGTCATGTGCCTGCCCCAGTGGGTACTGCAGACGGAGCCCAGGACCTCCCGGAGATTCCAGCTCCACTTGCCCCGGTACCTCAGGAGCCACAGCACCATCCCGGTGGTGTTGTGATTCCCGCGGAATTTGGGGAAGGTCCATTCCATAATCAATATCATCATTGGTGTCGACGCGCTCCTGATGGACGTCTCGTGCCGATCGGACCCGCCCGATACCGACAGATGATGGCCGCCCGAGGAGAACCAGTACAGCCACCCGTGCAGCCACCTCCACATGATTCAGATGACCCGTCATCCGACGAATCATCCACAGACGACTCTACTGACGATGACTCCGACGAGGAGGACCCTGATGATGCACCTGTACAGCCACCGTCCACCCCGCCGAAGAAGCGGTACCGTTTCAATGGTACCGTCATTCCAGGGATTAATGGAGGTCGAGCATTCACTGACGTATATGGTCGGCGTCGTAGGGTTACCACCCGAAAGCGGCTTGTGTCGTATCCTGCTGATCCCTTCATCCGTAAGCCTTACCGCTTAGCAGCCTCTACTTCTGGAGCCGGACCGTCTGCACCACCAGCTCTACCAGCACCACCCGTACCACCTGCCCCACCATCCCCCTCTATCGAGGAACTGATGAGGGAGGTGGAGATCCTCTGTGCTCGGGTAACTGAGCTCGAGGACCAGATGTCCCACGTATTGGACATCCTACACCCACCATCATCGTTGGACTTTTGTAGTAGATTTCATTATGTAATCTGGTTGTAGTTTTATGTATTACTTATGTATTGTACGAATCTATGCGGATGTATGCAACTCATTATTATTAATTAACGGAACTTTGCGTTATTTAATTCTTGCACGGTATTCTATTTACGTTACTGTATGATGATTCTGTGGTATTTGTACCTGGTTGCATTACTTAATAAACATGTGATGTGTTGATTTCATGTTGGTTACCATATACTGTATTATTACTATTTGAATACTGGATTTTGACTTGAGTCAAAATTTTTGTTTAGAACATCATGGTCAACGGACGATCAACACCTACCACAGCCCAAATCAAGGAGATGATCAATGAACGAGTCACCGCAGCTTTAGCGGAAAGGAACCTCCAAGCTCCACCGCCACCGGTTATCCAGCCCATTCGTAATGGGTGCACATACAAAGAGTTCCAAAGTTGCAAACCCCACAACTTTAGTGGAACGGAGGGGCCAGTTGGTCTCACTAGATGGTTTGAGAAATTAGAATCTGTGTTTCGAGTTAGTAACTGCTCAGAGGCGAATAAAATCAAGTTTGCTTCATGTAAGCTGTCTGACAGCACACTAACATGGTGGAACACATTGGCTCAATCAAAAGGTATTTATGAGGCATTTGCTACCCCATGGGAGGAATTCAAAGGGGCCCTGATTGAGGAATATTTCCCTAGGACCGAGATCTAGAAGATGGAGATTGAGTTTATGCAGTTGAAGGTTGTGGGAAACGACCTCGATGGTTACAATCGTAGGTATTTGGAACTAGCCCTGATGTGTCCTACCATGGATGGTCACCCCGGAATTCAAGCATATGGAGAGATACCTGTGGGGACTTCCTAAGTCCATTAAGGGAAATGTCACCTCGTCCAAGCCACCCAATGTCCCGGAAGCAATGCGCATGGCGCATACCTTAATGAACCAAATCGTCAGCGATGAACTGGAGAAGGCTAAGTCTGAAGCGGGTAGTAGTGAGAAGCGCAAATGGGATAACAACAGGGGAAGGACCTATGATCAAAACCCAGCGAAACGACATGAGGGTTTAAGAGAAAACAACAACGGTGGAAACCCCAATCCGGACACCAACTCAAACCCCAACTACAAGGGAACCTTACCACAATGCAAGCGGTGCTACAAGCACCATACTGGGTATTGTAACGTTGTTTATGAAAAGTGCCAATGGACTGGACATATCGGTAAGGACTGCAAGGTCACCACCCTGAATGTGAAGGCAAACCCCAATGGACCGAAAAAGTGCTACGAATGCGGACAGACGGGCCACTTCAGAAATGTGTGTCCCAACAAAAGAAAGGACGGCGGACCACCCCGTGGTAGAGCTTTCAACGTTAATGCAAGGGATGCACGCGAGAATCCCGACTTGGTGACAGGTATATTTACTATCAACAATCTATTAGCTTCTGTCTTATTTGATACTGGTGCCGATAGAAGTTATGTATGTAGACACTTTGACGATAAGATTAATTGGTCGTTAGTCCCTTTAAAAGAGAGTATGCTTGTCGAGGTCGCCAATGGAAAACTTGAGAAAGTTGACCATATTAGTCGAGGAGCTATTATCAACATAGCTGGTGTAGATTTTGAAATTGACTTGATACCCATTAAGTTGGGAAGCTTTGATGTTATTGTCGATATGGACTGGTTGACCAAGATAAAGGCTGACATTATTTGTGGAGATAAAGCTCTTCGTATACCACACGGAGAGGGCGAGCCACTGGTTATTTACGGAGAGAGATGTACCTCGAAGCTGAACCTCATTAGTTACGTGAAAGCGTAAAAGATCATGAAGAAGGGACGTCTTGCTGTCTTAGCACATGTGAAAACGGTAGAAACTGAGGTGAAGAGTGTGAACGACGTTCGAATTGTGAACGAGTTTTCCGATGTCTTTTCAGAAGAATTGCCTGGATTACCGCCACCGAGAGCAGTAGAGTTTCAGATTGATTTAGTTCCAGGAGCTGCACCTGTAGCTCGCGCACCTTATCGACTCGCACCTTCCGAGATACAAGAATTACAGAGTCAACTACAAGAGCTGTTAGATCGAGGATTTATCCAACCCAGTTTCTCGCCTTGGGGTGCACCTATTTTATTTGTGAAGAAGAAGGATGGATCTTTCCGCATGTGTATCAATTACCATGAACTTAACAAATTGACGATCAAGAATCGGTATCCTCTTCCTCATATTGACGATCTTTTTAATCAACTACAATGATCGAGCGTTTACTCAAAGATCGATTTGCGATTCGGTTATCACCAGTTGAGGGTGAAGGAAAGTGACGTGATGAAAACTGCATTCAGAACTCTTTATGGTCATTATGAGTTTCTCGTGATGCCATTTGGATTAACCAACGCACCTGCCGTGTTCATGGACCTCATGAATCGTGTCTGCAAGCCGTACCTGGATAAGTTCGTTATCGTCTTCATAGATGATATCCTCATCTACTCTAAGAGCGAAGAAGAGCATGAGCAACATCTCCGACTAGTACTTGAACTCTTAAGACAAGAGCAACTTTATGCGAAATTCTCCAAGTGTGAATTTTGGTTGAAGGAAGTTCAATTTCTGGGTCATGTTGTGAGTGACCAGGGTATCAAAGTTGATCTCGCCAAGATTGAAGCTATCAGCAAGTGGGAGACTCCCACTACTCCAACTCACATCCACCAATTTCTAGGTCTCGCCGGTTACTACCGAAGATTTATTGAAGGTTTCTCTCTGATTGTGCGTCCTTTGACCACCGTGACTCACAAGGGGAAGAAGTTCATTTGGGAACCCGCACACGAATCAGCATTTCAAACCTTGAAGAAGAAGTTAACCACCGCACCTATCTTATCACTTCCTGAAGGCAGTGACGATTTCGTCGTTTATTGCGATGCTTTGAAAAGTGGTTTTGGTTGTGTACTGATGCAACGATCAAAGGTTATTGCCTATGCTTCTCGTCAACTGAAGATTCACGAGCGGAACTACACTACTCACGATCTCGAACTTGGAGCCGTTGTCTTTGCATTAAAGCTGTGGAGACACTATCTTTATGGAACTAAGAGCAATATTTTCACCGACCACAAGAGCCTCCAACACATATTTGATCAGAAGCAACTGAATATGAGGCAGCGTCGATGGATCGAGACGCTGAACGACTACGATTGTGAACTCCGTTATCACCCTGGCAAGGCCAATGTTGTAGCTGATGCTTTAAGCCGAAAGGAAAGGACGGCACCTCTTCGTGTTAGGGCTCTGAACATCACCATCCATTCGAATCTCAACAGCCAGATCCGAGCAGCCCAAGATGAGGCTCTCAAGGAGGAGAATATATCTCATGAACATTTGAACATACTTGTCTCTCGATTCGAGGTTAGGGAGACTGGACTCCAATGTTATGCCGGAAGAATTTGGGTACCTTGTTATGGAGATCTACGTGTTGGGGTGTGTTAGGATGAATATCGTATGAATGTGTGTGAAGGTAGGAAGATTGTAGAGAGAAAACTAGAATTCTATTCCACAACTTCCTTGAACACATTTACAATACAATGGCTTAGCATACAATCTATGCAATTCCTGGGGTCCTAACAATCTCCCCCTTTGCATTGATTGTGTGCAAAAATTTAGCAACCTTACTAATTACATACTAAAAATCTAAAACTACAAGTCTAGTCTTCGATTCATGTATGTAGCCGTTGTTGACGAACTTGAATTTCTTGAATTCTTGGAGCTTCAACGGACTTCTTGAGAATCTTCTTTGAATTTGCAATTTATTGAAGACCTCGTACTTTCCCTTATATCTCCCCCTCAAAATGTGATTAACCCTTAAGCATATTTTGATCTGAGAGGGAAAGGGTATCAGAGCCTACGCAAAGATAATCAGCGTTGAATCTTCATGCATAGCTCCCCCTTGACTAATGCGAAAACTTAATCAAGGTATCAGAGTCAGGAATCGTGGTAAGCATGTGTTCACTCCCCCTGGAAAGAATAACCAGTGCTCCCCTTGGAAGTAAGAACACTTTCTCCCCCTTAACAAGTTACGTCAGTCAAGGTATGATGTTTAACATCTCTTTGAAGACCGGGTCCCATATAGAAGTATATGGAAACCGTAGTGAAGTTAAATCACCGTCGTTTGAAATACCACTGATAGGTATTATCAATGGCATCTATGGATTCTTCACTCCACTTTGTCGGGACATTTGGTTTAGCTTTCGAGAATAGTTCCAGTGGCATAGAAGGGAATCAAGTTTTAGCCATCACGGATCTTGGTTTAAACTTGAGCAACTCTTGAAAAGAGTATCTGGTTGTAGTTGTTGTTGCGGAAACGGGTGTGGTTCCAGCTTTGATTGACACTTGTTTCGAAAACTGAATCTTTGAAGTTTTAGAAACTAGGTCAACTTTGGTGTGCGGGGTTTTTCTCGGACCTATGGATGACTTCTTGGTTTTGTGTGGAAACCAACCATATTGATCGCGATAACCCATAATTTATCCATTCTCCCCGTATGTAGTTTTCAGAAACGGATGATTCACGTTGGTCTCGTAACCTGAATAAACCTTTTTGCTTGAGGAAAATGATTTCTTGGGTTTAGAAATTGTAGGAGTAATGGATTCCGTCTTGATGACCTTCTTCTCAACCGTTTGAGGAGAATTCGGAATCGTAGTCGTTGATTTATCCACTACTGATATCGGATCAGTATTAACTCCTAGTGACACCATTTTGGGTTTCGGAATTGGTGTTGATTTAACATCTAACTCCTTTTGTAACTCGAAAAAGCGTTTCTCAAAGTCACACATTAATGTTAGATTTTGAGTGCGAAGTTGAGTGATGATCTTTGAATCAAACTCACGTTCCTTGGAAAGTATTAGTTTTTCAACAACCTGCGAACGAAGATCGTGAATGATGTGAGCGTTACTCTCATATTTTTCTTTGAAAGTCTTTGCTTGACTCTCTAAGTCACTTTGAAGAGTAGTCACTTTCTTTTGAAGCTTTTCAGATTCTGATTTACTGTATGCAACGAGAGATTCCAGTTCTTTGATTTGAGCTTGCAACTTGAAAATCTCTGAAGATGTCGTTTGAACTTCTTGTTCTTTCATCTGTTGAAGTTTTGTTGATTTACTGTATGCAATGAGAGATTCTAGTTCTTTGATTTGAGCTTGCAACTTGGAAATCTCTGAAGATGTCGTTTGAACTTCTTGTTCTTTCATCTGTTGAAGTTCTGTTTGAAGTTGTTGATGAAGTTTGTATTGTATAAAGATACAATTGGAAGGTTTACTTCTGTTGTGGCATGAACAACTAAATTCATAATGTGCAGTCTTTTCAACAGACGATGGTTCGCGTGGAGTCATTAACAAAGCAATCGACTCAAGTTGTGTAGCTTTTGTATCTTCCACAAATTTGATAAAAGCACATTTTTCAGGAGTGTTGTAACAACAAGAACATCTCTTGTCTCGATGATTGAATCTCACAATGAAATCGGGTGTCATCATCACGAAACGTTGAATAATATCAAGTATTATCGCCTTTTCTCTCCCTCAAAATATGATTCTGGTGAATCAAATTTTGGTTTTTGAACGTTTCGTTGACTTTCGTTAAGTCCTCGTTAGACTAGATTCGGTAATGGACCACCCTTGTAAATTCTGATAAACTGACAGGGGCTGAAAGTGTCAAATAAGTCCTCAGATTCGGTATGGGACTTGTCTTGCAAAAGATTGAACCTTTCAGGGACTGTAAGTGAAAAATTGTCCCCTGGAAGCAAAATTGGACTAAAGTAACTATTGGGCCAGATTCGGTAAGCCCAAATTGATGAAGTAAGTTCCAGGCCAAAAGTATTTGATAATTGGGCCTTACAGATTCGGTAAGCCCAAATAACAAACTTAGAAATCAGATCCACTAATCAGATTGAATTCGGTAACCGAATGTGATACGGAAGCTTATGCCGAAGCTAATACAGATCAATATACCGAATCAATAACTGAAATCGAATGTGTTCATATACCGAATATGATTCAACCAGTTAACGAATGTGATTCTTAACAGCAATACCGAATGGAATTCTTCAATTTGTATGAACATCAAAAATTAGAGATCAATAATTAGAGTGAATTATAACGAAAAATCGATTGATATCTCCTCCTTGAACAGCGACTAAGAGATTTAATGAAGATTTCAATCCATAACAACTTGAAATTTTTGAATTCGATGGAAATTAGTCATAAAGACGATGATGAACTCGATAATTGATTTTGAGATCTGGACTGTTTCAATCAATGAATTCAACACAAAACTTGTTCGAAATCACTCATAGATGCTTCGTATATCGTTATCATCAACTTAAACTTACAGATTCGACCAAATCAAAATGTTGACCAATTATCTTCGAAATTTGACTTTCGAAATTAGAGCTCAAATCGTGATGATATAATCTGAGATTTTGTATGAAGCTACACGAGATGAATCTAAGTGTTTGTGCATTTACACTTTTCGCTATATCATTACAGAATAATTCGGAGCTCAAATCACTTCACGATAAAGATAAAAGAAGAAATCGATTTGATTCTCAAAAAATTTGTTGTTGTTTATTGAATCTGATGATGCACGAGTGTTAGGAATCTAATATGAAACAAGTTTATGATCTCAATTTGTAAAGATGATCGACGATGATATGAATCAGATTCGGTAATATGTTTGTATGTATATGTCGATGTACAGTATAATAGAAGAAAGATGAAGATGTTCGGTACTGTATATTGAAAGGAGAGAGAAATAGATGTCAGATTATTTTCGGTACTGTGGCTACAGTAGATTCGGTATCCTAAAATTTTTTAGGATTAAGTAAAAAGTATTTTTATTTGTTGTCAGGTTCACAGTAATAGATTTAGGAGAGAGAAAATAAGATTCGGTAATTTTTGACTTTGACGATTTGAATATTCGGTAAAAAAAATTGATGAAGATATGAAGATGTGTATGAAGATTGGATGAAGATTCGAAGGTGAGTATGAAGATTCACACGATATTCGGATCGATGATTAAAAGCTTTTGCTCTTGATACCAAATGTTGGGGTGTGTTAGGATGAATATCGTATGAATGTGTGTGAAGGTAGGAAGATTGTAGAGAGAAAACTAGAATTCTATTCCACAACTTCCTTGAACACCTTTACAATACAATGGCTTAGCACACAATCTATGCATTTCTCGGGGTCCTAACAATCTCCTTGAACCTTATACTTGATGAAGCACACAAATCGAGATATTCGATTCATCCCGGAGCGGGCAAAATGTACCACGATCTTAAAGAACAGTATTGGTGGCCGAATCTTAAGAAGGACGTTGCAACTTATGTTGGTAAGTGTTTGACTTGTTCGAAAGTTAAGGCCGAACATCAAAGACCTTCTGGGTTACTTCAACAACCGGAAATCCCGCAATGGAAGTGGGAAAGGATAACAATGGATTTCATCACCAAGCTACCAAAGATGGTGGGCGGATACGATACCATCTGGGTTATCGTTGACAGTCTTACCAAATCTGCACACTTCCTAGCCATGAAGGAAATGGATACAATGGAGAGACTCGCTCAACTATACATCAAAGAGGTTGTATCTCGTCATGGTGTACATTTATCGATCATCTCAGATCGCGATCCCCGTTTTGCTTCTAGATTTTGGCGTTCTTTACAAGAAGCCATGGGAACCCGTCTCGACATGAGTACTGCATATCACCCACAGACCGATGGGCAAAGTGAATGAACGATTCAGACCTTGGAGGACATGTTGCGTGCATGTTTTATTGATTTCGAAAAGGCCTGGGAAAGGCATTTGCCACTCGCCGAATTTTCTTACAACAACAGTTACAACTCGAGCATTAATGCCGCACCTTTTGGGGCGTTGTATGGCCGCAAGTGCCGATTTCCTATTTGTTGGGCCGACGTAGGCGAAAATTAAATCACCGGACCCGAGGTAGTCCACGAAACAACGGAGAAGATTGCTCAGATTCAAGCTAGACTTAAGACTGCTCGCGATCGCCAAAAGAGTTGTGCCGATCTTAAACGTAAGGACTTTGAATTCAACGTTGGTGACTGTGTAATGTTGAAGGTTGCACCTTGGAAAGGTGTGATTCGTTTTGGAAAACGTGGAAAGTTGAACCCACGATACATTGGTCCTTTCGAAATTTTGGAGCGTGTTGGACCCGTTGCTTACCGTTTAGATCTTCCAACACAATTGAGCTCAGTTCACCCTAATTTTCATGTATCAAATTTGAAGAAGTGTCTTGCTCCACCCGAACTCATCATACCACTGGAAGAACTTACCATTGACCACAAACTCCACTTCGTGGAAGAGCCTGTTGAAATTATGGACCGTGAGGTCAAAACTTTGAAACGCAACAAGATTCCGATCGTCCGAGTACGATGGAATGCCAAACGAGGACCTGAGTTTACTTGGGAGCAAGAAGATCAAATGATGCAGAAGTATCCTCACCTTTTCCCGACTCCTCCATCTACCTCAACTTAAAATTTCGGGATGAAATTTTCTTTAACAGGTGGGTAATGTAACGACCCTGGATTTTCCAACATTTTCTATTAATAATTATTATTAATACTTGTGTTTTAATGAATGTATGTTATTACAGTTACTTGTTATCGCGATTAACCTTGAATGCCCCGATTCGTCTTTGTGACACATGAACTTTTCACGAATAATATTTTAAATATTATTTACATTCATGATTAATTTTATTAATCATTTTAATTAACTATGGATACTAGTTAATTACTTGGGCTTTTATTGGATTATTATTTATTTGGACTTGGGCTTGTGTTAATGGACTTAGAAGCCCACTATACTACTCTTAATGGATTAATTAGGAGCCTTTTGTTGCAAGTAGTCCATTATGATACAACTAGATTGATTAAGTTAAAGGAAAGACTTGTTACGTGATACTTACACCTAGTCCCCATGCAAACACCTCTAATAACCACCTTTTTGAGCCAACTACATGAAGAACCTTATGGACTTTTCCCTTCCTCTTGATCCCTTTGAGAACCGTCGATTTAAGTGTAGTGAAGGGGAGGTTTTGATTTCAAATTACCTTATTACTCATTCACTAGTTCACTCCACTTTCTCACACACACAAAATACTTCTCCTTTTTCTCTCATTTTGCTCTTTACTTTGTAAGTATCTTGAGCTTTTTCTTCTCTTCTTTTCCTTGCAAAAACTGAACCATAAACACTCTCATCATCATCATCTTTTGTTTGCTGTTACTTGTCTTTGATTATTGTTTACTTACTTGTTGTTGATTTGTTACTTGTTCTTAGTTATTATTTACTTACAAGTACAAGAATCAAACTTTCTAGTTTAATTCTTATTATTATCTTGTATTACAAGAACAAACAAGAACAAAACTCTCTAGTTTATGTTCTACACTTAATGTTTTAAAGAAAGAAAGTTCATGTTGTAAAATCATACTTGAATTCATGTTAGTAAACTTAAAAGTTTACTTCCTTAAAGATCAAGACTTTGGCTTACAACCATGAACTAGTTACTTGTTTATTTAGTTTATTACTTCATTTCTTGCATCTTAAATTCGTGATTTATGTTGTTCTTGGTCAAGTGTTACTAGTTAACTTTGATCTCATTTTTCTTGAATAAAAGTTAACTTTATAAGTTTAAGAACATGGAAGTATAACTTTTTAGTTATAACTTCATACACTTGTGTTAGATTTAACTTAATAACTTTAGATCTAGACTTTTGGGTCTTGGATCTTCAAGATCTAACTAAAAACTATGTTCTACAACTTAAGATCTTGATTAGTTAGTTTACTTTCAAATTTGTAGTTCAATATTACTTTTATAACTCTTGTATGTGTTGGATCTAAGGTCTTGATGTAACTTTGGTTCATCAAACATCATACAACTCTTAAGTGAGTTGTTCTACATATCTTAGACTTACACTAGTGTCATTATAGTCAAAACTTGGTTAATATTACCTTTAGTGTTCATGTATGTGTCGGATCTAAGATCTTGATGTAACTTTGGTTCATCAAACTAATTGCAACACTTAATTGAGTTGTGCTACTTATCTTAGACTTACACTTGTATTATGATGGTCAAAACTTGGTAAAGATGATGTAAATACATCAATGAGTTGTACACTTGAAGCTACAAGCATCAAGGATGAGAACCGTGATGAACATCAAGCACCAAGAACCCACCGGAACCTACTGTTTACTGTTTTCTGGAATAGACCCGAATACCTGGGCTACTGTAAAGTTGATTTTCAGTTAGCTCTGTTCGAGTAGATAATTTTTAATTTAAGACTCGTCTTAATCTGAGTTACGGTTTAGGATCTATGGCCCTCCGAGTGTCACTATGTCCTTTAACGTTGTGCTGAAAATTCTGACCTACTCGCACTTAGACCGTCTCCACGGTCAAACGAAGATGAGTTTGCTTCTGGAATTTATACCACAACTAAAGGACTCATATACGGAGCTATGACCAGTGGTCTCACCTTTTTTCAGTAGGTATAGAGGCCGTGGTGACTGATCGAAGTCAGCCTTTGTTTTAAACTCTTTTCATGAACGAAACTTACTTTACACCTTTTTGTTTAATGATGATTGATGATGACCCTTAAGACCTAATTTACATACATTTAAACCTATTGGAACGATTTACTGACTTAGTAATATTTGACTTAGGTTGAGGACTTTCCGGACCTACATACTTGCTTACTTCCCGACTCAACTTTACCACTACTTTACCACTGTGAGTTATAGCATCCCTTTTTACTTTAACTATTTTGGGAACTGAGAATACATGCGCATTTTACATTTTACATACTAGGCATGAGTACTTAAACTATATATATGTGTGGGTTATACAACGGCATAAACATTCCCTTTAGTTCGGTAACGTTTAGCCATTGGTTTTTGAACCGGTGAACGCGAATCTTAGATATGGATCCATAGGGTTTGACATCCCCACTCGGGCTAGTAGCACTAGCATTTAATGGGTGTTCAATACTTCGTATACATACGCACTTTCCAAGTGTACTTTCAGGGGGTTATAAACGTTAAGTTAGTTACCAAGTGCCCACGGTTAAACATATACTTTATCATACTGTTTTGAAACTCTCTTTGTAGCACTGAAATCTCGTGGCCTACCTTACATTACTGTTATACTTAAACTATAGCTCATCAACCTTTGTGTTGACGTTTTTAAGCATGTTTTTCTCAGGTGCTTAAGGTTAGCCGCTTCCGCTGTTGTACTAGTCTTGCTGTAGACACCAGCTGCTTTAGAGATGCCACCGCATGAACGTTTATCTTGCATTCATAAACATTATTACTTTTGAAACTATGATTTGTAATGACCATTGGGGTCACGTACAATTATTAATTGCTTCTATTCATAGAAGCATACTTTTGATGTAAAACATTCGACGTTAGTTATGATGTCACCTTTTATCATGAATGCAAACGTATTTTGAAATAGCATATAGTGTTTGACCTTGTAATGATCCTGTTGTTGATGATTCGTACACGATGGTTTTGTACGGGGCATCTCAGCTCGACTCGACGCGTTTCAAAGTAAAAGTCAACATATAGTCAACTAGTTCATGCAAGTCAAACAAAGTCAACCAAAGTCAAACTTGATCAAAGTAGTCAACTAAGGTCAACATCGGTAGGTACATGTCAAATGTTGGTCAACATGTCAAACCAAAGTCAAACAACTCGATTTGGTTCATACATGGTCAGTTTCACAATCACAGTTTATCGTTATGCATGACTTTCATGTACATGTCGCAAACTTCGCATAATATCTCATAGCAAAAAATTCATGTAAGCATGGAAAACTCCAGATCATAATTGGACTCGAAATTGATTCCAAAAAGTCCAGCCAGGGTCTCATACAATGTCTATAGGTCGGGAATCAGATGGGATACATTTATGGTTTGCCAAGTCAGTTTCTGACCGCACACTGATTCCGTATTGGCTATAGCCGGAGCTAGGGACATGCAAATCAATCTAGGTCAGTGGCCATGGTTCAAGGACAAGTCACACTATCATATATCCGAAAACGAGCAACTTTTATTTAGCCAATTTATACAGTTTATTCATTTAAGTTGGATGTCTTGTTTTCATCTCAATTCAGAAGTTACACAAACTATGACACTAGTGTGCCCAATGTATAAAGTATAAGAGGTTGCAACAAACTGAACATATACTACATAACATATAAAGATTCATATTCCAAAAGGCCAAGGTCTCAAAACATGCACAAGTAAACTTATATAGCAAAAGTTGCATACATTACAGATTTGGTCAGCATACAGGTTACCATTTCGACATGCACATAACACAAGCTTCACAAACCCGAATGATGTAAAGCCTAGATGAAACGTTAACTAACACTTATGAAATTTTCAGATATGCAAAGACTTTAAACAATATCACACTTCAAATCAATTAAAAAGTCAGTTTCATCATATCGAGCAAATCAGTTTTTCGCATACTATCAAACAAGCATAACATGAGCATTATAAATTCAAATCGCATGATATCCTAGTCTAACTTGAGTGTTTTTGAATTATCTATCCCATGATAATAAATTCACAAACCAATTCGTGACCTATCAAACCCAGATTTCTGATTAAACAATAAAAACACAACGTTAATTTCAAATGGTCATAACTTAATCATCCGGAAATGAAATCGAGTGAATCCAAAGCCTAAACTCAATAGTTTTTCATGAGGATTCTAATTACATCATAATAGTTAACATTTAGTAAAGTCAATTTTCTGTACACATGATAATGCTAAAAATGAACATATATTTCATAGCATTATCCTTCAAGAAAGACAAGCTTTTGGTTGCAATTGTTCTATTTACAAGTGATATTCGTTTAAATAATAAAAGGTGAAGACAAAAGACAGATTCGACGATTTGAAGACGCAAACGACCAAAATGCTAAAAAGTACAAAGTACAATCAAAGTGTTTCAAATTATTGATGAGAAACGTCTTGAAATTACAAGAGTACGAGCTGCAAAACGCAAAGTACAAGATATTAAATAGTACGAAAGGACGTTCGAAAATCTGGAGCCAGGACCAAAGTCAACTCTCAACAAACGATGCAACGGAGCTAAAATTACAAGTCAACGGAGTACAAGAATATAATATAATATATAATTAATTATATAAATTTATATATATTATATTATATATATTAATTAATTCAACAGCCCATGTTTTGGAACGACTTGGAACAGTTTTTGGCGGCCATGCGATCGCATGGCCAGCATGAAGAAAACTCATGCGATCGCATGAGCTCCTGTAGCAGCTGACATCCTATAAATTTCGCGTGTTTTGGCCAAAAATATCACACATAATTCAATCTCTCACTCTCTCACGATATATATATATATATATATATATATATATATATATATATATATATATATATATATATATATATATATATATATATATATATATATATATATATATATATATATATATATATATATATAATTTTAATTTTAATTTAAGATTAATAATAATAAGGTTATGTTAGCGAATGTTGTAAGTGTGTAAGTTGAAATTCTGTCCGTGTAACGCTACGCTATTATTAATCATTGTAAGTTATGTTCAACCTTTTTAAATTAATGTCTCGTAGCTAAGTTATTTTTATGCTTATTTAAATTGAAGTAATCATGATGTTGGGCTAAATAGTAAAGACGGGATAATTGGGCTTTGTACCATAATTGGGGTTTGGACAAAAGAACGACACTTGTGAAAAATAGACTATGGGCTATTAATGGGCTTTATATTTGTTTAATTGAATAATAGTTCGTTAATTTAATATAAAGATTTACAATTGAACGTAATTATAAATAACCACATACACTCGATCGGACACGATGGACGGGATATTTATAAGTACTAATAATCGTTCATTTAACCGGACACGGGAATAGATTAATAGTCAATGGACTCATTAAAACAGGGGTGGATTACATGCAAGAACACTTGGTGTAATTGATAATAAAGTATTAAAACCTTATTACAGTTTAAGTCCCCAATTAGTTGGAATATTTGACTTCGGATATAAGGATAATTTGACGAGGACACTCGCACTTTATATTTATGACTGATGGACTGTTATGGACAAAAACCAGATGGACATATCGAATAATCCAGGACAAATGACAATTAACCCATGGTAATAAACTAAAATCAACACGTCAAACATCATGATTACGGAAGTTTAAATAAGCATAATTCCTTTATTTTATATCTCATCGCACTTTTATTTACTGTCATTTTATTTATCGTACTTTTAATTATCATACTTTTTAATTATCGTAATTTTATTTACCATCATTTTATTTATCGCACTTTAATTTATCGCACTTTAATTATTGTCATTTACTTTACGCTTTAAATTAAGTTATATTTATTTTTAATATTTTACATTAGGTTTTAACTGCGACTAAAGTTTTAAAATCGACAAACCGATCATTAAACGGTAAAAACCCCCTTTTATAATAATAATACTACTTATATATATATTTATATTTATACAAATATAGTTTAAAAATATAGCGTTAAACTTGGCTAGTTCCCTGTGGACGAACCGGACTTACTAAAAACTACACTACTGTACGATTAGGTACACTGTCTATAAGTGTTGTAGCAAGGTTTAGGTATATCCACTCTATAAATAAATAAATAACTTGTGTAAAATTGTATCGTATTTAATAGTTTTTCATAATAAATATATAACTATTTCGTACCCCTTCGCTTTAACATCAACACACAAGAATCAATTTCGATTTTCATGGCAATCAATCAAATCGAACAAATTAACGCATCTAACATTAATCACACATCAAGACTTGAGCAATAGACAACAAAAACTATGAAATACCAATAAAAATCTTATTTTGCAAATTAGGGTTTATGCAATTATACCTTTGATCGCGAAAAGGATTATATCAACGCGTAGAGCACGAAGGGAATTGCAAGTTTGATGTTCAAGGTTTTATCTAATTATGAAAGATTGAGGTTGCTAGGGTTGATGATGGTGTCGACGTGAATGGGAGAGGGAGAGCAGATAGCTGGTTTTTTTTTTTTTTTTTTTTTTTGTGATTAGGTTTATAGTTGTGTAGTGTTAGGTTAATAGGTTAACTAGTCTAAAACTTATACTTAGGCTCTAAACTCTCATAAGTTACACATAAGTCCCCAAAATTAGTTAAATTAGGGGAGGGGCATGGGGTTCGGCCGACCATGGCCCACCATGGTGTCCCGGGTTCTCGTTTTACAAAAGCATGTTGTCGTGGTCCGTTTCAAGTGCCGTTTAGACGTACCGAAGACCCAGAACGCTAAACCGATCGTTAAAACGCAACCAAACGTTTAATTTATTAAAAATCTAATAAATTAAATATTTTTAAAAAGTTAATAATTATTAAAATAATTATTAAAATAAACCCGAGCGTTTCGTTGCTCAAAAAGCAGTTATTCAAACTGTAACTTTTTTTATCGTATTTCTTTATCCAAAATATTTATTCAAATTAATATTAAATCATATTAATTATCGTAACCCTCCAAGGATCAAGTATGTATTTATTACACATAAATGTTAAGTAATCACCGTTAAATAAACTAACAGAAAGTTAACAGCAGTGACGGAAAAAGCAGGGTTATTACATTATCCACCTGTTATAAAATTTCGTCCCGAAATTTTAGTGAACGTCCGCTGAAGTAGTTTCCTCCGGAAACAGTTGCGGGTACTTTTATCTCATTTGATCTTCATGCTCCCACGTGAACTCTGGTCCTCTTCTCGCGTTCCACTGAACCTTAACCATAGAAATTCTGCTTTGCTTCAACTGTTTGACCTCACGGCCCAAGACTTCGACAGGTTCTTCAATATCATGAAGTTTGTCATCGATACGCAGTTCCTCTAAAGGAATAATCAAATTCTCGTCGGCTAAGCACTTCTTCAGGTTGGATACGTGAAAAGTGTCGTGTATACCACTGAATGCTTGTGGCAGTTTCAATCTGTAAGCTACTGGTCCAACCCTTTCAGTTATCTCGAACGGTCCAACATATCTAGGACTCAATTTACCTCGTTTCTCGAACCGTATAACACCCTTCCAAGGTGATACTTTCAGCATGAGTTTATCGCCAACTTGAAATTCTAAATCTTTCCGCCTAACATCGGCGTAACTCTTTTGATGACTCCGATCCGTTCTCAATCGTTCCTGAATCTGTAGGACTTTCTCCGTTGTCTCCTGGATAATCTCAGGACCTGTCAATTGACTATCTCCTAATTCGCTCCAACACACGGGAGATCTACCCTTCCTTCCCTACAACGTTTTGAAAGGTGCAGCTTTAATGCTCGTATGGTAGCTGTTATTGTATGAGAACTCAGCTAGTGGTAAGTACTTGTCCCATCCGTTTCCGAAATCAATGACACATGCTCGCAACATGTCCTTAAAAGTTTGAATGGTACGTTCGCTTTGTCCATCTGTCTGTGGGTGATATGTTGTACTCATATCTAAACGAGTCCCCATTGCTTGCTGTAGTGACTGCCAAAATCTGGAGGTGAATCTGCTATCGCGATCGGATACAATGGATATAGGTACTCCGTGTCTAGAAATGACTTCTTTAATGTAGACTTGAGCCAACTTCTCCATTTTATCAGTTTCTCTTTGTAACATCCCGTTTTTCTTCATACATGTCCGAGGTACGTAATTAATCTTTAGAATGTTCATACTTGGTTGTATAATTGTATAAATATGATTGTACGAAGCATGCATGATGGGTACCAAGCATGTACGTGTTGCTTGTTCGAATGTCGAAGAAACTGGACGTTGTTTGAGTTACAAGGTGTGTACGTACCTTTTCGACCCCAAATAAAGTTTGAGTTGATGTTTCAAAACCTTACCATTAGAAATAAAATCTTATTACGTTTCAAACGATATTTAATTCGTCAAAAACGGAGTTACGGTTTGAAAGTTACGACCAAAACAAGTGTCAGAAAAATGCGAAAAAGGGCCCAGGCGCAAATTGCGGCTGGTGGGCGCAATTTACGGCTGGCGGGGGTTCTTCAGCACCCAAATGGGCGTATTCTTGCGGCCACTTTTGCGGCTGGCCGCAAATTGCGGCCAGTAGGAGCAAATTGCGGCTAGAAATGTATTTTTGGTGATTTTCTTGATATTTTGAGTTTTAATGAGGGGTATTTGTGTCTTTTCACTTTGGGTCGGTTTGAGATCATCAAAACTTATCCAAGGCTCTTTCAAGCCTCATTTTCACCCATACAAAACACTCTCATCTTATTTTAGAGAGAGAGGGTGACTTTTAGAGTGAGAAAGCTTGATTTGGAGAAGAAGTGGAAATCTCAACAAAGTGCTAGTGTTAAAGTTGTTCATCTCGTTCTTGGCTACGTTTTAGGTGTAGTGGTAAGTTCTAACTTCAAATTTCATTGTTTGATTTGATATTCAAAGTTAGGGTTTGAACTTGGTTTGTTGAGAAACCCATTTAAACTCATGAAGTGAGTTTAGTGTTGCTAGTAATCGGGTTTTATAGTGTCGTTGGTGGATTTTGGGTTGGTTGATATTTTGGTCAAGTTTAAGGCTTGCAAAATGAGTTTAATCACTAGGTTTAGTGATTATGAAAGTATTGAAACACATTTGGGTTTATTTGGTTGACTAATTTTGAAATGGGTCAAAATTAGAGTTTATGTGTCAAATTGGGTAAGATAAGTGTTTAACACTTGTGATTTGGTTTAATTGGTGTATTAGGGGCATTTTCACTTGTGTTAGTGATTATTAGTTAGTTTGGGCATTTTTGGGACTTTGGTCAAAATGGGTTGACTTTGATTGGGCCGAATTTTGGCAATAACGCTAATTTTAGATAAATGGATATTAAACACTTTTGTTAAGTGTTAAATGACGTTTTTGAATGAAATAAATCATGGGAAGTGTTTTTGGGTTAAAATGACATTTTAACAAAAGTCAAACGTGGTCAAAAGCAATATGGGTCAATATTGCACGTGTTGGGATTTTTGGTGTAATTGGCGTTTGAAATGATTACTACCTAAGTAGTAATTTAGTGTTAAGACCTAAGTTTGATCTAATTGGTGTAAAGTATGATTTAGATTAAATTGTACTTCGTTGTGTTGGTCGGAATTACCACCCGTAGTGGTAATTGGTGAAGTCCACTTTAGGTGTCTAAATGGGCGGATTGTGAAAGTAGGTATAAACCCTTAGTTAAGGGTGTTGGCATTGAATTCTCTTGTAGAGAATGCATGTTGATTATGTGTATACCTATATGTGTATTATAGGTAAAGGTTTGCTCGGTTGCGTGTGGTGGAGATTTCGCGCATGGTTTGCAATGCTCGAGTTCACGAGGTGAGTGGAATAATTATATGCGTAGGTATATAATGTATTTATTTGTTGTAGTGTGAGATGTGTAGTGTCGATGTGCTAAGACACCACATTTCATGTGACGGGTGAAGTGTCGATGTGCTAAGACACCACTCAAAGTAAAGTAACGGATGAAGTGTCGACGTGTTAAACGCCATACGGGGTGAAGTATCGACGTGTTAAGATGCCACCCCAAGTAATATGAAGAGTGAAGTGTCGACATGTTAAGACACCACTCGGAGTGAAGTATCGACCTGTTAAGATGCCACTCCAAGAAATGTCAAGGGTGAAGTGTCGACGTGTTAAGACACCACCTGGGGTGAAGCATCGACGTGTTAAGATGCCACCCGTGGGGTTAGTGTACGACGTGTTAAGTACTCTAATGGTTGTTATGAACACCGATGGGAAATTTGAGTACCATCCCTTGTACGATTGGTTAACCATGGTTATGTGTTGTAGTGTAGCATAATATATTGTACGGTTATATATGCTATTATTTGTGCTAGCTTGTGGTAATGGATATTTAGCGTTATACTTTGCGATGGTATGATATTTGAATTGCTAGCATGTATGCGGTATTTGTATAAGTGTTTGCAAGTAAGTAGATTATATATGTACGTGTATAATTATTGCATTCACTAAGCTTCAAGCTTACCCCTCTCGTTGTTTACCTTTTTACAGGTATTGTGATTGTGAAGCTGGTTAGTCGTTAGACTAGATGCGTAGGAGCGCTTGGGCTCGATGGGGTAGCTTTCGGATATGGATGTGGATTGGGCATTTGGTAGATCCTCGGGATTATGCTCTTGGTATCGGGTTGGGCTATTGTGTCTTAACCGTGGTGTTGAATAAATGTTTCGAGGTCGTATTGTTTGGTTGTGTCAAGTCAAACCTTGTATGTGAAATACATTCTCGTAAGGATGTATGATGTCAATTGTAAACCAAGAGTCGAGATAAAACGTTAACGTGTTATTATGATAAATTGTATACGGAAAACTATTTTGAAATGGTTGTGTACTTGGGTGCTATTGGGACCTAACTTAAAAAAAATGTACTCCGTTTTTGGTTTATCGGATTGGGGTTGTTTCACTCTTATCGGTAAGAAGTGTGCAGATTTAGTGAGACGATCCACGATAACCCAAATAGTATCGTAACCTCCCATCGTTCTCGGTAGTTTTGTGATGAAGTCCACTGAAATACATTCCCACTTCCACTGGGGAATCTCTGGTTGAGTCAGTAACCCTGATGGTTTCTGGTGTTCCGCCTTGACCTTAGCGCAAGTCAAACACTTTCCGACATAGGTAGCAATGTCAGCTTTCAAATTTGGCCACCAATAAAACGCCTTCAAATCTTGGTACATTTTATCTGATCCCAGATGAATTGAGTACCTTGACTTGTGTGCTTCCTCCAACACTAGTTCTCTCAATCCACCAAACCGTGGTACCCAGATTCAGTTAGCAAAATACCGTGTTCCATCCTCTTTAATGTCGAATTTCTTATCCATCCATCTAATAAATTCAACATCAACATTCTCTTGTTTCACGGCCTCCCGTTGTGCTTCGCGGATCTGTGATGTGAGATTCGAACGGACAACTATATTAAGAGCTTTAACTCTGAGAGGTTTCTCTCTCTCTCTCTTTTCTGCTCAAAGCATCCGCCGCAACATTCGTTTTGCCTGGATGGTATTGGAGTTCACAATTATAATCATTAAGTAGTTCCATCCAACGTCGTTATCTCATGTTGAACTGTTTCTGATCAAATATATGCTGTAAACTCTTATGGTCGGTGAAGATAGTAAACTTGGTTCCATACAGGTAGTGTCTCCACATATTAAGTGCAAAGACAACAGCTCCTAGTTCAAGGTCGTGCGTAGTGTAGTTCTGCTCGCGAATCTTTAACTATCGTGATCCATAAGCAATAACCTTGTTTCGTTACATAAGCACGCAACCCATTCCTTGACGTGAGGCATCACAATAAACAACAAAATCTTCACTTCCCTCGGGTAGTGACAATATCGGTGCAGTTGTTAACTTCTCCTTTAACAACTGAAATGCAGATTCCTGCTCTTCTGACCACTCATACCTCTTGCCTTTATGAGTCAACGCAGTTAATAGTCGGGCAATTATGACGACCCGGAAATTTTCGACCAAATTTAAACTTAATCTTTATATGATTTCGACATGATAAGCAAAGTCTGTAATGTTAAGCCCCAAAAATTTTGAACTGTTTTCATAAATTCAATTAACCATTGACTATGCCCGACGATTCACGAACAACCTAAATATAGATATGTATATATAAATGTATGTGAATATATATATATAACTTGATAACATGAAGTACATTAATAAAATATTATACGACTTAGTTACTAGAATTAGAAATGTAAAATAATTTATGATAAATAGTAAAACTCATTATGTAAAAATTATATAGTATTTTAGAATGTATATATAATCATATAAACTTCGAGTACATTAATTAGAAATACTGATTTTATTTCTCATAACGAAGTTGGTAACGAATATTTATATATTAATAATTGTAGGATGATATGTGTAATATATATACATAATTATTATATGAATTTTGTAATATAAATAATTTCTAAATATTATAAGTAGAAGTTTATAATATTTATTTATATGTAGATAATTACAAATTAAAATATAGTTGATGTATAAATATTAATATTACTACTCTCATTATTAATATCAATATTAATATCAAGTTTTATTAATATTTTTAGTATTAATTTTATTTTCATTAAGAGTATTTTATTAATAATATATTTATATTTATTAATTATTTATTAATATTAGATATAAATATAATCAATTATGCATTCTGTTAGAAATCAACATCAGCCATTTAAATCTTTATTCCCCTTCATGATTCTCATGATTAATGGTCGACCACCATCTTTCTTTTTACTCAACATCCATCGCCATCCTCTATTACACTTCATTTATTTAATCAATCTCCACTTTCTTTCACTTCTTCTTTTCACTTTATGTTAGGACTTCACATCTCTTCACTTTCTATATACACAATTACATACACATAGATGCAGATCACTTCTCCATATCTCTCTCTCCCTCACTATTTCTCCTCTTTGTAAACTTAAAAATCCTTTACAACCGACACTCTATGACCACCTTAAACCCTCTTCATCGCCACCCTACAAATCAAACCCATCACCACCAAACGCCACCTAAGTCACCATCCCAAATAGGAAATCTTTGCAAATTATACGAACTATCGATACTCCTGCTTCTTTTATGTTTTATGTCAACCACAACCTTCATCACCATGATCATCACCCACTTGTTCACTATCATTTCTGTACAAATCCACCAAAAACTTAAAACCTATTTGGTGCTACATTCTTATCACAAGTTATAATCATGTTTGATCTAACATCATTGTATACCTCCTGTTGTTCCCGATCAAAACCCGAACTGCAGCCTTCAATTTTCTATTTCTACTTAAAACAACTACAACCACCTTGATAACTACAAGCACCACCCTAACGATCACCACACCCGTTTAACATTCACGACCACCACTATAACAGCAATTATTATTCACTGTTGCTGCAACTTTTATTTGCTTGTAGGGATCGAACAAGTTCACCAAAACAACCTCCAAGCTACCACTGTTCGTTTCCTTACTTATTTTTTTATGGACCTGTGCATATATGAGAACACCAACATAAACACATACATTATAATTAAGTGATACTATTGCTGTTCTGGGTCGATTCAAACACCAACGATATCATCACCAAAAATTGAAGTTGTTTTCGTAACCATCCAGAAACACCACTATCAACAAACAACAACACCACTATAGTGTTATGTAATTGTACCTATGTTAAATAAACCAAAGTATAAACCCATCGTTTATATAACTCCTTCTCCTTCTTCAATCAACCCGTCACCTTCCATCATCATTAAACCCATCATCTGCAACTTTAAATAGTTCGACTGCTGCTGCTATGATTGTCTTCTATTTCTGGCCGATGGACAAAACAACCATGAAACGCCAAACTTTATCACTAAACCCACGTGAAACTATTGCTGTCCTTCTTCTATTTTAAGTCAAAAACCCATCTAAACTGTTAGAAAAACTTCACCACATACAATTACTGCTACAGCCTGCTTTCTATTTTTCTAACCTATTCAAACCCCACACATCTCAAACCTAAAACCCACAACTATCCCTATCGAATACCCCTTACTGTTGCTGCATCGTATTTTTTTCAGCCGTCACCTTAAAACCACCATAAAGTACCTATTAATATGCCGCTAGTATCTGTTCTCTTATTGAATTCATCACCATGACAGCCACCACTATCCAACCGCCACCACCACACCTGCAAATTCCTACCACTGCAGTACTTCTGTTAAGTTATGTCGTTATAGATAAAGGATGACGATGACAATAATTGATCATAATAAATGATGAGGAGAATAAAATGATTCCATTTCTATTCATATTATTTCTTTTCCTTGTCGACATTGAACCACGACAAACCTGTCGTGAATCATGGGGAACAGATGGGGTATCCAAGAAAATTTGTGGGTTCCAGTTCATTATATCTCTGGCCACTCAATTTTATATATTGTATCATATTGAATCAAATCCTTTAATTGTTTTGATATTGGGTCACGGTTATATTTTCAATTAGGCCGAATTTCCTTTTTCTAACTGGGCCGAACACTTGTGTTTTCTATATGGGCCGTATTTTGTTTATTGGGCCGAGACCCACTTGTTTAAGGTTGGGCTGAGACTGATGGAACGTAATATATATACATGGGTTACAAACAAATTCAGAAAAATGAAAACAGATGGACAGTTAGGAGTGTTTGTTGGGTAAGCGAGAGGTCGCGGGTTCGAGCCTGGTCTATGTCATTTTTTTTTAGAAAGCTTGTTCTTCAAAGGTTGTATTCTATTTTTATTATTATTATTATTATTATTATTATTATTATTATTATTATTATTATTATTATTATTATTATTATTATTATTATTATTATTATAATTATTATTAATCTTAACATTATTATTTTTATTATTATTATTATCATAAGTATTAGTATTACTAGTAATAGTATTATTATCATTATAGTTATTAATATAAATATTAGTATTATTATTATTATTATTATTATTATTAGTAAAATCATTATTTTTATAGTTATTATTATTAGTATTAATAATATTTTTATTTTTAACATTATTATTATTATTATTATTATTATTATTATTATTATTATTATAATCATTATTAACATATATAATTATTTTTATTATTATAAGTATTATCATTTTTATTAACATTACTATATAATATTAAAATATTTTAATATTTAAAGAAGTAAACTCACTGTAGTAATAAGTAAATACTAATTAGTTATTTAAAATGAATAATATAAATATATCTAATTTACTATTTTAATATAACAAGTTATGGATTTTTTTAATATTAATAAAGTTATATAAATACTAATTATTTTAAATATGTATATACAAAGTAAGTATATAGGATATATAACTTAAGATATAATATATGAATTTGTTCGATTACAACTATATGTGTTAATATATATAAATGATATAGGTTCGTGAATCCGAGGCCAACCCTGCATTGTTCAGTTCCGTCGTATGAATATTTTTACTACAAAATATAGTATTGTGAGTTTCATTTGCTCCCTTTTTAAATGCTTTTGCAATATATATTTTTGGGACTGAGAATACATGCGCTGCATTTATAACTATTTTACAAAATAGACACAAGTAATCGAAACTACATTATATGGTTGAATTATCGAATCGAATATGCCCCTTTTTAGTCTGATAATCTAAGAATTAGGGAACAGACACCCTAATTGACGTGAATCCTAAAGATAGATCTATCGGGCCCAACAAGCCCCATCCAAAGTACCGGATGCTTTAGTACTTCGAATTTATCATGTCCGAAGGGAGTCCCAGAATGATGGGGATATTCTATATGCATCTTGTTAAGGTCGATTACCAGGTGTTCAATCCATATGAATGATTTTTGTCTCTATGTATGGGACGTATATTTATGAGAAATGGAAATGAAATCTTGTGGTCTATTATATTATTAGAAAAGATTGTTTATGATAAACTAATGAACTCACCAACCTTTTGGTTGACACTTTAAAGCATGTTTATTCTCAGGTATGAAAGAAATCTTCCGCTGTGCTTTTGCTCATTTTAGATATATTACTTGGAGTCATTCATGACATATTTCAAAAGACGTTGCATTCGAGTCGTTGAGTTCATCATGATTATTATTAAGTCAATTATAGATTGGATATATTCTAAAATGGTATGCATGCCTGTCAACTTCCGATGTGATGAAAGTTTGTCTTTTAAAAATGAATGCAATGTTTGTAAAATGTATCATATAGAGGTCAAGTACCTCACGATGTAACCAAATGTAATGTATTCGTCCAGATAGATTAGGACGGGTCATTAGAGCAATCTTGGAAAATCCTTCAATGAATTTTCTGTAGTAACCAGCTAGACCCAAAAAATGCCGGATCTGAGTTGGTGTCTTCGGGGTTTCCCAATTCTTAACTGTCTCTATCTTTGCTGGATCGACCTGTATTCCCTTGGCCCCTACCATGTGACCAAGAAATTGTACCTCGGGTAGCCAAAAGTCACACTTAGAGAACTTTGCATACAATTGCTCTTTTCTAAGCGTAGTTAATATCGAACGTAGATGATGTTCGTGTTCTTCTTTATTCTTGGAATACACCAATATATCGTCAATAAACACAATGACAAATTTATCTAGGTATGGCTTACACACACGGTTCATGAGATCCATGAACACTGCTGGTGCGTTCGTCAAACCAAACGCCATCACCGTAAACTCATAATGTCCATAGCGTGTTCAAAACGCTGTCTTCGGGACATCAGCTTCTTTGACTCTCAATTAGTGATATTCGGATCTCAAATTAATCTTTGAGTAACAACTAGATCCCTGTAGTTAATCAAATAAGTCATCAATCCTCGGTAGCGGATACCGATTCTTGATTGTTAACTTGTTCAATTCTCTGTAGTCGATGCACAATCTCATCGACCCATCCTTCTTTTTACAAAAAAGACCGGAGCTCCAACTCGGAAATTCATGGCTATGTGACCCACCTTCTAGTACCTGTCACAAATTAGGTCATTACAACCCTGATGTTCTTCACCATGGGAAGCTCTTGTAGTTCTAAAGGTGCAAGCCCGTATATTGTACGCGTAACGGGTGCAGCTGTTGGCACCAAATCAATCCGAAATTCGACTTCACAGTGGGGTGGACGTGTGATGTGCGTAGAGGTGTATACGAAATAGTTATATATTTATTATGAAATATTATTAAATACGATACATTTTTACACAAGTTATTTATTTATTTATAGAGTGGATATACCTAAACCTTGCTACAACACTTATAGGCAGTGTACCTAATCGTACAGTAGTGTAGTTTTTAGTAAGTCCGGTTCGTTCCACAGGGAGCTAGCCAAATTTAACGCTATATTTTTAAAAACTATATTTGTATATAAATAAGTAGTTTTATTATTATATAAGGGGGTTTTTACCGTTTAATGACCGGTTTGTCGATTTTAAAACTTAAGTCGCAGTTAAAACCTAATGTAAAATATTAAAAATAAAAATAACTTAATTTAAAGCGTAAAGTAAATGACAATAATTAAAGTGCGATAAATTAAAGTGCGATAAATAAAATGCCAATAAATAAAATTGCGATAATTAAAAAGTACGATAATTAAAATACCAATAAATGAATTATGCTTATTTAAACTTCCGTAATCATGATGTTTGACGTGTTGATTTTAGTTTATTACCATGGGTTAATTGTCCTTTATCCTGAATTATTCAATATGTCCATCTAGTTTTTGTCCATAACAGTCCATCAGTCATAAATATAAAGTGCGAGTGTCCTCGTCAAATTATTCTTATATCCGAAGTCAAATATTCCAACTAATTGGGGACTTAAACTATAATTACACCGATTTTCCTTGTATGTAAATCACCCCTGTTTTAATAAGTCCATTGACTATTAATCCATTCCCATGTCTGGTTAAATGAACGATTATTAGTACTTATAAATATCCCGCCCATCGTGTCCGATCGAGTGTATATGGTTATTTATAGGTACGTCCAATTGTAAATCTTTATATTAAATTAACAAACTATCATTTAATTAAACAAATATAAAGCCCATTAATAGCCCATAGTCTAATTTCCACAAGTGTCGTTCTTTTGTCCAAACCCCAATTATGGTACAAAGCCCAATTACCCCGTCTTTAATATTTAGCCCAACATTATGATTACTTCAATTTAAATAAGCATAATAATAACTTAGCTACGAGACATTAATTTAAAAAGGTTGAACATAACTTACAATGATTAATAATAGCGTAGCGTTACATGGACAGAATTTCGACTTACACACTTACAACATTCGCTAACATACCCTTATTATTATTAAAATTAAAATTAAAATTAAAATTATAATATATATATATATATATATATATATATATATATATATATATATATATATATATATTACGTTGAGAGATAGAGAAGAGAAAAAGATGTAAACATTCGACCGAAAATGCTGAAATTTATAGATGTGGCCAGGCATCTGCTGCCATGCGATCGCATGGATTTTTCACTTCCAGGCCATGCGATCGCATGGCCTGCTTTTCCAGCTCACATTGATTTGTTTTCTTTGTTTGCCGACAGTTTTATTAAATAATATAATATATATATAATTTTAAGAATTAATTATATATTATATTATATTCATGTGCATAGTTGACTTGTAATTTTTAATCCGTTGCGTCGAGCGTTGAGAGTTGACTCTGGTCCCGGTACCGGATTTTTGAACGTCCTTGCGTACAATTTAATATCTTGTATTTTGCGTTTTGCGGCTCGTACTCTTGTAACTTTTAAACGTTTCTCATCAATAATTTGAACCACTTTGATTGTACTTTGTACTTTTTAGCTTTTTGGTCGTTTGCGTCTTCAAATCATCGAATCTGTCTTTTGTCTTCACCTTTTATTATTTAAACGAATATCACTTGTAAATAGAACAATTGCAACTAAAAGCTTGTATTTCTTGAAGGATAATGCTATGAAATATATGTTCATTTTTATCATTATCAAATATTCCCACACTTGAGCATTGCTTGTCCTCAAGCAATATAGTCTTGAAATAAAAATACTAGAATCACTTCTTTATTCTTCACACTTTGTACATCAGTAATTTCTATATGGCGGTATGAACAATGGTAGTAACGATGTGGTTTACAGTCCCACATGACTATGAAAATTTAGATCCTTAAGGAAATTGGATCTTTATGAAAACATTTGATCTTTTGAAAATTAAATCTAGCTTTTACCTTAGATAAGTTTTCCAGAATAACCCTTTATCGGTGTTTGCAAATTGTTTTTGTGGGTTTTGTGGGTTTCAGATTTGAAAATTTTAGCTCAAAACTTGCGGTTTTGTGTCACCCACTTGCTAACCTTGTATTGGAAAAGCAACACGTCCAGTATACTTGCTCCGTATATTACCTTTCGGTAAACTACCGTCTAGTTGTAAAGGAAAGCGTTGAACAAGCAACTGTTAAGGCAATGTCCCGTGACATGCTTTTAATTATGGTCTATATCGTGTCGGATGCAATTACTATCCTTTGTAGGAGCAATAGTAAAGATCACCCTATAGTTTTTCGGTCTGGCACAAAGTCCTGTCTTTGACCATGCTATGCAACCACCGTTCTTACGGTTGACACCCGATTTGGTTCAGGTGACCTAATGAATTCCAGGTGAATTCCTAGGATTTTACGTTCAATGGTAATGAAGGCATTAAAAATGGGTTTTCAGAAAATAAATCGGTTTGTAATTTTGATCAAAATATTTTCTCGTTCAAGCTCGAGTTTAGATATCATCGAATTCCATGAGTTTGTAATTCTCAATCTTTAAGGTCAATCTCAAGGATTGAGTGATATCAGGCTTAAAAGCTGATTTTTACTCTTTAAGGAGATTATCCTTACTGGGGGTCTGATTCATTAGTCTTATCAAGCTAATTTGCACGGCGCCCTCCCCATTTTACGAGACAGATTCTCTCATAGTTAGGATAAGTCTGACCACTTGGCGACCCTGTTTGATGCTGAGGTCCTTGGATTTCCAGCTGATTTTCGAGAAAACTTTTCAAGATTTTTTGTAGACTCTACAACTGGTCTGGACGACAACTTCCTGACCTAAATCAAGAAGCGCGTGTCTTTTTCGGAAGACTTTACTTTCTTTTAATGATGGAATTGATTCATCGTGTAGATCCATCTTTCTTTCAAATATATTACAATTTACCGGTTAAAACGGTTAATTTTGTCCAAAACAAAAGTATCTTCAATTATTTGTACAAAAATTTGTGATATATGTTTTAAATAACTTGGTAATTTTCCCACACTTGGCTTTTATTTTCTTTTCTTTGCCTTTTTATTGTCCTCTATTCTTTTTTAAATGAATTCTAACATTTTGGGTTGTTTCTCAATTTATGTCCTTTCCGAGGTAACAATAATTTCGGTGTTAACACTTAGTTTTATCGCTCATAAATATGTATAAACATGATTTTGAGTTCATTTAATTGAAAATTTTGAAAATTTTTTACTAGAATTGGGTAGTCGGTATATAAGACTAGGGATGTTCTTTATTATCAGAGAGCACTAAATTCTAATACAACTACTGCGTTACTAGTATTTTTAATGGTAACCAAGTGTATAAGTCAAAAATTTTAAAAAACCAAAAGAATTTAACCCCTTCCCACACTTAAGATCTTGCAATGCCCTCATTTGCAAGAAATCAGTAACAATTTAAATTATTGAGGGTGATTAGGGTAGAAAAATGATTAAATTTTACCAAAGTTTCCAAACATATTGGCGTTTGTTTGCTGAATGATAAATGGTGCACATCATTTGTTCATTCCGTCTTGTTGTTACATCACATTTGTTTTTCATTTTGTCGTCAAAATTAGTAACTTTTGCTGAACTTAATGCCAGTCTTTGAAAATGCGCTGTTTTACCCTGTTGTGTACAATTGACAAAATACATACATACAAATAATAACATGCATGGTAATTTGAAATGGGACTTAATATTCCACTTTCAAATCAAATATGAAATATTAGTACAAAATAATATTAAACATTACATTAAAGTATCACAATATCATATGTTTAAACATAAATAAATAAAAATAATAAAAAGATAAAAAACATAGAAATAACCAACGGAACTATATCAATCTGGATAGGGGTTCGAGTTCATGTCGTCGGGCGGGTTCCATGGTTGATTATAGGTGTACTGATAGGCCTGGTTAGGGTCGTAGAGAGTAAATGGTGGTCGCATATCGGGCTGGTATGGAGGATAGTAAGCAGGTTGGGTCAGTACGTAGTGATCCTGAGGTGATAGCTGGCTCATGATCTGATGCTGATGATAGTGCCATCTATCATGTTGTCGTTGCCTAGAATGCTCGTACACATCCTGGGCGTGCCACTGCTCGTATCGACTAGGTCTATCCTCGTTTGTCATTTCTACCTCATATATACGCTGGTAGACGTCAGTCATAGCCTCCCTAATGACATCCCTAATGTCATCCACTTCCTCCATTTCCTCATCCGAACCTCTCTCTACCTGTGGATGATTACCATCATATGGTACTGCCTGATTGCGTCTGCTCTTTAATACCTTAGCACCCTGATAGACCTTCAATCCTAAAGTATCATCCTATTCCCTACATACCATAAGTGGACCCCCTTGATCCCTATCTACACCCAAATACTCTCCAATGAGAGTAATAAAAATACCTCTTCCTATTACTCCCTCATCCTGTATTCCTGCCACTACTTTGGACAGATAAAAACCAACACAATAGGGGATATTAACAAAGCTTTTAGGGTTTCGAATACACTTAAGGTAAAATAAATCCTGTAATGTCATCTTCCCCTTGTTTTTACCTCTTTGTGTAATCGAATTAGCTAAAAATCAATGTATAATACGTAGCTCTGCTTTGTTAATTTTTAAATAGGAGTGTCTTCCTCCTAGCGTAAAAACATTATAATCTGACATACGCCTCCAGACGGCATCTGCGTCAAAATTCCTATCTACCCGCTCCCCATGATAAATCAAATTTGTACAATCAGGTAGTAGTAATTCACCAGGAGTGTAAATCTGTAAAGCCCTGGCCATGTCCAGCATGGACATCCTATACATCCTACGGCCAAGTATAAATCTAAGAAAACTTCTATCATCTAACCTAACTACATCCGCATTAAGTGAAATAGTACTCATAAGCTCAACACACCATTCCTTATATACAGGCCTACGAATGGTGAATAAACATTCCCAATCGGAAAAAGAAGAGCTGTCATACCTTTGGATCAGATGCAGTCTAACTTAGTTAACTAGTTGGACCATTTCCAAAGGCTCCCAATCGATTACCCTCGGTACTTCTACATTTTTTGTTACCAGTTTAAATTTGTTACTTAGGTACGTCGGGTAATCTCTCCAACTTCGATCCAATCTCAAATTGGGATGCAACTGTTCTTCATGAATCGTTGGGTGAGCTATTATCGAATGAATCGGAAAAATTACGTAGGCATTAACATATTCTTGTTGCGGATCATAATATGGTACGTGTTGATCAGGTTGTTGTTGTTGTTCCTGTTGTTGCTCCTGTTCAGCTTCTGGTTCATATTGTGGCTCATATTGCATTTCTGTTTCAGGTTCTGGAGCAGGTTGCCTAGATGATGATGATGCACCATCAGTATCGGTATTTTTCTGCAAAACACATTAAACACAAAATTTGTGCATCCAAATATGCATAAGTGTTAGCAAAATAACAACTTGAAACAATTACAATAACATGTTCAATCAAAATTAAACTTATACATATTTTCGCAATTTTTACAATTCTACACTTTTTCAAATAAGCATATATGAAAATGTTTACAAAGTTAATAAGCATTCTACTCAAATAACATGTCAAAATAACTATTACTAGCAATTAAACAAGTTTCAAATGGCATTTACATCAATTTAATCAAGTTCATGAATTTTAGACCTAAAAAGTCTACTTTAATTTTCAAAAATCATGTTTAGGATCAAAGTTTGGATCATTTAGCTACCTAAACATGTTACACTACTTAATTTAGCAATAATTCATGCCAAAAATTGGTCATAACCTGTTTATATCAAAAAGCCCCAAATTGCTCAAGAACACAAACCCTAGATTTCTAGAAATTTTAAAGTTTTTGGCTTCAAATCATGTTAAATAGCATCAATCTAGGTTATACATGCATAATATACTAACAATTTAACTCTAATTACACTAGAAATTAACAAAATCAAATTAGGTAAAATATTGGTAATTATCACAAAAATTAATAAATTTAAGAGTTTAGGTGTGTAATTTTTACCTTCTTGCTAAAAAATCCGAACCTAGGCATGATTAGAGCGGATTGTAGGACGAAATTTGGTGAATTTTGGTGAAAAAATGAAGATTTTAGTGGTGTTTTGGAGAGTATGCTCGTATATGTGTGTGTAAAATGTGGGGAGCAAAAGCAGAACTCGATGGAAGTTTTGTACCTGACCTGCATTTGGTCTCCATGCGACCGCATGGATTCCAAGTGCAAACCCCATGCGATCGCATGGGGTGTAGGGTTTTTTTTTTTTTTTTTTTATAAAAACCTTATACTTTTAAAACATAAATCAATAAATTTTAAAAATTTGTTTCTTTTTAGGAGTGAGGGCGTTTCGGATCGTTGTCCTAGTCCGTCTCTCAACAAAATTTTAAAATTTGTTACTTTTTAAGCGTCTTTTTAAAAGCAAAGATTTTTGGATTTTTTTTAAATGTTTTTGGCATACTTTAATTCAATAAGATTAAAAATAATGATAATAAAAGTTCTCGTCCCACCCTTGGGTAAAGCAATTTCGGTTCAACGACCTAGTTTTCAACTTACGACGAATTTTAAAAATCATATTTTTAACTTAGTGAAATAAAATAAATTTTTGTTTTTAAATTCACACCAAACTTAAATTTAAAATGCATAAAATTAAAATTTCATATTATTAAAATTAAAAATTCACACCAAATTTATATTATATTTTTGTTTTTATACATACAAACTTATATTAAAAATATTAATTTTTCAAATATTTACAAACTTAAATATATTGATTTTAAAAAGTTTACAATATTAGTTTAATATTTATATATTAATTTTAAAAACATGGTAAAAAAATTAAAATTCAAAATCTTTTTGGTCTTTTATCCCACTTTAATCAATCAAATATTATCAAAAATATACGTCCCTCTTTTCGGTAAAGTAATTTCGGCTATATTATCTAGTTTTACTCCTGACGAATTTCTGAAATATTTTGAGTTGATTGATTAAAGATATTTATACCTTAAGAATAAACGGTAAATTTCGCAGTGATGTAATAAATTTTTATATGATATCAATAATTTCGGTTACGCATACCTAATTTTATTGAATACCAATTTAATACTTTATAGCGAACGATTCAGCGTTTATTATCAAAAGGTTAAAAGCAATAAAAATAAAAACTGTACATACTTACATGTGAGAAAGAATTCTACTTTAGCCGACTCATAGGAGAGTCGTGTGATTTGATTTTCCATAGCTACGTAAGCATAACCTCGATTCTTCAATATCTTTTCTTCTAATAATATGAACGGTACTTCTCTGCATAGAGTAACAAATTCGGTATTTGAATATGTTTGAGTATTTGAACATTTACCTTCGTGTGACCATTTTCCGCATTTATAACATCTTTCAAGGTGCCGTGCTCTTCTTTTTGTTGCAGATTTTGATTTTTCTTTACCAAAATGTATCTTATGATGATCTTTTCTGAGTTCTTTTCTTACTCCGTCCATTTTGCCTCTTATGAAGGATACCAGTTCACTCGGAAGGGTGTCATTATTACGTTTAGTAATCATAGCGTGTAGCATTAGACCATGGTTCAGATCAAAGGAATTCTTCATCTCGTAAAACCTAAAAAAAATAAAAATTCAGAATGGGGGGAGAAGACTAGTTCTTTAGGGTCTGCTAGGGAAAGACCATTCGGATTCCATTCTCGAGAACTACACGAAAACAGAATATCTAACTCTAACAGAAATATATATTACTCTAAAAAGATTCGAACCTTCCCACACTTAGTTAGCTGTGGTATCGAAATTGTGATTAACTTCATCTTCAACTTCCATTGGATTATCTATGTAATGTTTAACTCTGTGACCATTAACCTTAAATTCAATCCCATTTGAATTTATTAATTCTACTGTTTCGTACGGGAAAACTCTTTTGACTATGAATGGTCCAGACCATCTTGATTTCAATTTTCCAGGAAATAGCTTGAATCGTGAATTGAAAAGAAGAACTCTGTCTCCTTCTTTAAATTCTTTTGAACTTCTGATTCTTTTATCATGCCATTTCTTCGTTCTTTCTTTATAGATTAACGAATTTTCGTATGCTTCATGTCTTAATTCTTCTAATTCGTTTAGTTGACTTAACCGTAGACGTCCAGCTTTATGTAAATCAAGATTACATGTCTTCAAAGCCCAAAATGTTTTGTGCTCAATTTCTACTGGAAGGTGACATGCTTTTCCATAAACGAGTTTGAAAGGTGTGGTTCCAATTGGAGTTTTGTAGGCTGTTCTAAAAGCCCAGAGTGCATCCTCCAATTTCATGGACCATTCCTTCGGATTTGATCCTACGGTTTTCTCTAGAATACGTTTTAAAGCTCGATTGGTATTTTCAACTTGTCCACTTGTTTGTGGATGATAAGCGGTTGAGATTTTATGAGTTACTCCATATCTTTTGAGAACTTTCTCAAGTTGATTGTTATAAAAATGAGTACCCCGATCACTTATTAAAGCTTTCAGTGTTCCGAACCTTGCAAAAAGACGTTTTAAAAAGTTGACTACAACTCGTGCATCATTAGTTGGAAGAGCTTGTGCTTCCGCCCATTTAGATACATAATCAATGGCAACGAGAATGTATAGATTATTATGAGATTTTGGAAATGGACCCATAAAGTCAATACCCCAAACGTCAAATACTTCACATACTTGAATGACATTTTGTGGCATTTTATCACGTTGACTTATTTTTCTGGACCTTTGACAAGCATCACAGGATTTGCAAAGAAGGTGTGCGTCTTTGAAAATTGTAGGCCAATAGAATCCAGCATCGTAAACTTTTCTTGCTGTGAGTTGAGGCCCATAATGCCCTCCTGTTGGTCCTGTGTGACAATGGTTTAAGATTTGACTGGCTTCATCTCCGAATACACATTGGCGTATTATTCCATCGGGACAACTTTTAAACAAATGTGGATCTTCCCAGAAATAGTGTTTTATATCACTAAAGAATTTCTTTCATTTTTGGTACGACAATCCTTTTTCAAGGAATCCACATACTAAGTAGTTTGCATAGTCTGCAAACCATGGAATTTCACTATAATCTATCTTCAATAGATATTCATCAGGAAAGTTATCTTGTATGGCTGATTCATTTAGAACTTCTAATTCAGGATTTTCAAGACGAGAAAGATGATCAGCGGCGAGATTCTCTGCTCTCTTTTTGTCTCGGATTTCAATATCGAACTCTTGTAAGAGTAAGATCCAACGGATTAATCATGGTTTGGCATCTTGTTTCGAAAATAGGTATCTAAGAGCAGAATGGTCGGTATAGACCACCGTTTTAGCTAAAACTAGATATGAACGAAATTTGTCAAAAGCAAAGACAATAGCAAGGAGTTCTTTTTCAGTAGTTGTGTAATTCGTTTGTGCTCCTTGTAATGTCTTACTAGCATAATATATAGGTTGAAATCATTTTTCAATCCTTTATCCTAAAACGGCTCCCATTGCAAAATCACTTGCATCGCACATAAGTTCAAACGGTAGATTCCAATTTGGAGTTATCATGATCGGCGCATTAGTGAGTTTTTTTTTAAGAATATTAAAAGATTTGATGCATTCATCTGAAAAGATGAATGGAGCATCCTTTTCTAAGAGTTTATTCATAGGAGTGGCAATTTTAGAAAAATCTTTTATGAAACGTCGGTAAAAACCGGCATGCCCTTGAAAACTCCTAACTCCTCTAACATAGGTGGGATGTGGAAGTTTAGCAATTACATCTACTTTAGCTCTATCCACTTCAATTCCTTCCTTTGAAATTTTATGACCAAGAACGATGCCTTCTTTAACCATGAAATGGCATTTCTCCCAATTAAGTACTAGATTTGATTGTTCGCATCTAATAAGCATTCATTCAAGATTAACTAGACATGTTTCAAATGTATCACCGAAGACTGAAAATTCATCCATGAATACTTCCATGCATTCTTCTATCATGTCGTGAAAAATTGCCATCATGCACCTTTGAAATGTCGCAGGGGCGTTGCAAAGTCCAAATGACATGCGTTTGTAAGCAAAAGTACCATAAGGACATGTGAACGTGGTTTTCTCTTGGTCCTCGGGTGCTATTGGAATTTGAAAGTATCCGAAAAAATCGTCAAGAAAACAATAGTAACTATTTTCGGCTAATCTTTCCAACATTTGATCAATGAAAGGTAAGGGAAAGTGATCTTTTCTGGTGGCGTCATTTAATTTTCTATAATTAATACAAACAGGCCATCCTATTACAGTCCTAGTAGGAATAAGCTCATTTTTCTCATTTGTGATGACAGTCATGCCACCCTTCTTAGGTACGCATTGAACTGGGCTTACCCATGGACTATCAGAGATTGGATAAATTAAACCTGCATCGAGCAGTTTAATAATTTCTTTCTTAACAACATCTTGCATATTAGGGTATAGTCTTCGTTGGCGTTGCACATACGTTTTATGACCTTCTTCCATAAGGATTTTATGTGTGCAATACGAAGGACTTATTCCTTTAATATCATGAATCTTCCATGCAATAGCTGGTTTATGAGCTTTTAGCACAGAAATGAGTTGAGATTTTTCGTTTTCCGTAAAAGAAGACGATATTATTACAGGTAATTCAGATTCACCATGTAAATAAGCGTATTCCAAATGCTTTGGAAGTGGCTTTAACTCTAATGTCGGTGGTTCTTCTATCGATGATTTGTATCGATATCTGTCTTCCTCTTTTAGCACTTGAATTTCTTCTGTTGTTGGTTCATATCCATTAGCCATAAGTGTAGCTAACATTTCAGTTTCATCAATTGGTTCAGTTCTTTCTCCTAAAGAACATTCTCCTGTTCCTTGTAATTCTGGAAATTCTTCTAACAATTCTGCATGTGAATCTATAGTTTGAATATAATAACATGTATCATCTGCAGATTGCGGTTGTTGCATGGCTCTATCAATAGAAAAGGTAACACTCTCGTCCTCTATACTTAGGGTCAGTTTCTTACCGAACACGTCTATTATTGCTTTAGCCGTGTTTAAGAATGGTCTTCATAATATGAGAGGAACTCAAGAATCTTCTTCCATGTCCAGAATAACAAAATCTACTGGAAATACTAAAGTACCAACTTTAACTAGCATGTTCTCCATTATCCCTCTAGGATATTTTACTAATCGATCTGCTAGTTGTATACTTATTCGTGTTGGTTTCAATTCTCCAAGGTCTAGTTTAGCGTATAGTGAATACGGCATTAAATTTATACTAGCTCCTAAGTCTGCTAATGCTTCTATTGAACTAAGACTACCCAGAAAACATGAAATTGTAAAACTTCCTGGATCTGATAATTTTTCTGGTATCTTATTCAACAGCACTGCAGAACAATTAGCATTCATTGTAACAGCCGAGAGTTCTTCCATTTTCTTTCTATTTGTGATTAGATCTTTTAAGAATTTAGCATATCTAGGCATTACTGAAATCACATCAATGAAAGGAAGATTGACATTTATCTGTTTAAACATATCCAAGAATTTGGATTGCTCGGCTTCAAGTCTTTCTTTTCTCATTTTACTTGAGTAAGGAAGTGGTGGTTGGTATGGTTTAACATAAGGTTTTGCCTTAACTGTGTTTTCTTCATTAACCTTTTCAACTACCGGTTCTGTTTCCTTATCTTGCTCAGATTGTGGTTCTTGTGTAGTAGGAATAGTGTCATCAGAAATTACAGGTATTTCAGGTGGTTTAAGTGTAATACCACTTCTAGTGGTAATGGCTTTAGCTGTTTCATTCCGGGGGTTAGCATTTGTATCACTAGGTAGACTTCCCGGTTTTCTTTCACCTATCAACCTTGCTAGGTTGCTTACTTCTTGTTCCAAATTTTAAATAGAAGCTTGTTGATTTCTAAATGCTTGAGCATTTTGTTCATTGGTTTGTTTCTGAGATGTGAAAAATTGAGTTTGAGATTCAACTATCTTCGACATCATGTTTTCTAAATTTGGCTTTTTATCATCGGTTTGTGGTGATTTATTTTGAAAAATAGGTCTTTGCTGATTGTAAGTATTATTTGGATACTTGTTGATTGCTAGGACCTTGTTGGTTGTTGTATGGAAAATTTTGGTTATAATTCTGATTTTGATTGTAGATTGGTCTTGGCGGTTGATAATTATTCTGATAATTATTTCCAGGCCTTTGGTTCATGTATGAAACATTCTCTCTTTGTTCCATTGTTTGTTCAATACTGAGACAATCTTTTTTCAAATGTGGTCCTCCACACTGCTCACAACTAATTCGTATTGAGTGAATATCTTTAGTCATCTTTTCCATTCGTCTCTCGACAGCATCTATCTTTGCAGAAATGGAATCAAAGTCATGGCTAGAATCGGCTCTAGCCGCTTTAGATGATCTAACGATATCTTTTTCTTGATGCCACTCATGTGAGTGGGAAGCAGTGTTATCAATAATTTTATAAGCTTCAGTTGCTGTTTTCTTCATAATGGAACCACCAACTGCTATATCGATGTCTTTTCGTGTAGTGATGTCGCATCCTTGGTAGAATATTTGTACTATTTGATAAGTGTCTAAACCATGTTGCAGACATCCTCTTAATAACTTTCCAAATCTTGTCCACGCCTCATACAGAGTTTCATTTGGCTTTTGCGTGAACGAAACAATTTCTCCTTGAAGTCTCACGGCTTTAAATGCCAGAAAGAATTGTTTAAGAAATTTTTCAACTAAGACATCCCATGTATCAATCGCTCCTTCAGGTAACGATTCTAACCAATCTTTGGCTTCTCCCTTAAAAGTCCAGGGAAATAACATGAGATAGATCTGTTCATCCTCAACTTCTCTTATTTTAAACAGAGTACAGATCCTATTAAAGGTTCGAAGATGTTCATTTGGATCTTCCTTCGGCGCACCACTAAATTGGCATTGATTAGTCACCATGTGTAGGATTTGTCCTTGGATTTCATAATCTGGCACATTAATGTCTGGTTAAGTAATTGCGTGACCTTGGCCAGTGCGTTTAGCTCTCATTCGGTCTTCCATACTTAGAGGTTCCAGATTTTTCATTATTGAATTTGTTGAATCTGAATCACTAGAGGATTCTGATTTAATGGTTTGTTCCTCGACAATCTCTTTTTGAATGTTTGGTGGTTCCGGAGGAAAGATTAATGGTTCAGGATCTCTGAATTGTCCCTGAATATCCTCCGGATTCTCAATTGTGAGGTCGGGTTCAAAAAATGGATTATCGGAAATTTGAATTGGAGTACTTGGTCGACTGGATGACGATTCTAAAGAAAAATCAACGGCGACAATATTGGCTAGATGTCTTGATCGAGTTACAGGTGGTAAACGTATGAAAGGTGGTGAACGTATAAAAGGTGGTGAACGTCTTGCTCGGTGCATTCACTGAATATCCTATTAGTTATAAAAGATAAAAATTATATAAGTTATCAAATTAATAGACTTTTCTGATTTTGCCCACGTTTCGAATAGCCAATAGATGCAGCAGGTAGCCAGGACCCTTTAAATCGGAAGCCCACAACTCGCCACTAACAAATCCAACTATTACTACGAACCAGAAAATTTTGGATGTCTATCAATTTAACCGCTAAAAATAATTTTTCGCTGAAATTTAAAGAAATTTTAGGGAAGAAATAGAAAATTTTATGTCCTAAAAACTAGAGCGTAGAGAAATAATAAATAAAAAGAGCGCGTCGAAAAACGTCGAAAAATAAAAGGTCGAAAAAAATAATAAAAAGATCGTAGCGCGTCGAAACTTAAAAGTCTAAAAACTAAAAATTAAAAGTTGCGTCTAAAGGTATTAAAGCTTAGAAGGAATACTATATCCAAAAAGGCAATAACTTAAAAAAAATACTAAAATCTTAAAACGGCGTCGCAAAATTCTAGAGCACTTAAATCTTAGTCTAAAGAAAAAGTACTTAAGGGATTTTACGGCAAAGCCTAAAAATCTAGAAATAAAAATAACTAAGGCAAATACTATAACTAAAAATTAATTACGAGCGAAAAATATAAATATTACGAATAAACGATTAAAAAGATATAAATATAAAAAGTATCTTAAATTTATAAAAATACAATTTTTATAAAAATACTATTTTTATATTATTTATTTTATAAAAGTATTAAGTTTATAAATTTAATAAAACTAAATTAAAACTAAAAATATAAAACTAAAATTAATTAATTAAATAACTAACCCTAATTAGGGTTTTAATTAATAATAATAATAATTAATACTCCGTAATTATTGCTGTACCAGGTTCAGAGCCGCGTGTCAGAACTTCTCATGCGGTCGCATGAGTTTTAGCCTTCGGGTTCATGCGATCGCATGGCCCAAATATTCAGCTCACAAATTGGGCTGCTACAGTGTAGCCCGAATACAATTTTAAATTTTTTTCTGTTTTTATAAAATATTTATATAAACAAATAAAAACTTATATTTTAAAAACTAAAATTAAAATAAAGAAACTTTATAATTTTATATATATATTTAACAAACTCTTAAAAATATACATATATATATTTTTTTGTTTTTCTTTTTATATTTTTGTATTTTTAAAACGTATTTTTACAAAAATAAATTAAAACTTAATAAAAGAACTTTTTTTATAGCGTTTCGCTTTCGGCGTTTAAGCAATTCCCCGGTAGCGGCGCCAAAAATACTTGATGTGCATAGAGGTGTATACGAAATAGTTATATATTTATTACGAAATACTATTAAATACGATACATTTTTACACAAGTTATTTATTTATTTATAGAGTGGATATACCTAAATCTTGCTACAACACTTATAGGCAGTGTACCTAATTATACAGTAGTGTAGTTTTTAGTAAGTCCGGTTCGTTCCACAGGGAGCTAGCCAAATTTAACGCTATATTTTTAAAAACTGTATTTGTATATATATATATATATATATATATATATATATATATATATATATATATATATATATATATATATATATATATAAGTAGTTTTATTATTATAAAAGGGGGGTTTTTACCGTTTAATGACCGGTTTGTCGATTTTAAAACTTAAGTCGCAGTTAAAACCTAATGTAAAATATTAAAAATAAAAATAACTTAATTTAAAGCGTAAAGTAAATGACAATAATTAAAGTGCGATAAATTAAATGACAATAAATAAAATTGCGATAATTAAAAAGTACGATAATTAAAAAGACAATAAATGAATTATGCTTATTTAAACTTCAGTAATCATGATGTTTGACGTGTTAATTTTAGTTTATTACCATGGGTTAATTTTTCTTTGTCTTGGATTATTCAATATGTCTATCTGGTTTTTGTCCATAACAGTCCATCAGTCATAAATATAAAGTGCGAGTGTCCTCGTCAAATTATTCTTATATCCGAAGTCAAATATTCCAATTAATTGGGGACTTAAACTATAATTACACCAATTTTCCTTGTATGTAATTCACCCCTGTTTTAATAAGTCTATTGACTATTAATTCATTCCCGTGTCTGGTTAAATGAACGATTATTAGTACTTATAAATATCCCGCCCATCGTGTCCGATCGAGTGTATATGGTTATTTATAGGTACGTCTAATTGTAAATCTTTATATTAAATTAACAAACTATCATTTAATTAAACAAATATAAAGCCCATTAATAGCCCATAGTCTAATTTCCACAAGTGTCGTTCTTTTGTCCAAACCCCAATTATAGTACAAAGCCCAATTACCCCGTCTTTAATATTTAGCCCAACATCATGATTACTTCAATTTAAATAAGCATAATAATAACTTAGCTACGAGACATTAATTTAAAAAGGTTGAACATAACTTACAATGATTAATAATAGCGTAGCGTTACACGGCTAGAATTTCGATTACACACTTACAACATTCGCTAACATACCCTTATTATTATTAAAATTAAAATTAAAATTAAAGTTATAATATATATATATATATATATATATATATATATATATATATATATATATATATATATATATATATATATATTACGTTGAGAGATAGAGAAGAGAAAAAGATGTAAACATTCGACCGAAAATGCTGAAATTTATAGATGTGGCCAGGCATCTGCTGCCATGCGATCGCATGGATTTTTCACTTCCAGGCCATGCGATCGCATGGCCTACTTTTCCAGCTCACATTGATTTGTTTTCTTGTTTGCCGACGGTTTTATTAAATAATATAATATATATATATATATATATATATATATATATATATATATATATATATATATATATATATATATATATATATATATATAATTTTAAGAATTAATTATATATTATATTATATTCATGTGCATAGTTGAATTATAATTTTTAATCCGTTGCGTCGAGCGTTGAGAGTTGACTCTGGTCCTGGTTCCGAATTTTCGAACGTCCTTGCGTACAATTTAATATCTTGTATTTTGCGTTTTGCGGCTCGTACTCTTGTAACTTTTAGACGTTTCTCATCAATAATTTGAACCACTTTGATTGTACTTTGTACTTTTTAACTTTTTGATCGTTTGCGTCTTCAAATCGTCAAATCTGTCTTTTGTCTTCACCTTTTATTATTTAAACGAATATCACTTATAAATAGAACAATTGCAACTAAAATCTTGTCTTTCTTGAGGGATAATGCTATGAAATATATGTTGGTTTTTAGCATTATCAACGTGTAACCCCAGGACAATCTCTAATAGTCAGGACATATTCGGGTCTCTTAAATGTCATTTCATCTTTACTCACATGTGCCAAAATTGCAAGACATTCTCATCTCATGTACTTCTGTACTTTCGAGTAATTAGTGTAACATGACGGTGTATTGATCTCCTCTCCATACACCATTATCATCGGTGAAAGGAATTTGAATAGCCTTGTGGTCGTAGTTGCCTCGGATGTATCGTCAGATAACCAGTTTGTTTCAACCACGAGGTTAAAACTTCCCAGATTAATAGTTCTATAGAGTACACATTGTCTAAGGAAGGTATTGGGTTATAAACGTTGTGACCGAATTCTCTAGCGTTAAAGCTTCTATCAGCACGGGTGTTGACAGCATATATAAACATTATGATTGATGAGTGAGAACAATTTCGTGACGAATTTCATGGAAACGAAAATGAACAAGGTGTAATGGAAACTCAAAAAAAATCTGATATTTAATCGAGAAGGGTTGGTACAAACTTCCATACGTATATGTCTCGCGGGAAACAGATGAAGTGTAGTTCGTGTCGATGTGTTCAAAGTTGGTTGGTAATGTTTGTGGGTATAATGAAAATGATTGCCGCTTTAGAAAAGTATGTTGGAACAGAATGAGGAGGGATATGGTAACGAGTAGTATTACTAGTAGCAATGAGTGGTGGCGTTAGCAATAAGTAGCGATGGGTCGTGATAAGCAGTGATGATAGTAGTGACGTATAAGTTGTTAGATAGCATGCCCGCATCATAAGTTTATACACATGTATACTAATGCACCCAATAAGGCATAATAGTTATCAGTCGGTAGGCTCGTGTTGGGAAACAAAATCATGAACGGCAGGTGGCTGAATGATAGGTAAGTTGGAAATTAAGTAGACAATATCTACTACGCATTGTGCGGGCTGTTACCAGGAATTCATTCCCTAAAGATGTACCAGAAATGAGTGGTGATGTGTAGTAGCTAGTAGTAAATCGTAGAGGTGCTAGTAGTGATGAGTAGTACCCAGTAGTGGTAAGTAGTAATGAGTAGTATTGAGGAGTAGCAAGTAGCAAGGGGTAGCAGTAAGTAGTATTTAGTAATGACAAGTAGTGAGAAGTAGTGATCAGTCGTGACTAGTAGTGAGAGGTGGCGTTGAGTAGTAGTTAGCAGCGATAAACAGTACTGAGTAGTGGTATGAGATGATGAGTGTGCTCAAGTAGTGTCTTTGTAGTGGCAAGTAGTGATCGGTGGTGACAGACAGTGTCGAGCAGTGACAAGTTGTGTAATGATTACAAGTTACTTATTATCTATATTAACAATTAATTTTCACAGTGTAAGTTTCTACTCACATTTGAGATTACACGGTTTGTTTTCTAAACATTGTTTATCCAAGTAACCTACTTGACTTGGCCTCAATTCCTTATTTTGCAATGTCGGAACTTCTATATAAGTTACCGTAATTTAATCTCGATCATTACATTACGCTATCTCACATTTCCATTCGACATCACTCCATAAGTTCAAGATAGCGTAGTTAACTTAATTCATTTAAGTCTCGCGTCGTGCGTATGTATGCGATTCGTGATACAGTATGTAGTCTAAGTCCATATCGTATGGGTATAAGGTGTATATGTATGTGATGTAGTGTGTAGCCCTACATGTAGCATAGTGACACAAACAGTGCAAATATGGTGCATAAAAGTCGTCCAAGACACACGACTATAGACTAGACTTCACTAATGCGCCCTACGGTTAGACACACTAATGTATCCTAGTTCCCTATAGCCAAAGCTCTGATACCATATGTAACACCCCGTCAATATCCATTAACAGAATGTTAACTCTGGTCCCAGTGCTTGGCTTGATTTCTACGCAACAACAATATTTCTACAGCGAAAGCAATAAATACCTGAGAATAAAACACACAAAAACGGATCAACAATAATGTTAAGTGAATCTACAGGTTTTAGGTAAACACTTTAGTATGTTTAAGAAATTAAATTCCAAAAACTTTTATTAGTGAAAGGCCACCAAGGGCTAACGTTAAACGTTTGCATACATCAATGTCAAGAGTTATGATGATGTAGCGTGAGGGTACGAAATAGTATTATTTTTATTAGGAAATACCACAAAATATGACACAAGTTTTATTAATTTACGGATGGGATATACCTAAACCTTGCTACAACACTATAGGCAGTGTACCTAATCGTAGAGTAGTGTAGTTTTTAGTAAGTCCGGTTCGTTCCACAGGGAGCTAGTGATTACGTACTATATTTTTATAAAACTATATTTATATAAATATATATATATATATATATATATATATATATATATATATATATATATATATATATATATATATATATATATATAAGTAGTAATATTATTATAAAAGGGGGGTTTTTACCGTTTAATGACCGGATTGTCGATTTTATATTTTTAAGCGTAAAGATAAATGACAATAATTAAAGTGCGTAAAATAAATAAATGACGATAAATAAAATAACAATAAATAAAATTGCGATAGAATATGAAATAAAAGGATTATGCTTATTTAAACTTCCGTAATCATGATGTTTGACGTTTTGATTTTAATTAATTGTTACTCGGGTTAATTGTCCTTTGTCATGGTTTATTTGATACCTATCTGGTTTTTATCCATAATAGTCCATCGGTCATAAATATAAAATGCGAGTGTCCTCGTCAAATTACCCTTATACCCGAAGTCAAATATTCCAACTAATTAAGGATTTAAACTGTGACGCAGTTATCACTTCTGTCAACAATTACACCAGTTATCACTGTATGTAATCTACCCCTGTTTTGATTAGATATGAATATTAATTTACCCACTTGATCAGTTTGAATAATCAATTACCCAACCCGAATAATTAATTAAATGATTATAATAGATTCCATATGAACGTCACTAAATAGGACAACCATAATCATTATTAATTATTAGGATAATTAATTTGAAGATAGGTTCGACAGACTCCAATGAGTTGTCACTCAATTAGACAATACCCCCCATCTATTAATAGTCAATAGTCCAATTTCCACAAGTGTCGGTCTTTTGCCCAAACCTTAATTATGGTACAAAGCCCAATTACCCAATTTTAGTAATTAGCCCAACATCGTGATTACTTCGTTTTAAATAAGCATAATAATAACTTAGCTACGAGACATTAATATAAAAAGGTTGAACATAACTTACAATGATTAAAAATAGCGTAGCGTTACACGGACAGAATTTCGACTTACACACTCAAACGATCTCTATCATAAATCTTATTATTATCATAATTTAAAATTAAAATTAAGATTATTGTTATATCTTATTACATTAACATTATGATAGAGATTTTTAGATATTGATATTGATAATAGATTTTTATGATAGAAAAAGGGATGCTTTTAAATTGATCGATAATCATCGCCTTTTATAGGCAAAATATGAAATTGAATTTTCATTTACGACCCCTGAACTATGCTAAATTAACAACTTTTTATTATTTAATATTATTCTTATTATGAATTATTTAAATATTATATTTTATTCTTGCGCATAGTTGACTCGTAATTTTTACACCGTTGCGTCGAGCGTTGAGAGTTGACTCATGTCCCGGTTCCGGATTTTTGAACGTCCTTGCGTACTATTTTATATCGTGTACTTTGCGTTTTGTAACTTGTACTCTTGTCATTTTTAGACGTTCTTCATCAATAATTTGAACCTTTTTAATTGTATCTTGTACTTTTGAGCTTTTTGGACCTTTTTGTCTTCAATTTGTCGAATCTGCCTTTTGTCTTCGCACTTATTTAATATAATCGAATATCACTTGAAAATGGAACAATTGCAACTAAAATCTTGTCTTTCTTGGGGGATAATGCTATGAAATATATGTTCCTTTTTAGCCTTATCAATATCCCCACACTTGAGCGTTGCTTGTCCTCAAGCAATACAGTCTTGAAATAAGATAATACAAATCACACGAATCACTTCTTTATTCTTCACACTTTGTACATCAGTGATTTTGATAGAGTGGTATGATAGTAACGATAGAACCATGGTTGAAGGTGGTTGTGCCATCCACAGTTGCCTCGGGTTCAGGTCAACGACACTTGCAATCAAATAGCCGATTTACTTTCGGTTTCCAAAGCAAAGTGCACATTTGAAAGGCGGTTTACAGTCCCACATGACTATAAAAATGTAGATCCTTAAGGAAATTGGATCTTTATGAAAACATTTGATCTTTTGAAAATTCAATCTAGATTTTACCCTAGACAAGTTTTCTGATTTGACCCACCATTCGGTGTTGCAAAATATATTTGTGGATCAATATTTTGGCTAAAACTTTTAGGCTCGTGTAATCCACTGCTATCCCGGTATCAGAAAGTACACATCCAGTTTACTTGTTCCGTATATTACCTTTCGGTAAACTACCGTCCGGTTGTAAAGGAAAGCGATGAACAAGAAACTGTTAAGGCAATGTCTAAAAACATGCATTTGTTCATGGTCTAATTACGTGTCGGATGCTAGTACTATCCTTGGTAGGAGCAATAGTAAAGATCATCCTATGATTTTTCGGTCTGGCACAAGGTCCTGTCTCCGACCATGCTATGCAACCACCGTTCTTACGGTTGACACCCGATTTGGTTCAGGTGACCTAATGAATTCCCGGTGAATTCCTAGGATTTTACGTTCAATGGTAATGAACGCATTGAAAATAGGGTTTTCAGAAAACAAATCGGTTTGTAATTTTGATCAAAATATTTTCTCGTTCAAGCTCGAGTTTAGATATCATTGAATTCCATGAGTTTGAATTCTCAATCTTTAAGGTCAATCTCTAGGATTGAATAATATCAGTCTTAAAAGCTGATTTTTAATCTTTAAGGAGATTATCCTTTCTGGGGATCTGATTCATTAGTCTTATCAAGCTAATTTGCACGGTGCCTCCCCATTGTACGAGATAAATCCTTCTCATGGTTAGGATAAATCTGACCACTTGGCGACCCTGTTTGATACTGAGGTCCGTGGATTTCCTGCTGATTTTAGTGATGACTTTTCTAGATTTTTCGTCAACCTACAGCTGGTCTGGACGACAACTTCATGACCTAAATCAAGAAGCACGTGTCTTTTTCGGAAGACTTTACTTCCTTTTAATGATGGAATTGATTCATCGTGTAGATCCATCTTTCTTTCAAATGTATTACAGTAAACCGGGTAAAACTGATTAGTATCGTCCAAAGCAAAAGTACCTGCAATAATCTTGTACAAAAATATGTGATATATGTTTTAAATTGAATAACTTGGTACATTCTTCCCACACTTAGTTTCTTTCTTTGCCTTTTTATTTTCTTCTATTTCATTTTAAATGAATTCAAGCGTTTTAGGGTGTTTCTCAATTTATGTCCTTTTCAAGGTAACGATAATTTCGGTATTATCACCTAGTTTTCATCGTTCATAAATATGTATAAACATGATTTTGAGTTCATTTAATTGAAAATTTTTCAAATTTTCACAAAATTTGGCAATTAAAACAAGTGTAAACCCGAAAGAATTTATAACCCTTCCCCACACTTGAGATCTTGCAATGCCCTCATTTGCAAGAAATCAGTAAAAATTTAAATTCATGAGGGTGATTAGTGTAGAAAAATGATTAAAAATACCGAGTTTGCAAACATATTGTTGTTATTTCACATTTGATATTTTGTTTCTTGTCGTCAAAATTAGTACCTTTTTCTGAACTTAATGACAGTCTTTGAAAGTGCGTTATTTTACCCTGTTTTGTATATAACATAAAATACAAACATACATAATTTTGAAGTTGGGTATATTACCCCACGTTCAAAAATTTATAAAATCTAATATTTTTTTGACATACTTTAAATCAATTAAATTAAAAATAATGATAACAAAATTTCTCGTCCCGCCCTCGGTTAAAGTAATTTCGGTTCAACTACCTAATCTTCAACTCACGACGAATTTTAGAAATCATTTTTTTTACTTAATGAAATAAAGTAAATTTTGTTTTTAAATTCACACAAAACTTAAATTTAAAAAGCATATTAATTTCATATAAAACCTACAAAATAAAAAAAAAAATCAGAATGGGGGGAGAAAACTAGTTCTTTAGTGTCTGCTAGCGGAAAAGACCAATCGGATTCCATTCTCGGAACTACACGAGAACAGAACAACTAACTCCAAACAGCATTTTCTTTTTAGAACATTTAAATCTCCCCACACTTAGGTAGCTGTGGTGTCGAAATTGTGATTAACTTCATCGTCAATTTCTCTTGGTCCATAATCAACTTGCATATCCGTGACTTTTTCTTTAAGCCATTGGTCGGATTCCTGTGTAATATCCACAATTTCAACTAGTTTCTCCTTTTCTTTAGGTGATAGATTGGATACTAACCGGTTACATAACTTAAAGTTCCCCTTGGTTCTAGCATCGCGAATCCGTTTAATAAGTTTCTTCATTGAACTATTAATAACGGGATCATTTAATTTCGTATCAACAATGGGGTTCTTTGTTATCATGTCATCATTAGGTGTTACTTCATTTTCCCCACACTTAGGCGTTTCATTATTGCTAAGTATTACCGTTGGAGTTGGTAAAAGCACATGGTTCTTACCAATTGTTTTTACTGGTTCAACGGTTTTGGCTGGTGGAGATTTAGACTTTCGAATCATAAAGGTGATCGATTTGTCACCACTTTTAAGTGTCATTCTTCCATTTCCTACATCAAATAACGCCTTGGTGGACGCTAAGAATGGCCGACCTAAAATTAGAGGAATGTTTGGGTCCTCTTCTATGTCAATGACAATAAATTCGACTAGAAAGGTTAAATTGCCTACTTGAACGGGTAGGTTGTCAGCAATTCCAACTGGGTGCTTAATGGTTTGATCAAAGAGTCGAACACTCATATCCGTTGGACTTAACTTACCTACACCTAATGTCTTATATAAGGAAAGAGGCATAACACTTACACTTGCACCTAAATCTGCTAGTGCATCATACATGACACAATCACTAAGTAGACAAGGAACAATAAATTCACCCGGATCACCTACCCTAGGTGGAGGTTTTGGTGGAACTGTCTTCACCGGGTTTACTTCTACGGCTTTTGTTTCTTGCACTTTCTTATTCTTCTTCTTCTTCTTCTTTCCAATGGTATCACCAACTTTATTACCTATTACTTGCTCATACTCAACTCCTTTTCTTGGAAACGGGATGGGTGGTTTATATGGTGCCACCACTGGCTTTACATACTCTGGTGGTGGTGGTGTAACTTCTTCATTTTTACTCTCATCTAAAACCTTCCCATCTTCCGGAGCTGATTTTTCAGAATTTGTTGAAATCATGTTAACATTTTCATTCCGAGGATTTACTTCATTATTACTCGGTAGCTTTCCTTGTTCCCTTTCACTCATCAATCTAACAAGAGTACCTACTTGTTTTTCTAGATTCAAAATGGAAGCTTGTTGAGTTCTAAATGACTGATCAAACCTCTCATTCGTTTGGGTTTGAGTTTCAATAAATTGTGTTTGAGATTCAGCTAGCTTAAATACCACTTCTTCCAGATTTGACTTCTTCTCGTCGGTTTGTTGTGGTGGTTTATACAAGCCAGGTCTTTGTTGATTGAAAGTGTTGTTTTGAGTTGGTTGGTTATTCGGACCTTGTTGGTTATACGAGTTATTGTCGGGTCCTTTTGGATTGTAAAGAATGTTTTGATTTCGATTGAAGTTTGGCCTTGGCGGTTGATAACTATTTTCCAGCCTTTGGTTCATGTAGACAACATTCTCACGTTGTTCCATCGTTTGTTCAATGTGACAGTCTTTCATTAAGTGTGGTCCACCACATTGCTCACAACTGATTCGTATTGCGTGAATATCTTTATTCATCTTTTCCATTCGTCTCTCGAAAGCATCTATTTTTGCGGAAACGGAATCAAAGTTATGGCTAGAATCGGCTCTAGCCGCTTTAGATGAGAGATATATATCTTTCTCTTGGTGCCACTCATGAGAGTGGGAGGCTGTGTTATCAATAATTTTGTAAGCTTCAGTTGCGGTTTTCTTCATAATGGAACCACCAGCTGTTATGTCGATGTCTTTTCGTGTAGCAACGTTGACACCTTGGTAGAATATTTGTACTATTTGGTAAGTGTCTAAACCGTGTTGAGGACATCCTCTCAACATCCTTCCGAATCTTGTCCACGCCTCATATAGAGTTTCATTTGACTTTTGTGTGAACGTAACAATTTCTCCTTGAAGTCTCACGGCTTTAGATGCCGGAAAGAATCTTTTAAGAAATTTCTCAACTAAAACATCCCATGTGTCAATCGCCCCTTCAGGTAACGATTCTAACCAATCTTTGGCTTCTCCCTTTAAAGTCCAGAGAAACAACATGAGATAGATCTGCTCATCTTCCACTTCTCGAATTTTGAATAGTGTACAAATTCTTTTAAACGTACGAAGGTGTTCGTTAGGATCTTCATTCGGTGCACCACTGAATTGGCATTGGTTAGTTACCATGTGTAGAATTTGTCCTTTGATTTCATAATCTGGCGCATTAACTTCTGGCTTAATAATGGCGTGACCTTGGCCCGTGCGTGTGGCTCTCATTCGATCTTCCATACTTAGAGGTTCCAGATTTTCCATAATTGAATTTATTGAATACGAATCACTAGAAGATTCTGATTTAATGGTTTGTGGTTCAGGAGGAATGATTAGTGGTTCTGGATCTTGGAATTGTCCCTGAATATTCTCCGGATTCTCAATTGTGAGGTCGGGTTCAAAAGATGGATTATCGGAAATTTGAGTTGGAGTTCTTGGTCGACTGGATGATGATTCTAAAGAAAAATCAACGGCGACAATATTGGCTAGATGTCTTGATCGAGTTATAGGTGGTGAACTTATGAAAGGTGGTGAACGTTTTACTCGGTGCATTCACTGAATATCCTATTAGTTTTTAAAAGGAAAGAAAAATTATATAAGTTATCCAATTAATAGACTTTTCTGATTTTGCCCACGTTTCGAATAGCCAAAAGATGCAGCAGAGGGGCAGGATTCGTTTGGTCTCAATATAATTGAGTACTGTTTGGCTCCAATAACCCGGTCCACGTACAAATCCAACTATTACTACGAACCAGAAAATTTTGATGTCTATTAATTTAACCACTTAAAATAAATTTTCGTAATTTTAAGAAATTTAGATAAGAAGTAGAATAAAAATCTATGTCCTAAAACTAGAATAGCGAGAAATAAGAAAGAAAAAGAGTTCGTCGAAAAAGGTCGAAAAATAAAAGGTCGAAAAATAGGCGTCGAAAAATAAAAATAAGAAAGTAGTGCGAAATACGGCGTCGTAAAATTCTAAAGCACCTAAAACTTAGTCTAAGGAATAAGCACTTAAGGGATTTTACGGCAAAGCCTAAAAATTCTAGAAGTAAAAATAACTATGGCAAAACTAAACTTAATACTAAAAGTTGCGACTATAGTCTAAAAATCTAAAGGTAATAAAACTAAAAAAAACATTTTTTTTATAGACAAAATCTTAAAAAAAATATTTTTTTTTTAATAATTTTTTTTTTTTTACGTTTTTTTTTACGTTTTTTTTTTTTTACGTTTTTTTTTTTTTACGTTTTTTTTTTTTTTTAAAACGATTTTTTTTTACAAATTAATAATTTTTTTTATAATTATTATTTTTTTTCAAAACTTTTTTTTTAATTCATTTACTATTCATGAATAGTAAATGAAAAGAAATTAATTAATTTACTATTTACCTGAAAGCGATATGATAGAAATTATTAATTACAAGTTACATAATATACCCCTGAAGTATTTAATAAATACGACTTTTTAAAACTTTACCTATCAAATTTTGATTCTAAAATATTATTATATTATTATATTCTATTTCAATATTATTATATTATTATATTCTATTTTAATATTATTATATTATTATATTTTATTTCAATATTATTATAATTAAAAATATAGCGTTTTAGCGCTCCCCGGCAGCGGCGCCAAAAACTTGATGATGTAGCGTGAGGGTACGAAATAGTATTATTTTTATTAGGAAATACCACAAAATATGACACAAGTTTTATTAATTTACGGATGGGATATACCTAAACCTTGCTACAACACTATAGGCAGTGTACCTAATCGTAGAGTAGTGTAGTTTTTAGTAAGTCCGGTTCGTTCCACAGGGAGCTAGTGATTACGTACTATATTTTTATAAAACTATATTTATATAAATATATATATATATATAAGTAGTAATATTATTATAAAAGGGGGGTTTTTACCGTTTAATGACCGGTTTGTCGATTTTATATTTTTAAGCGTAAAGATAAATGACAATAATTAAAGTGCGTAAAATAAATAAATGACGATAAATAAAATAACAATAAATAAAATTGCGATAGAATATGAAATAAAAGGATTATGCTTATTTAAACTTCCGTAATCATGATGTTTGACGTTTTGATTTTAATTAATTGTTACTCGGGTTAATTGTCCTTTGTCATGGTTTATTTGATACCTATCTGGTTTTTATCCATAATAGTCCATCGGTCATAAATATAAAGTGCGAGTGTCCTCGTCAAATTACCCTTATACCCAAAGTCAAATATTCCAACTAATTAAGGATTTAAACTGTGACGCAGTTATCACTTCTGTCAACAATTACACCAGTTATCACTGTATGTAATCTACCCCTGTTTTGATTAGATATGAATATTAATTTACCCACTTGATCAGTTTGAATAATCAATTACCCAACCCGAATAATTAATTAAATGATTATAATAGATTCCATATGAACGTCACTAAATAGGACAACCATAATCATTATTAATTATTAGGATAATTAATTTGAAGATAGGTTCGACAGACTCCAATGAGTTGTCACTCAATTAGACAATACCCCCCATCTATTAATAGTCAATAGTCCAATTTCCACAAGTGTCGGTCTTTTGCCCAAACCTTAATTATGGTACAAAGCCCAATTACCCAATTTTAGTAATTAGCCCAACATCGTGATTACTTCGTTTTAAATAAGCATAATAATAACTTAGCTACGAGACATTAATATAAAAAGGTTGAACATAACTTACAATGATTAAAAATAGCGTAGCGTTACACGGACAGAATTTCGACTTACACACTCAAACGATCTCTATCATAAATCTTATTATTATCATAATTTAAAATTAAAATTAAGATTATTGTTATATCTTATTACATTAACATTATGATAGAGATTTTTAGATATTGATATTGATAATAGATTTTTAGGATAGAAAAAGGGATGCTTTTAAATTGATCGATAATCATCGCCTTTTATAGGCAAAATATGAAATTGAATTTTCATTTACGACCCCTGAACTATGCTAAATTAACAACTTTTTATTATTTAATATTATTCTTATTATGAATTATTTAAATATTATATTTTATTCTTGTGCATAGTTGACTCGTAATTTTTACACCGTTGCGTCGAGCGTTGAGAGTTGACTCATGTCCCGGTTCCGGATTTTTGAACGTCCTTGCGTACTATTTTATATCGTGTACTTTGCGTTTTGTAACTTGTACTCTTGTCATTTTTAGACGTTCTTCATCAATAATTTGAACCTTTTTAATTGTATCTTGTACTTTTGAGCTTTTTGGACCTTTTTGTCTTCAATTTGTCGAATCTGCCTTTTGTCTTCGCACTTATTTAATATAAACGAATATCACTTGAAAATGGAACAATTGCAACTAAAATCTTGTCTTTCTTGGGAGATAATGCTATGAAATATATGTTCCTTTTTAGCCTTATCAAGTTAACTATTCGTAATCAGCGATGTCGAGTTTCAAATGTGTGTGACATCGAAAAGTGTTTCATTTCATGTAATTGTAGACATTACCATGTCTAGTTTCAAATGTTTGTAAACCACAGTTTTAAGTAACGTATCATAGTATCTGAAAACATCATTCAGAAAAGTAGTTCAAGTTCATTGACCACGAGATTTTAAAGGTACAACTCCAAGTTGCAAAACGTTCACATAATCCATGAGCACCTGAATATTAGCAATGACCAGAGTATAGAATCCACTACACTCCCTTTACCCCATAAATATGTTATACACTTGTACGAGTGTATCTAATGTTCAAAGTAAATGCACCACAGTTATAAAGTAGGGTGAGGTTGTCAACCTAACGGATCCGTCCATCTTAATTGTGCTTACCCGATGGTAATTGATAATGCTAAAAACGAACATATATTTCATAGCATTATTCCTCAAGAAAGACAAGCTTTTAGTTGCAATTGTTCTATTTACAAGTGATATTCGTTTAAATAATAAAAGGTGAAGACAAAAGACAGATTCGACGAATTGAAGACGCAAACGACCAAAAAGCTCAAAAGTGCAAAATACAATCAATGAGGTTCCAATTATTGATAAGAAACGTCTCAAAATTACAAGAGTACAAGATTCAAAACGCAAAGTACAAGATATTAAATTATTCGCAAGGACGTTCGAAAATCCGGAACCGGGACCAGAGTCAACTCTCAACGCTCGACGCAACGGACTAAAAATTACAAGTCAACTATGCACATGAATATAATATAATATATAATTAATTCTTAAAATTAATATATATATATATATATATATATATATATATATATATATATATATATATATATATATATATATATATATATATATATATATATATATATATATATATATATATTATATTATATTATAAAACCGTCGGCATAAAAAAACAAAGACTTTTGAGCCTCCCCAGCTGGCCATGCGATCGCATGGCCTTGAAGGGCAAAGCCCATGCGATCGCATGAGCCCTTTTTCCAGGCATGTCCTATAAAGTTCACGAGTTTTGGACGTAAAAACACACATCTTTTTCTTCTCCTCATTCAACGTATAATATTTATATTTATATTATAATTTTAATTTTAATTTTAATTTATAATAATAAGGGTGTGTTAGCGAATGTTGTAAGGGTGTAAGTCGAAATTCTGTCCGTGTAACGCTACGCTATTTTTAATCATTGTAAGTTATGTTCAACCTTTTTAATTTAATGTCTCGTAGCTAAGTTATTATTATGCTTATTTAATCCGAAGTAATCATGATGTTGGGCTAAAAATATTAAAATTGGGTAATTGGACTTTGTACCATAATTGGGGTTTGGACAAAAGAACGACACTTGTGGAAATTAGACTATGGGCTATTAATGGGCTTTATATTTGTTTAACTAAATGATAGTTTGTTAATGTTAATATAAAGATTTACAATTAGGCGTCCCTATAAATAACCATTTACACTCGATCGGACACGATGGGCGGGGTATTTATATGTACGAATAATCGTTCATTTAATGGGACACGGGAATGGATTAATAGCCACTAGAATTATTAAAACAGGCTTGAAATTATGTACAAGGACACTTGGCATAATTGATAACAAAGTATTAAAACCTTGGGTTACACTCAGTCGACATCCTGGTGTAATTATTAAACAAAGTATTAAAATCTTGTTACAGTTTAAGTTCCCAATTAGTTGGAATATTTAACTTCGGGTATAAGGATAATTTGATGAGGACACTCGCACTTTATATTTATGACTGATGGACTGTTATGGACAAAAACCAGACGGACATATTAAATAATTCAGGACAAAGGACAATTAACCCATGGGCATAAAACTAAAATCAACACGTCAAACATCATGATTACGGAAGTTTAAATAAGCATAATTTTTTTATTTCATATTTAATTTCCTTTATTTTATATTTAATTGTACTTCTAATTATCGCACTTTTATTTTTTGTTATTGTATTTAATTGCACTTTTAATTATCGTACTTTTTAATTATCGCAAGTTTATTTTATCGCACTTTTATTATTCGCAATTTCATTATCGTTATTTACTTTACGCTTTAAATTAAGTCTTTTATTTATTTAATATTTTACATTTGGTTTTAACTGCGACTAAAGTTTTAAAATCGACAAACCGGTCATTAAACGGTAAAAACCCCCCCTTTAAAATAATAATATTACTTATATATATATTCGTATTTTTATAAATTAAACTAATATAGCGTTAAGCTTTGATTAAAATATTCCCTGTGGAACGAACCGGACTTACTAAAAACTACACTACTGTACGATTAGGTACACTGCCTATAAGTGTTGTAGCAAGGTTTAAGTATATCCATTCAATAAATAAATAAATATCTTGTGTAAAATTGTATCGTATTTAATAGTATTTCCTGCTAAAATTTAATAGTATTTTATACCCCTTAGCTTTAACTAACAAGTATTTTTGGCGCCCCTGCCGGGGAACGCCGAAGCGAAACGCCACACATATAAAAAAATACGCTTTTGTAAAAATACGTTTTAAATATTCGAAAATATAAAAAGAAAACAAAAATATAAATAATTTTAAGAGTTTGTTAAATATTTAAGTTCTATAAAAGTTTCTTTATCTTTATTTTATAAAAAAATAAGTTTTATTTAATTTATATAAATATATTACATAAATATATAAAACAGAAAATTCAAAACAGAAAAAAAATATATATAAAAACACTCGGGCCTACTACTGTAGCAGCCCGTAACCTGGCTCAAAACCTCAGCTCATGCGATCGCATGAGCCCGAAGGCATAAACTCATGCGATCGCATGAGAGTGTCTGACACGCCAACTGCAACCCTAAAACTGCATTTATTACGGTGTATTATTATTATTATTTAATAAACCCTAATTAGGTTTTAATATTTTATTATTTAGTTTAATTTTAGTTTTTAATTTATTTTATATTTAGTTAAATTAGTTTAATTAAGTTGTAAAATTAATAGTTTTATAAAATAAATAATATAAAAATAATATTTTTATAAAAATTGTAATTTTTACAACTTTTAGTATATTTTTATATTTTGTCCCTTTTTAATTGTTTTAGCATAACTTTTGTATTTTTCGCTCGTATTTAGTTTTAAGACATAGTTTTTGCCATAGTTATTTTTATTTCTAGATTTTTAGGCTCTGCCGTAAAATCCCTTAAGTGCTTTTTCTTTAGACTAAGATATAGGTGCTTTAGAATTTTGCGACGCCTTTTTAAGTTTTAGTTCCTTTTTAAGATATTGCCATTTGGGATATAGTTTTACGTGTAAGCTTTAATATTTTTAGACGCCTTTTACCTATGTATCAATTATCATTCCAATTAGTAATCTCAATTTGCGATTATAATTTTAAGTTAGTGATAGTAATAAGGTTGGGTTAGTCGAGTTTTTTTTTTAAGTTCTATAAGTCATTTTTTTTATTTCTTATTTTTCGACGCCTTTTATTTTTTCGATCTTTTCTTTTTCGACCTTTTTCGACGCGCTCTTTTTCTTTCTTATTTCTCGCTATTCTAGTTTTAGGACATAGATTTTTTTTCTACTTCTTATCTATACTTCTTAAAATTACGAAAATTTATTTTAAGTGGTTAAATTGATAGACATCAAAATTTTCTGGTTCGTAGTAATAGTTGGATTTGTACGTGGGCCGGGTTATTGGAGCCAAACAGTCCTCAATTATATTGAGACCAAACAAATCCTGCCCCTCTGCTGCATCTTTTGGCTATTCGAAACGTGGGCAAAATCAGAAAAGTCTATTGATTGGATAACTTATATAATTTTTCTTTCCTTTTAAAAAACTAATAGGATATTCAGTGAATGCACCGAGCAAGACGTTCACCACCTTTTGTACGTTCACCACCTTTTGTACGTTCACCACCTGTATCTAGATCAAGACATCTAGCAAATATTACCGCCGTTGATTTTTCTTTAGAATCGTCACGAATAGAAAGAAAATGGAAGAACTCTCGGCTGTTACTATGAATGCTAATTGTTCAGCAGTGCTGTTGAATAAGATACCAAAAAAACTATCTGATCCAGGAAGTTTCACAATTCCATATTTTCTGGGTAGTCTTAGTTCAATAGAAGCATTGGCAGACTTAGGTGCTAGTATAAATTTAATGCCGTATTCACTATACACTAAACTAGACCTTGGAGAATTGAAACCAACCAGAATAAGTATACAACTAGCCTATCGATCAATAAAATATCCTAGAGGGATAATGGAGAACATGCTAGTTAAAGTTGGTACTTTAGTATTTCCAGTAGATTTTGTTGTTCTGGACATGGAAGAAGATTCTCAAGTTCCTCTCATATTAGGAAGACCATTCTTAAACACGGCTAAAGCAATGATAGACGTGTTCGGTAAGAAATTGACCCTAAGTATAGAGGACGAGAGTGTTACCTTTTCAGTTGATAGAGCAATGCAACAACCGCAATCTGCAGATGATACATGTTATTATATTCAAACTATAGATTCACATGCAGAATTGTTGGAAGAATTTCCAGAATTACAAGGAACAGGAGAATGTTCTTTAGGAGAAGGAACTGAACAAATTGATGAAGCTGAAATGTTAGCTACACTTATAGCTAATGGATATGAATCAACAACAGAAGAAATTCAAATGCTAAAAGAAGAAGACAGATATCGATATAAATCATCGATAGAAGAACCTCCGAAATTAGAGTTAAAGCCACTTCCAAACCATTTGGAATACGCTTATTTACATGGTGAATCTGAATTACCTGTAATAATATCGTCTTCTCTTACTGAAAATGAGAAATCACAACTCATTTCTGTGCTGAAAGCTTATAAACCAGCAATTGCATGGAAGATTCATGATATTAAAGGAATAAGTCCTTCGTATTGCACACATAAAATCCTTATAGAAGTAGGTCATAAAACGTATGTGCAACGCCAACGAAGACTAAATCCGAATATGCAAGATGTAGTTAAAAAAGAAATTATTAAACTGCTAGACGCAGGTCTAATTTATCCAATTTCTGATAGTTCATGGGTAAGCCCAGTTCAATGCGTGCCTAAGAAGGGTGGCATAACTGTCATTACAAATGAAAAAAATGAGCTTATTCCTACAAGGACTGTAACAGGATGGCGTGTATGTATTGATTATAGAAAATTAAATGACGCCACCAGAAAAGATCACTTTCCCTTACCTTTTATTGATCAAATGTTGGAAAGATTAGCCGGAAATAGTTACTATTGTTTTCTTGATGGTTTTTCCGAATATTTTCAAATTCCAATAGCACCCGAAGATCAAGAGAAAACCACATTCACGTGCCCTTATGGTACTTTTGCTTACAAACGCATGCCATTTGGACTTTGCAACGCCCCTGCAACCTTTCAAAGGTGCATGATGGCGATTTTTCACGACATGATAGAAGAATGCATGGAAGTTTTCATGGATGACTTTTCAGTCTTCGGTGATATATTTGAATCATGTCTAGTTAATCTGAAACGAATGCTGATTAGATGTGAACAATCAAATCTAGTACTTAATTGGGAGAAATGCCATTTCATGGTTAAAGAAGGCATCGTTCTTGGTCATAAAATTTCAAAGGAAGGAATTGAAGTGGATAGAGCTAAAGTAGATGTAATTGTTAAACTTCCACATCCCACCAATGTTAGAGGAGTTAGGAGTTTTCTAGGGTATGCCGGTTTTTACCGACGTTTCATAAAAGATTTTTCTAAAATTGCCACTCCTATGAATAAACTCCTAGAAAAGGATGCTCCATTCATCTTTTCAGATGAATGCATCAAATCTTTTAATATTCTTAAAGAGAAACTCACTAATGCACCGATCATGATAACACCGAATTGGAATTTATCGTTTGAACTAATGTGCGATGCAAGTGATTTTGCAATGGGAGCCGTTTTAGGACAAAGGATTGAAAAACAATTTTAACCTATATATTATGCTAGTAAGACGTTACAAGGAGCACAAACGAATTACACAACTACTGAAAAAGAACTCCTTGCTATTGTCTTTGCTTTTGACAAATTTCGTTCATATCTCGTTCTAGCAAAAACGGTGGTCTATACCGACCATTCTGCTCTTAGATACCTATTTTCGAAACAAGATGCCAAACCAAGATTAATCCGTTGGATCTTACTCTTACAAGAGTTTGATATTGAAATCCGAGATAAAAGAGGAGCAGAAAATCTCGCCGCTGATCATCTTTCTCGTCTTGAAAATCCCGAATTAGAAGTTCTAAATGAATCGGCCATACAAGACAACTTTCCTGATGAATATCTATTGAAGATAGATTATAATGAAATACCATGGTTTGCAGACTATGAAAACTACTTAGTATGTGGATTCCTTGAAAAAGGATTATCGTACCAAAAACGAAAGAAATTCTTCAGTGATATAAAACACTATTTCTGGGAAGATCCACATTTGTTTAAAAGTTGTCCAGATGGAATAATACACCGATGTGTATTTGGAGATGAAGCTAGTAAAATTTTAAACCATTGTCACACAGGACCAACAGGAGGGCATTATGGGCCTCAACTAACAGCAAGAAAAGTTTATGATGCTGGATTCTATTGGCCTACAATTTACAAAGACGCTCACCTTCTTTGCAAATCCTGTGATGCTTGTCAAAGGGCCGGAAAAATAAGTCAACGTGATGAAATGCCACAAAATGTCATTCAAGTATGTGAAGTATTTGACATTTGGGGTATTGACTTTATGGGTCCATTTCCAAAATCTCATAATAATCTCTATATTCTCGTAGCCATTGATTATGTATCTAAATGGGCGGAAGCACAAGCTCTCCCAACTAACGACGCACGAGTTGTAGTCAACTTTTTAAAACGTCTTTTTGCAAGGTTTGGAACACCGAAAGCTTTAATAAGTGATCGGGGAACTCATTTCTGTAATAATCAACTTGAGAAAAGTTCTCAAAAGATATGGAGTAACTCATAAAATCTCCACCGCATATCATCCACAAACAAGTGGACAAGTTAAAAATACCAACCGAGCTTTAAAACGTATTCTAGAGAAAACCGTAGGATCAAATCCGAAGGAATGGTCCATTAAATTGGAGGATGCACTCTGGGCTTTTAGAACAGCCTACAAAACTCCAATTGGAACCACACCTTTTAGACTCGTTTATGGAAAAGCATGTCATCTTCCAGTAGAAATTGAACACAAAGCATTTTGGGCTTTGAAGACATGTAATCTTGATTTACATGAAGCTGGACGTCTACGATTAAGTCAATTAAACGATTTAGAAGAATTAAGACATGAAGCATACGAAAATTCGTTAATCTATAAAGAAAGAACGAAGAAATGGCATGATAAAAGAATCGGAAGTTCAAAAGAATTTAAAGAAGGAGACAGAGTTCTTCTTTTCAATTCACGATTCAAGCTATTTCCTGAAAAATTGAAATCGAGATGGTCTGGACCATTCATAGTCAAAAGAGGTTTCCCATATGGAACAGTAGAGTTAATAAATTCAAATGGAATTGAATTTAAGGTTAATGGTCACAGAGTTAAACATTACATAGATAATCCGATGGAAGTCGACAACGAAGTTAATCACAATTTCGACACCACAGCTAACTAAGTGTGGGGAGAATCAAGTCTTTAAAGGATAATATGTATTTCTGTTAGAGTTAGATTTTCTGTTTTCGTGTAGTTCTCGAAAATGGAACCCGAATGGTCTTTCCCTAGCAGACCCTAAAGAACTAGTCTTCTCCCCCCATTCTGAATTTTTATTTTTTTTAGGTTTTTACGAAATGAAGACTTCCTGTGAACTAAACCATGGTCTAATGCTACACGCTTTGATCACTAAACGTAATAATGACACACTTCCGAGTGAAATAGTATCAGTAATCAGAGAAAGATTGGACAGAGTAAGAAAAGAATCCAGATGCGAAGATAATAAGTTACAATTTGGTAAAGGAAAATCAAAATCCGCAGCGAAAAGAAGAGCACGACACCTTGAAAGATGTCACAAATGCGAAAAATGGTCACATGGAGGTAAATGTTCAAATAATCAAACCTATTCAAATACCGAATTTGTTACTTTATGCAGAGATGGACCGTTCATATGTTTAAAAGAAAAAACACTGAATGCTCGAGGTTACGCCTATGTAGCTATGGAAAACCAATTAAACCGACTATCTTATGAATGGGATAGATCATATAACTAAGAATACTATCTCACAGGTAAGTCTGTACAGTTTTTATTTTTTATTTTTATTTTTAACCTTTTGATAATAAACGCTAATTTGTTCGCTATAAAGTATTAAATTGGTATTGAATAAAATTAGGTTTGGCGGCCGAAATTATTGATATCATTCAAAAATTTATTACATCACTGCGAAATTTAACGTTTATTCTTAAGGTATAAATATCTTTAATCAATCAACCCAAAATATTTCAAAAATTCATCATGAGTTAAATTAGGTCATGGAACCGAAATTACTTTACCGAAAAGAGGGGCGCATATTTTTGATAATATTTGATTGATTAAAGTGGGATAAAAGCCAAAAAGATTTTTAATTTTATTTTTTACCATGTTTTTAAAATTAATATATAAATATTAAATTAATATTTTGAACTTTGTAAAATCAATATATTTAAGTTTGTAAATATTTGAAAAATTAATCTTTTTAATATAAGTTTGTATGTATAAAAACAAAAATATAATATAAGTTTGGTGTGAATTAATAATATGAATTTTTAATTAAGTTTGGTGTGAATTTTTAATTTTATGCATTTTAAATTTAAGTTTGGTGTGAATTTAAAAATAAAAATTTACTTTATTTCGCTAAATTAAAAATATGATTTTTAAAATTCGTCGTGAGTTGAAGACTAGGTCGTTGAACCGAAATTGCTTTACCCGAGGGAGGGACGAGAACTTTTATTATCATTATTTTTAATCTTATTGAATTAAAGTATGCCAAAAACCTTTAAAAAAAAAAAAGTCAAATCACTGTAGCCGGCACCCCATGCGATCGCATGGGGTTTGCACTTGGAACCCATGCGATCGCATGGGGACCAAATGCAGGCCAGACTCAAAACAGACAGCAGGTCTGTCTTCTCCACACAACACACACACAAACACGAAACTCTCTCAAATCTTCACCAAATTTCGCCAATTTTCCACCGTAATTCGTCATTTTTCTTGCTCTAATCATGCCTAGATTCTCATTCTTCAGCAAAATGGTAAAAATTACACCCCTAAACTCTATAAATTCCTAGTTTTTGTGATAATTATCAATTTTTTTACCTAATGCAATTTTGTTAATTTCTAGTGTAATTAGTGTTAAATTGTTAGTATTTTATACATGTATAACCTAGATTGATGCTATTCAACATGATTTGAAGCCAAAAATTTCAAAATTTTTAGAAATCTAGGGTTTGTGTTCTTGAGCAATTTGGGGCTTTTTGATATAAACAGGTTATGGCCGATTTTTGTCATGAATTATAGCTAAATTGAGTAGTGTAACATGTTTAGATAGTTAAATGATCCAAACATTGATCCTAAACATGATTTTTGGAGATTAAAGTGGACTTTTTAAGTCCAAAATTCATGAACTTGATTAATTTGATGTAATTGCCATTTGAGACGTGTTTAATTATTAGTAATGACTATTTTGACATGTTATTTGAGTTAAATGCTTATGAACTTTGTATACATTTTCATATGTGCTTATTTGAAAAGTGTAGAATTGTGAAAAATTGTGAAAATGTGTATAAGTTTAATTTTGATTTAACATGTTATAGTGATTGTTTTAAGTTGTTATTTTGCTAACACTAATGTATATTTGGATGCACAAATTTTGTGTTTAATGTGTTTTGCAGAAAGCCGATACTGGAGGTTCAGGAGCATCATCATCTAGACGACCAGCACCAGCACCAGAACCAGAACCAGAAATGCAACACGAACAAGAACCACAACAAGAATCACAACAATAGCCTGATCAGCACATACCTTATTATGATCCGGTACAGTTTGTTGATGAATTCATAGTATTCCCAATGAGGCCGACAGTAGAATTCCCAACGACTCCTGAGCACACTCTGCATCCTAATCTAAGATTTGATAGGAGATGGAGAGATTACGAGACATATCAAAGGAACAAATTCAAATTGGTAACAAAAAATGTAGAGGTGCCAAGGGTAATCGATTGGGCCCCTTTGGAAACGGTCCATCTAGCTGACCGTGTTAGACAGCTTTTAGTACAAAGGTATGGCAGTTCTTCTTTTACAGATTGGGAACGTCTTTTCACCATTCGTAGACCTGTATATAAGGAATGGTGTGTTGAGTTGATGAGTACTGTATCACGTGATACAAATATAGTTAGAATAGATGATAGAAGATTTCTTAGGTTTATCCTTGGCGGTAGGATGTACAGAATGTCCATGCTGGACATGGCCAGGGCCTTACAGATATATACTCCTGGTGAGTTGCTATTACCCGATTGTACAAATTTGATTTATTATGGTGAAAGGGTAGATAGTAACTTTGACGTTGACGCCATTTGGAGGCGTATGTCACATTTTGATGTTTTTACACGAGCAGGAGGACACTCCTATACACATATTGACAGAGCCGAGCTTCGTATTATTCATAGATTTTTGGCTAACTCGATTACACAGAGAGGTCACAATAAATAAAAAATTACCTTACATGATTTATTCTACCTAAAGTGTATTCGGGATCCTAGGAGCTTTGTCAATATCCCTTACTGTGTTGCTTTTTATTTATCTAAAATGGCAGAGGGAATGCAGGAAGGGAGTATAATAGGAGGAGGTATTTTTGTTACTCTCATTGGAGAGTATTTAGGTGTTGATAGGAACCAAGGGGGTCCATTACAGCTTTGTAGAGAACAGGTTGAGCCCTTAGGATTGAAAGTTTATGTGGGTGCTAAGGTATTGAAAAGTAGACGTAACCAGGCAGTACCCTATGAGGGATCTCATCCTCAGGTAGAGAGAGGCTCAGATGAGGAAATGGAGGAGGCGGAAGACATTAGGGATGTCTTTCGAGATGCTATTCTTGACGTCCACGTTCGTATAGATGAGGAAGCAATGACGAACGCGGCCAGACATAGTATGTATGAGCAGTGGAACTCCGAGCGAGTATACGAGGATTATAGGCGACGCCAACACGATAACTGGTTAGTTCATCAGCACCAAATCATGAGCCAGCTATCATATAAGGTACCAAATAACTATGTACCTACTCGACCTGCTCATTTTCCGCCACACAGCCCCGATATCTGACCACCCTTTAACCGGTATGACTATAACCAAGCCTATCAAAACACCTATAACCAACAATGGAACCCACCTGACGAGATGAACTGGAACCCATATCCAGACTGATTTAGTTCCATTTGGTTATTTATATGATTTTTATGTTTTTATCTTTTTACTTATTGATGTTTAAACTTATGTTATTGAATATACTTATGTAATCTTTATCATTTTTATTATTATTGTGTACTAATATTTCACATTTAAGATTTGAAAGTGGGATATTAAGTCTCATTTCAAATTGACATGCATGTTTATATTTGTATGTATGTATATTGTAAATTGTACAAAACAGGGTAAAATAACGCATTTTCAAAGACTGGCATTAAGTTCAGCAAAAGCTACTAATTTTGACGACAAGATGACAAATAAATGTGATGTAACAACAGACGGAATGAACAAATGATATGCACCATTTATCATTCAGCAAACAAACGCCAATATGTTTGGAAACTTTGGTAAAATTTAATCATTTTCACACTAATCACCCTCAATAATTTAAATTGTTACTGATTTCTTGTAAATGAGGGCATTGCAAGATCTTAAGTGTGGGAAGGGGTTAAATTCTTTCGGATTTTTAAAATTTTTACTTTATACACTTGGTTACCATTAGAAATACTAGTAAAGTAGTAGTTGTATTAGAATCTAGTGCTCTCTGATAATAAAGAACAGCCCTAGTCTTATATACTGACTACCCAATTCTAGTAAAAATTTTCAAAATTTTCAATTAAATGAACTCAAAATCATGTTTATACATATTTATGAACGATAAAACTAGGTGTTAACACCGAAATTATTGTTACCTCGGAAAGGACATAAATTGAGAAACAAACCAAAATGTTAAAATTCATTTAAAATGGAATAGAGGACAATAAAAAGGAAAATAAAATCCAAGTGTGGGAAAAATTACCAAGTTATCTTAAACATATGTCACATATTTCTGTAACAAATAATTGAAGATACTTTTGCTTTGGACTAAACTAAACTGTTTTACCCGATGAAAGAAAAGAAGAGATGGATCTACACGATAAATTAATTCCATCGTTAAAAGGAAGTAAAGTCTTTCGAAAAAGAAACGCGCTTCTTGATTTAGGTCATGAAGTTGTCGTCCAGACCAGCTGTAGGTTGATGAAAAATCTAGAAAAGTCATCTCTAAAATCAGCAGGAAATCCACGGACCTCAGCATAAAACAGGGTCGCCAAGTGGTCAGATTTATCCTAACCATGAGAAGGATTTATCTCGTACAATGGGGGGCACCGTGCAAATTAGCTTGATAAGACTAATAAATCAGATCCCCAGAAAGGATAATCTCCTTTAAAGATCAAAAATCAGCTTTTAAGACTGATATTACTCAATCCTAGAGATTGACCTTAAAGATTGAGAATTACAAACTCATGGAATTCAATGATATCTAAACTCGAGCTTGAACGAGAAAATATTTTGATCAAAATTACAAACCGATTTGTTTTCTGAAAACCCATTTTCAATGCGTTCATTACCATTGAACGTAAAATCCTAGGAATTCACCTGGAATTCATTAGGTCACCTGAACCAAATCGGGTGTCAACCGTAAGAACGGTGGTTGCATAGCATGGTCAAAGACAGGACCTTGTGCCAGACCGAAAAATCATAAGGGTGAGCTTTACTATTGCTCCTACCAAGGATAGTAATTGCGTCCGACACGTTATAGACCATAATTAAAAGCATGTCAAGGGACATTGCCTTAACAGTTGCTTGTTCAACGCTTTCCTTTACAACCGGACGGTAGTTTACCAAAAGGTAATATACGGAGCAAGTATACTGGACATGTTGCTTTCCTAATACAAGGTTAGCAAGTGGGTGACACAAAACCACAAGTTTTAAGCTAAAATTTTCAAATCTGAAACCCACCAAACCCACAAAAATATTTTGCAAACACCGGTGAAGGGTTATTCCGGAAAACTTATCTAGGGTAAAAGCTAGATTTAATTTTAAAAAAAAAATCAAATGTTTTCATAAAGATCCAATTTCCTAAAGGATCTAAATTTTCATAAGTCATGTGAGACTGTAAACCACATCGTTACTACCATTGTTTATACCGCCGTATTGAAATCACTGATGTACAAAGTGTGAAGAATAAAGAAGTGATTCTAGTATTTCAAGACGATATTGCTTGAGGACAAGCAACGCTCAAGTGTAGGAATATTTGATAATGCTAAAAACGAACATATATTTCATAGCATTATTCCTCAAGAAAGACAAGCTTTTAGTTGCAATTGTTCTATTTACAAGTGATATTCGTTTAAATAATAAAAGGTGAAGACAAAAGACAGATTCGACGAATTGAAGACGCAAACGACCAAAAAGCTCAAAAGTACAAAATACAATCAATGAGGTTCCAATTATTGATAAGAAACGTCTCAAAATTACAAGAGTACAAGATTCAAAACGCAAAGTACAAGATATTAAATTATTCGCAGGGACGTTCGAAAATCCGGAACCGAGACCAGAGTCAACTCTCAACGCTCGACGCAACGGACTAAAAATTACAAGTCAACTATGCACATGAATATAATATAATATATAATTAATTCTTAAAATTAATATATATATTATATTATATTATAAAATCGTTGGCCTAAAAAAACAAAGACTTTTGAGCCTCCCCAGCTGGCCATGCGATCACATGGCCTTGAAGGACAAAGCCCATGCGATCGCATGAGCCCTTTTTCCAGGCCTGTCCTATAAAGTTCGAGAGTTTTGGACGCAAAAATACACATCTTTTTCTTCTCCTCATTCAACGTATAATATTTATATTTATATTATAATTTTAATTTTAATTTTAATTTATAATAATAAGGGTGTGTTAGCGAATGTTGTAAGGGTGTAAGTCGAAATTCTGTCCGTGTAACGCTACGCTATTTTTAATCATTGTAAGTTATGTTCAACCTTTTTAATTTAATGTCTCTTAGCTAAGTTATTATTATGCTTATTTAATCTGAAGTAATCATGATGTTGGGCTAAAAATATTAAAATTGGGTAATTGGACTTTGTACCATAATTGGAGTTTGGACAAAAGAACGACACTTGTGGAAATTAGACTATGGGCTATTAATGGGCTTTATATTTGTTTAACTAAATGATAGTTTGTTAATGTTAATATAAAGATTTACAATTGGGCGTCCCTATAAATAACCATTTACACTCGATCGGACACGATGGGCGGGGTATTTATATGTACGAATAATCGTTCATTTAACAGGACACGGGAATGGATTAATAGCCACTAGAATTATTAAAACAGGGGTGAAATTATGTACAAGGACACTTGGCATAATTGATAACAAAGTATTAAAACCTTGGGTTACACTCAGTCGACATCCTGGTGTAATTATTAAACAAAGTATTAAAATCTTGTTACAGTTTAAGTTCCCAATTAGTTGGAATATTTAACTTCGGGTATAAGGATAATTTGACGAGGACACTCGCACTTTATATTTATGACTGATGGACTGTTATGGACAAAAACCAGACGGACATATTAAATAATCCAGGACAAAGGACAATTAACCCATGGGCATAAAACTAAAATCAACACGTCAAACATCATGATTACGGAAGTTTAAATAAGCATAATTCCTTTATTTCATATTTAATTTCCTTTATTTTATATTTAATTGCACTTCTAATTATCGCACTTTTATTTTTTGTTATTGTATTTAATTGCACTTTTAATTATCGTACTTTTTAATTATCGCAAGTTTATTTTATCGCACTTTTATTATTCGCAATTTCATTTTCGTTATTTACTTTACGCTTTAAATTAAGTCTTTTATTTATTTAATATTTTACATTTGGTTTTAACTGCGACTAAAGTTTTAAAATCGACAAACCGGTCATTAAACGGTAAAAACCCCCCTTTAAAATAATAATATTACTTATATATATATATTCGTATTTTTATAAATTAAACTAATATAGCGTTAAGCTTTGATTAAAAGATTCCCTGTGGAACGAACCGGACTTACTAAAAACTACACTACTGTACGATTAGGTACACTGCCTATAAGTATTGTAGCAAGGTTTAAGTATATCCATTCAATAAATAAATAAATATCTTGTGTAAAATTGTATCGTATTTAATAGTATTTCCTGCTAAAATTTAATAGTATTTTATACCCCTTAGCTTTAACTAACAGTAATAAAAGTATTCAAGCTAGGGGCTTTGTGTACAAACTCAAAATGTATATATAGTACTCGTGTCAACATAAAAGTATTTGAAAATGTAAGTACAACAGCGTGTATTCTCATCCCTGAAAACATGTAAAAAGCGGGACTGTAGACTCACCTTAGAATAGCTCTTGAGTGAAAAGTAGACAAATAACTTGTACGGATTATTGCCGAGTAATGCAACCTAAGTATACGTATTTAGGTTGGTCAACATAAATGTCTTAAACAAGTGTGGTTTCATAGGATAAGTTGTCTTATTGCTCGACTCGATGCGTTTCAAAGTAAAAGTCAACATATAGTCAACTAGTTCATGCAAGTCAAACAAAGTCAACCAAAGTCAAACCAAAAGTCAAACTTGGTCAAAGTAGTCAACTAAGGTCAACATCGGTAGGTACATGTCAAATGTTGGTCAACATGTCAAACCTAAGTCAAACAACTCGATTTGGTTCATACATGGTCAGTTTCACAATCACAGTTTATCGTTATGCATGACTTTCATGTACATGTAGCAAACTTCGCATAATATCTCATAGCACAAAATTCATGTAAGCATGGAAAACTCCAGATCATAATTGGACTCAAAATTGATTCCAAAAAGTCCAGCCAGGGTCTCATACGATGTCTATAGGTCGGGAATCAGAAGGGGTACATTTATGGTTTGCCAAGTCAGTTTCTGACCGCGCACTGATTCCGTATTGGCTATAACCGGAGCTAGGACATGCAAATCAATCTAGGTCAGTGGCCGTGGTTCAAGGACAAGTCACACTATCATATATCCGAAAACGAGCAACTTTTGTTTAGCCAATTTATACAGTTTATTCATTTAAGTTGGATGTCTTGTTTTCAGCTCAATTCAGAAGTTACACAAACTATGACACTAGTGTGCCCAATGTATAAAGTTTAAGAGGTTGCAACAAACTGAACATATACTACATAACATATAAAGATTCATATTCCAAAAGTCCAAGGTCTCAAAACATGCACAAGTCCACTTATATAGCAAAAGGTGCATACATTACAAATTTGGTCAGCATACAGGTTACCATTTCAACATGCACATAACACAAGCTTCACAAACCCGGATGATGCAAAGCCTAGATGAAAAGTTAACTAAAACTTATGAACTTTTCAGATATGTAAATACTTTAAACAATATCACACTTCAAATCAATTAAAAATTCAGTTTCATCATACCGAGCAAATCAGTTTTTCGCATACGATCAAACAAGCATAACGTGAGCATTATAAATTCAAATCGCATGATATCCTAGTCTAACTTGAGTGTTTTTGAATTATCTATCCAATGGTAATAAATTCACAAACCAATTCGTGACCTATCAAACCCAGATTTCTGATCAAACAATAAAAACACAACATTAATTTCAAATGATCATAACTTAATCATCCGGAAACGAAATCGAGTGAATCCAAAGTCTAAAATCAATAGTTTTTCATGAGGATTCTAATTACATCATAATAGTTAACATTTAGTAAAGTCAATTTTCTGTACACACAAGAATCAATTTCGGTTTTCATGGCAATCAATCAAATCGAACAAATTAATGCATCTAACATTAATCACACATCAAGACTTGAGCAATAGACAATAAAAACTATGAAATACCAATAAAAATCTGATTTTGAAATTTAGGGTTTATGCAATTATACCTTTGATCGTGAAAAGGATTATATCAACGCATAGAGCACGAAGGGAATTGCAAGTTTGATGTCCAAGGTTATATCTAACTGTGAAAGATTGAGGTTGCTAAGGTTGATGATGGTGTCGAAGTGAATGGGAGAGGGAGAGCAGATAGCTACTTTTTTTTTTTTTTTTTTTTTTTTTTTTTTTTGTGATTAGGTTTAGAGTTGTGTAGTATTAGGTTAACTAGTCTAATACTTACACTTAGGCCCTAAACTCTCATAAGTTACACATAAGTCCCCATAGTTAGTTAAATTAGGGGAGGGGGCATGGGGTTCGGCCGACCATGGCCCACCATGGTGTCCCGAATTCTCGTTTTACAAAAGCATGTTGTCGTGGTCTGTTTCAAGTGCCGTTTAGACGTACCGAAGACCCGGAACGCTAAACCGGTCGTTAAAACGTAACCAAACGTTTAATTTATTAAAAACCCAATAAATTAAATATTTTTAAAAAGGTTAATAATTATTAAAATAATTATTAAAATAAACTCGAGCGTTTCATTGTTCAAAAAGCAGTTATTCAAACTGTAACATTTTTATCGTATTTCTTTATCCGAAATATTTATTCAAATTAATATTAACCCATATTAATTATCATAACCCTCCAAGGATCAAGTATGTATTTATTACACATAAACACATAAACGTTAAGTAATCGCCGTTAAATAAACTAACAGAAAGTTAATGGCAGTGACAGAAAAAGCAGGGTTATTACATGACCAAAAGCGCCGCACCTCAAAGAAAAGCGACGTTCTTGTATACGTTTTGGCACCATGTTCCACCAGTGGGCAAAATCGCCGTTCCTCACTGCCAAAAGCGCCGCTCCTGACACAAAAGCGCCGCTCCTGAAGAAAGCCAAAAGCGCGGCTCCTGAGCCAAAAGCGGCGCCCCTGTCGCTGTTCAGCCCAGAATTTTTAGCACTATAAAAGGAAATAGATGAGGCCATTTTGAGGCTAGCTGCAATTCCAAGTCTGATTTTCACTTCCAAAACCCTAATTTCATCATCTATTGGAGTTTGAATGTGAATTGAAGGAGGCAAGCTCAAGTTCCATCATAGTTTTAGCTCTAGATCTTCTTCTCTTTGTATTTGGGTTGTAATCTTCACCTTACTTTCTCTAGTTTTGAATTGATTACTTGTAATAACTCAATATGATTTTATTTGTATTTCAATGCTTATGATTAGTGTAATCTTAGCCATGATTAGCTACATTAATTGTGTTTGCTTATCTATGAATTTCTAATGCAAGGATTTGCCCTATAACCAATTGAATGAAGTTTTTTAAATGAAATACATGAACAAGTGCTATTGTGTTAGCTATAGATCCATTGCTATGCATTTGTTTTAGGCTTTACTTTGATTACATAGATTGTGTAGCTCTCTTAGTCATTTGAGAAGTGAATCAATTTGTGCTTCAACACTATTAGTCCAGACAACTAGATTAAGGATTTCAAGTGATTGTGTTCATGATCTAAGTTGGTTTTCAATTGGCCTTTAGTCAACATAGTGGCGTTCGATTATCTTAAGTGATTTCGATAGTTGAAGGTTTCTAAGTGATTTCAACCCAAGCATAATCTCAATGACCAATCATGCTTAACTTGATCTTAGGATACAATGTTTATGTGAGTTTGCAAAGTATAATTTGATTAAGGTTTGGTAGTAATGTTAAACATTTAATAGTTCAACAACTAATGCGATAGCAAATTGGGTAAAACGGGGTAAATTCAAGCATAGAGAGGATTAAGTAAGTGAACACTACTTAGTTAATTGAATTAGTTCTTAATATTTAGTTTACTTGCTACTAGTTTTAATTGTTAAGTTTAAGTTTGTTTAATTGCGCACATCTTAGTTGTTAATTAAAATCAATCAAAACCACACAATCAAACAAACCCTAGGACAATTAATAGTTACACTTATTCAACTTACATCGCTCTCTTGGGACGAACTTGAAACTAATACTTACATAAAAAGTGCTATAATAACCGGGTTATAAGTGCTCGTTAGTTGTGTGTGCTTATTTGTAGTGTTTGATTCTTATATAAATTTTGAGGGTAATTAATGTATTGTTCCGCACGCATCACAACGATTGTTGTTACCTTGCACGTTTCCATAACAAATGTGTCCAGCAATCCATTTTGTAATTTTCCACACACGATCCTTATTATTCATTGTAGCAGCTACAATCCAAAGGCATCATCTAATTTGATTTAGACCATTGTAATGAGGACTGTTTGTATAACAAATTGCTTTATAATAGCTTGGCCTGCTATCTTCAACGAAAATTTCTATCTGTCGATCGATATTCCAGTTCCTAGCAGCGGATACAAGTTCTTCTTTATTTCTAAAAATCATTCGTCTTCTAAGTACACCGTCATTTTTAAAACAATCCCATCCTAGCCCGTCATCCTCATCAAACGCAGGTCGATCAGAATCTTCTTCAACATTAAGAAACCTGAAAGTATGGTTCACGGGAGGTTGGATCGGCCTCTCGATCACGTTTTGATCATCTTCAGATATATCTCCTTCAACACTATAATGCTCTACCGAACCTTCAATCGTTGTTGACGCACCATCATTGGAATCAACTTCTTCATTTTGTTCTTCAGCCACCACTTCATCTTCATCTACAAACACACCTCCTGATTGAGATGTGGATGCACCACCGCCCCCGGTTTGTGTAACTTGAGAAGATTTAATTAAACTTTGTAACTGATTTACAAAACCGGATTGTTGTGTCGAAAAGACTTGCTCAAAATGAATTTCAATTTGAACAATGTAATGTGGATTTTGACTAGTCAAAAAATACATTGATTCTAAAGAATTATTGTCGTGAATTTCAGTCGGACACGCATTGCCGAAGTACTCATTCCACATAATCATCTTTAACGTATGTGTTCTTGGATCAACACCCACATATTTATAAGCCATTCCGTTTAACTTCATGCAATGAATCTTTTGGTATAGTGAAAAAGTGGTTCTAAGTGATGTTTCATCACCAGTTAACCACCCATTTGAAATGTAACTCTACCACCCCAAACAAAATGAACCATAAAATCACGAAATTCAGCCATTGTATGTGATGAATATAAGGGTGTTTTAGTGTTTTAGTAATATCAGGTGTTTTAGTATTTTAGTGATTGAAGAAACATGTAATGGTAATGGTTTTGAGATTAATTGATTCCAGTTTAACTATATAAATACAATATTTTTCTGGCAAATCAAACTCATATTCAAACTATGATATGATAGGTTGCAGCCTTGCAGTAATAATTGGCTTAAAAACAGTAAGAATAATTTGAAAAACAGTAATAATAGACTGAAAAACTGGAAAAAAATAAAAAAAATAGTAAAAATCAGGGGTTCAAACCGGCATTTCATTTGCCGTTTGCAGATGTGTCAAGTTACTGGAAAAAAGTTGTACGATTAGGGAAACGTGGATACAAATCAGCATTTGAATTGCCGGTTTGGATTAAAAAACTGCAAACCGATGAATGAAAGGCCGGTTTTCCATTTCTATAATTTCAACTTTGAAAAATCATTCCTGTAATTAGCCTAACAAATATTACTATTTTGAAAAAAAAATTCTCAATATGTATGTCTATATCATGACTATATCCATGTATGCGGTTGCTAGTTTAGAAGACGATATAGAAATGTGTCTCAGTCTAAATCCACGTAGGCAGTTGTTGGTTCTTACTGTTAGGTATCTCACGTCAATAGTGTATCCACGTAGGCAGTTGTAGGCATCTTTGTTGCAAACGCACTCAAATCTAGATGCAAATATATATATATATATATATATATATATATATATATATATATATATATATATATATATATATATATATATATATATATATATATATATATACCAATAGTAATCAATGGTATTTTCGTCATTTCACCTTTTTTTTATGTCACCAACAATAAAATAAACAACTTTCGTAAAAGAACCAACTCTGTAAGATGTCGGAAAAAAATACTTTTTTACAAAAAAATCAACTAACTTTTTTTTTCTCTCTTTTCTTCCTCAACGATAAAAGAGGCAACTTTCATAAAATGAACAACCCTTCAATGCTATCAAAAGATGTCAAAAAAACATTCTTTTTTACAATTTTTTTTGTCCCGAACGATAAAATAAGCAACTTTCGTAGAAGAACCAACCCTTCAATGTTACCAAAAGATGTCAAAAAAATACCTTTTTTACAAAAAAAAATCAACTAACTTTTTTTTTTCTCTTTTCTTCCTCAACGATAAAAGAAGCAACTTTCACAAAATGAACAACCTTTTAATGTTAGATGTCGAAAAAATTTTTTTTTTACAAAATAGATCAAATTTTTTTTTTTAACTCGCATTCAAAACGGAGCCCCTGCGCGAAACGAGGGCTCTACAACTAGTTACTGTCTATAATATAAGCTAGATTTAGTTTCTCCATTAAGGTCTAGAACAGTTCAGCTAGATGCCACGTGTATTAAGGTTTGTAGTATAAAAATTATACGGAGTAATTCATAACAAATTCCAGAGGAACCCTTTATACATTAAACTTTTCTCAGAATTCGATTGCATATATACTTAGTGAAGGATCGTTGTTAAGTCCACTAACATGTATAATATATAAGTTTACGGACGTGTTCAATACCATCTCGACTCACCCGGACCCCCGACCTCTTTCCCAGTCACGTCCACAGTCATCTCGGTTTGAACCTTCGCTACCATTCTGCACCATCCACACATATTAGCTATAACCAGGCTCGGATACAATTTGTAGGATCGTTTGATCAGGTTGACCAACATGTACAACATATAAGCTGATGAATTCAACATTACTCTAAAATCAATTGGTGATAAAAGGAAGTTCCCATAAGTTTATATATGCACATTTATTTCCTTCATTTTTTGATGTGAGACACAATAAACCGATTAGCTCTAACACTTAGCACGTGATGAATCTAACTGCTCAGTTAACTCTTGATTGGGTATCCATCTATCAATATTCCCACTCATAGTTTCTAAACCCTGGAGTGATGTAGATGAAAACATAGATATAAAGCATTATATTTCACACTTTGATCAGTTCATTTATTTAAACAAATTTAAAGATCTAACTGTAGCTTACTTATAAATTTAACACATCAATTACAACTGTACTGATCTTAATTCACACAAATTGCCAGAAACGATAGACTATAGTTTGAAAAAAAAAATAAAAAAATAAATATAAAGATAAAATGCACATGTGTTAAGTATTTAATAAATCTCTCGAGTTCATTAGAACAACTTAAACATGACTCAAAAAGCATATTTGTCATATCAAAATACCTGGCATGGCTAGAAACTTCTTCGATCATGTGTTAAGTGTTTAATAGATCTTTCCAGTTCATTAAGGTTGTAATCAGATTTGATTATTGTAGTTTCATACTTATCTCATCCATTATGTTGCTCACTTGGTGTTCATCTAAAAGTGGTACATACACCTAAAAGCATGTTGAATAACGCAATTATCACAACGTGAGTAGACTATAAAACATGTGAGTTAATATATAATATATAATATATAATATGGTCATCATCGAGAGGGAAGCACTTTTTTAGGGGAATGAAGGGAGTAACTTTTTTGTTTTTAATTTTTTCTTTTTTTTCAAACATTAAGATCACATGAAAATATGTGTATTTAAAAAATACACTTTGTGATGTATGTCATTATTATGACGGGAAAACGCTCGAAGAAATAAATGATAACAAGTAATGTTTTTAATTAGAGTTAATATATAATATAATATATAATAGAGTCATCATCAAGAGTGAACACTTTTTTGGGAGGACTGGTGAAGTAATTTTGTTCGTTTTTAATTTTTTTTTTCAAACATTAAGATCACATGAAAGAGTTGTAATCACTTGAATCCAATAATTTGCTTGAAATCCAACGGATCAATCAGAGCGCGACATGTGGCGCGACAATCACATGTGATTGATAAAAAATTAAAAAAAAAATTTAATATTTTTTTTGAATTTTTTTTTAATTTTTTTTTTTAAATTTAGCATTTCAAATCTAATCACATGTGATTGTAAAACACAATCACATGTGATTGTAAAAGGCAATCACATGTGATTCTGCATGTCAAATCTAATCACATGTGATTGAAAATAAATTCAAATTTAAAAAAAAAAAATCAACCGGAAACAGGTTTTAATTCGATGATTTGATCAGGTTTGTTAACGTTTCGTGATCATATCTTCAAAATTTCAGATTTTAATTCGGTGATTTGATTAAGTTTTGATCAAAAACTTGGTGTTTAAAGGTTTTAGCACAAACTTACTGAAATTCGTCATTTTACTAAAAAAAAAAAAAAAAAATTCAATCACATGTGATTAGGTTGTACAATCACATGTGATTGACATGCAGAATCACAAGTGATTTACTTGTAAAGACCCGTCCTAATCCATACGAACGAATACAATAACATATGATTACATTGCGAGGTGTGAGATGCGGAATGTTTCTCCAATGAAGTTATGAATCAATACTTCATCGGTCAATGTTGTTGGTACTCCTTGTTATCTACGGTGCGTATGACGTTGTTGTTCGAGGTACGGATTGTGATGTCGAGGTGTGAGATGCGGATGTTGTTGTTGGTGGTAATGGTTCTGTTGACGTTGGTGATGGTGGTAATGTTGATGCCGGTGTTGCTGCTGGTGCTTGTAACCTTCGCACCATATTCTCCAAGGCCACTACCCGAGCGCGAAGTTCGTTAACTTCTTCTATTACACCGGGGTGATTGGCGGTTCGGACGAGCGGATGAATAAGATCTAGAATCTGGGATAGTATATAATCATGACGAGATACTCTGGAAATGAGAGAGAAAATGGTGTCTCGAACAGGTTCGCCAGTAAGTGCTTCAGGTTCTTCGCCAAGGGGGCAATGTGGTGGATGGAAAGGATCGCCTTCTTCTTATCTCCAATGATTAAGGAGGCTACGAACCCATCCCCAATTCATCCAGAATAGATGATGGCTGATTGGTTGGTCCATTCCGGTCACACTGCTTTCGGAGCTTGAGTGAAACTCCATATCGGAATTCGAGGGACTTGAACTAGTGGCGAGTTCCATTTCGTACGATTAAATAAAGGACTTTTCAATATGAAATAATTTCCGGCTATCGGATGGTATTCTAATTACATAGAATATCTATATATATAGAGTAAAAGGTTTCGTAGATTACGGAGGAATTTACGGAATATGTCAAGCAAAGTTTACAGTAACAGATACGCTAAGATACGAATTAGCAGATACGCTAAGATATGAATTTTGTCTATACACTATTCATGCAATCAATGCAGTAAGATGTGTCTAGACTTAAGAATGATAAGCAGGTAATTTTCGATAAGAAATAATAAGCAAAATCTTTTGACATGCAACTAAGGTCGAAGTCCAGACTCACTAATGCATCCTAACAACTATCAGTTAGACACACTAATGCAGACCTGGTTCGCTAAGACCACCGCTCTGATACCACATGTAAAGACCCGTCCTAATCCATAAGAACGAATACAATAACATATGATCACATTGCGAGGTATTTGACCTCTATATGATACATTTTACAAACATTGCATTCGTTTTAAAAGACAAACTTTCATTATATCGAAAGTTGACAGGCATGCATACCATTTCATAATATCCAACTATAAATGATCTAATATGTCATTTACTTAATCATAATCTTTACTGAACTCAACGACTTGTATGCAACGTCTTTTGAAATATGTCATGAATGATTCCAAGTAATATCTTTAAAATGAGCAAATGCACAGCGGAAGATTTCTTTCAATCCTGAGAATAAACATGCTTTAAAGTGTCAACCAAAAGGTTGGTGAGTTCATTAGTTTATCATAATCGATCAATTTCATCATTTTAATAGACCACAAGATTTTCATTTCCATTTCTCATAAATATACGTCGCATGCATAGAGACAAAAATCATTCATATGGATTGAACACCTGTTAATCGACCTTAACAAGATGCATATAGAATATCCCCATCATTCCGGGACTCCCTTCGGACATGATAAATTCGAAGTACTAAAGCAGTTCAAATTCTCTGACTGAGGCTTGTTAGTGCCCATAGATCTATCTTTAGGATTCGCGTCAATTAGGGTGTCTGTTCCCTAATTCTTAGATTACCAGACTAAAAAGGGGCATATTCGATTTTGATCATTCAACCATATAATGTAGTTTCAATTACTTGTGTCTATTTCGTAAAACAATTATAAAAGCAGCGCATGTATTCTCAGTCCCAAAAATATATATTGCAAAATCATTTAAAAAGGGAGCAAATGAAACTCACAATCCAATATTTTGTAGTAAAAATATTCATACTACAATACTGAACAATGCAGGGTTGGCCTCGGATTCACGAACTTATATTCAATTATGTATATTATCACATGTAATGGTAATCGAACAAACATATATATATATATATATATATATATATATATATATATATATATATATATATATATATATATATATATATATATATATATTATAAGTGATTTTAATTGTTATTTTATATCATGTGTTTTATTAATAACTTATTTAGGTATATTTATTTTTATATAGATAATTAACATTTATTACTAAAGTATTAATATGGTTAGATTTTATGTCATAAATATATTTTTATATAAGAAATCTCTATTTGATATATCAATAATACTACTAATAATAATGATAAATTAATGCTAATTATGATAAAAATTATGATAATTCTAATAATAAAAGTGATAGTTATAATAATAAAAATAATAGTTTAAATAAAATGTTAATTTCAATAATAATACTAATAAAAATGATAAATAATAAAAAAATACTTTTAGCAATAAGGATCATAATAATAATACTACTGATAATAATAATAACTATAATATTAATTTTACTACTAATGATAATAATGATAATAATATTAATAATTTTATTACTGATAATAATTATAACAATAATGGTTTTACTCATAATGATACTACTAATAATAACCTTAATGCTAATAATAATACTTATAATGATAATAATTATGATGATCATATCCATAATAATAATAATAATAATAATAATAATAATAATAATAATAATAATAATAATAATAATAATAATAATAATAATAATAATAATAATAATAATAATAATCATACTTGGAATTACAGTAATAATAATAATAAATGATAGTTACTACTTATATTAGTTAATAATAATAATAATAATAATTTATAATACTAGTACTAATAACAATAATAATAATAATAATAATAATAGAAACTACCTTAAGAGTATAATTCCCCAAAAAAAGAATAAAACTATCCCTGCTAGGATTCAAACCCGCAACCTCCCGCTCACCGCTAACACCCCAAACCATTATGTCTGTCTTCGTTTTACTGATTAACTCTCCCACCAATTTTTATTTAACCCGATTTATTATTTGTTCATCTTCTTCCCCATACAATGATGTCGATCAGGTATCAATCCCATTCATAAACAAGTTATTATCTAGTTTTTAGGATTTAAATTTTTAATACATAAACCGTTAGTGATGATAAAAAATAAAAAAATTTAAAAAAAATATAGCATTCGCTGCTGTCGCAGCTTCAAAAAAAAATTTGATTTCGCATTTGAGGTTGTTTTGGACCAATCTTACAACATGAACTAGGTTCTAAATGGTTCGTAAAAACTTTTCGAATCACCAATTTCAAAAGAAACAACAAAACGATCACGAATTTGATGAAGAACAAATATTTTGACTTTTTAAATTAGAACTTTGACTTCGAAATTCTTGATCGTTTCTTCGAATTAGCTTTTGTAAATTTGAAGAAAGTTTCAAGCAATGAATTAGAATGTTTCTGCATTTTTACTTTTCATCAATTTGCTTCGAATCAAAATAATGGTTAAATGGTTTTGGTTTATGCGACAGAGAAGAAAAAATAAAAATAAAATAATAATAAGTATTAAGAACCCAAATGATTTATCAACTTGCATAAGAGAGCTAAACGGTGCTGTTTATATGATTGATTCCAAATGATAATTGATGAAAGTCCTCATGTAGGGTCGATGATAGTTGACAGCAAGGTCACGAGCATAATAGGAAGGCAGAAAAAGAATGAATCTGATAATTGATTACGCGTAATTTATGTCTTTTTATTTTATTTCTTTTATATTTAATTAATATTAATAATTAATAATTATATTAATAAAAATAATACTATCAATAATAATAATAATAATAGAATTAATAATAATAATATTAAATAATACTAATTTTAAATAAAGATAATAGTTTTGAGTAATAATGATAATAATCATATTAATAACCAAAATTGTAGTTTTACTACTAATTATAATAATAATAATATTATTAATGATAACAATAATATTAGTAATATTAATAACAATATCACAATTTAAATGTGTCAAATTTTATATCTATATATTATTTATTAAAATAATAATATTCATAATACAGATAATAATATTAATAATAATGAAAGTAGTAATAGCATTTTTAAGAGAATAACTATATTTTAACTTGTAATTACATCTAATATTTTAATTTTACAATTTATTAATTATATAATATTATTCCATATATGTAATAACATATTTTTAATATTTATACAGTTTTATATATTACAATATACATACAATCATCAATTATATTTAGAAATCATATTTATATATATAATTATTGTAACAGCAGTTTAATTATATGTAATTGAAATATTTAAATAATAATATACCATTTAGTTTTTCAAAACTAATTATATTTCAAAGTTTAATATATATAATTTAAAATCGTTTAAATAATAGAAATTATTATATCACTTAACGTTTACGTTCTAGAACTTCGTTTGATATAATTCATTTATGCGCCAACATTTATTTTAAACTTTTCATAACTAAATATCAATCGAATCAATAAACCAGTGTTACTATCGTTTACTTAATTAATTTGAAATTATATATATATATATATATATATATATATATATATATATATATATATATATATATATATATATATATATATATATATATTCATTATTCATAAACACGTTTTAAATACACGTTGAGAATCATTTATATATTTAATTATAATAATTAATATCATATTGTATATATTAAAATTATGTTATTTAAACAAAACATTTTAATAATCAAATTTGATTGAATCGAAAAACGTTTCCGCAAGTTTGAAAATAGATCAATCAAATATTATGAAATTTAGTTTCCCACTAACTTTTGTCTAGCTTTTGTTATCTGACACTTTGTTCCTACTCGCAGATAACTTTACCAATTATACCGAAAATTGTTTAAAAAAAATGAACGATTTCTCAAATCAACGTGGACCTCACAACAAAGACTCGTAATCATTATTCAATGTATCTGATAATTCAATCATTTAATATAATATTCTATTCCATCGATAAACATATTGGAGCAATTACGTTCTTGTAAAATATTATATTTTCAAGTTATAATATATACATATACATATATAATCATATCCATTTATATAACGGTTCGTGAATCGTTGGAAATTTGGTCGAGGTTAAATGAATGTATGAACACAGTTTAAAATTCTTGAGATTTAACTTAACAAACTTTGCTTATCGTGTTGGAATAATAAGAAGATAAAGTTTAAATTTGGTCGGAAATTTCCGGGTTGTCACAGTACCTACCCGTTAAGGAAATTTCGTCCCCGAAATTTGATCGAGGTCGTCATGACTAACAGTAAGAATGTTTTCATGGCAGATATGAGTTGATAAATAAAGTTTTATCATCATTGAGTAATATGAATAAATACTTTGATTACTCGAAGCGTATGAGTGAAGTAATTGAATGAAATAAGAAAATAGTGATTCTTCATATCTTTTGACGTCATCACGATTGATTTCCATGTTCAAGAGATTTGGAGAAAATCTTCGTAATAAGATTTGATTCTTCGGTAATCAAGGGAATTAGGATCCGCTTTAAATGCGATCATCTGTTTTGATTGCTCTGTCGGATATTTTACTATAAATCCACTCTCTTCGTTTCCTTATTTTCACAAATCATACATCCTATTCTTTCTCCCTCAACTCATATTTCTGGAGTATTTTCAATATGCTCCATCCTGTTCTGATTCTTGATATACTCTTAACCTTCATATCTGTCATTATCCTTTTTCATCTGCCGCCGGAAGAATCTATTCACTTCTACTATACTCTTGGTTTTATAGCGTTTTTAGTTCTCCCGTGTCTTTATATTGCTATACACATCGATATACACGGTTTGTAATTTCTGGGTTGTTGTTGGCTTTATATCTTCCCTTATATTTCGATGTCTTTGATTCTATTTTACTATAATCATTTACATCCACAATTAATGCTATCTCTTATTTGCTGCGATTTATACTCCCATTTCTATTTCGGAGCTTCATTCTTTCGTTTCCTCTTCTTGCGATTAAGCTCCGCTTGTAATGGTCCAGAATTCGCAGATATGAATTTCGGAATGAACATAATTAAAATGTTCTAAGAATGAAATTGTAATGACACGGTCTTGACTTGTCAAATTACCAGATTATCCGGAAAAATAGAACTATCAAGAAGATATGTTCTTAATGTGTTTGGAAATGAAAGATAGGATGATATCTTAGAATATCTAAGATCAGAGGATGATGAAGAATATTTTCCGCAAGGGTTTTAGAGTAAGGAGTAAGGTATTTGCTAAGAATTTCAGCAGACACTGAATCATTTGGATTCTTTGAAGGTAGATTTCGTCTTTGTAATTTGTCCACAGCCTCCTTCATAGTTTGCTCAGTCCATTTTTCCAGTTCCCAAACCTTCTCTTTTTTTGAGCTTTGCCAACACACTATTCTTTATCAACAAACTTTTGACTGTTAAGGTCGTTTACAGTTTTTGCTGCTTCACCAGCATTTTTCCAAAATTCAGAGGACTAGTTCGCAGTCTAGGGTGTTTTTCAGAAACTTCACATTTGAAGTATGTAAGTCCGTTATATGTACACATATAACTGTTGGCGTAGACATGCTGCAAGATTTCAAAATACTGATTGTTAATTCCTGATGATTCGTATGGTAATTCTCGTTACAAGATGCATATGAATAAATGATGGGGTTTTGATGTTATGCGAGGTGTATACGAAATAGTTATATTTTTATTGCGAAATACTATTAAATACGATACAATTTTACACAAGTTATTTATTTATTTATAGAGTGGATATACCTAAACCTTGCTACACCACTATAGGCAATGTACCTAATCGTACAGTAGTGTAGTTTTTAGTAAGTCCGGTTCGTTCCGCATGGAGCTAGCCAAGTTTAACGCTATATTTTTAAAAACTATATTTGTATATATATATATATATATAAGTAGTATTATTATTATTATTATTATTATAAAAAGGGGGTTTTACCGTTTAATGGCCGATTTGTCGATTTTATGTCTTAAGTCACAATTAAAACCTAATGTAAAATATTAAATATAAAAACAACTTAATTTAAAGCGTAAAGTAAATGACGATAATTAAAAGTGCGAAAAATAAAAGTGCAATAATTTAAAGTACGATAAATAAAATGACAGTAAATAAAAGCGCGATGAGATATAAAATACAGGAATTATGCTTATTTAAACTTCCGTAATCATGATGTTTGACGTGTTGATTTTAATTTATTACCATGGGTTAATTGTCCTTTGTCCTGGATTATTCGATATGTCCATACGGTTTTGTCCATAATAGTCCATCAGTCATAAATATAAAGTGCGAGGATCTTTGTCAAATTAACCTTATATCCGAAGTCAAATATTCCAACTAATTGGGGATTCGAACTGTAACAAGATCTTAATACTTTGTTTAATGAATACATCAGGTTATCGACTGCGTGTAATCCAAGGTTTTACTACTTTGTTAATAATTACACCAATTACTCTTGAATGTAATCCACCCCTGTTTTAATGAGTCCATTAACTATTAATCCATCCTCGTGTCCGGTAAAATAAACAATAATTCGTATTTATAAATATCCTGCCCACCGTACCCGATTAAGCGTATGTGGTTATATATAGATACTTCAAATTGTAACCTTTATATTAAATTAACGAGGTATCGTTTAGTTAATATAAAGCCCATTAATAGCCCATAGTCTAATTTCCACAAGTGTCATTCTTTTGTCCAAACCCCAATTATGGTCCAAAACCCAATTACCCAATCTTAATATTTAGCCCAACATCACGATTACTTCGATTTAAATAAGCATAATAATAACTTAGCTACGAGACATTAATTTAAAAAGGTTGAACATAACTCACAATGAGTATTAATCGCGTAGTGTTACACGGACAGAATTTCGACTTACAAACTTACAACATTAGCTACCATAACCTTATTATTATTAATCTTAAATTAAAATTAAAATTATAAATATAATATATATATATATATATATATATATATATATATATATATATATATATATATATTGTAGTGACCCGAACTTTTCCATGTTTATATATATTAATTGAGATTGATATTTACATGATTAAATGTTTCCAACATGTTAAGCAATCAAACTTGTTAAGACTTGATTAATTGAAATAGGTTTCATATAGACAATTGACCACCCAAGTTGACCGGTGATTCACGAACGTTAAAACTTGTAAAAACTATATGATGACATATATATGGTTATATATATAGTTAACATGATATTATGATAAGTAAACATATCATTAATTATATTAACAATGAACTACATATGTAAAAACAAGACTACTAACTTAATGATTTTGAAACGAGACATATATGTAACGATTATCGTTGTAACGACATTTAATGTATATATATCATATTAAGAGATATTCATACATGATAATATCATGATAATATAATAATTTAAAATATCATTTGATATTATAAACATTGGGTTAACAACATTTAACAAGATCGTTAACCTAAAGGTTTCAAAACAACACTTACATGTAACGACTAACGATGACTTAACGACTCAGTTAAAATGTATATACATGTAGTGTTTTAATATGTATTTATACACTTTTGAAAGACTTCAATACACTTATCAAAATACTTCTACTTAACAAAAATGCTTACAATTACATCCTCGTTCAGTTTCATCAACAATTCTACTCGTATGCACCCGTATTCGTACTCGTACAATACACAGCTTTTAGATGTATGTACTATTGGTATATACACTCCAATGATCAGCTCTTAGCAGCCCATGTGAGTCACCTAACACATGTGGGAACCATCATTTGGCAACTAGCATGAAATATCTCATAAAATTACAAAAATATGAGTAATCATTCATGACTTATTTACATGAAAACAAAATTACATATCCTTTATATCTAATCCATACACCAACGACCAAAAACACCTAAAAACACTTTCATTCTTCAATTTTCTTCATCTAATTGATCTCTCTCAAGTTCTATCTTCAAGTTCTAAGTGTTCTTCATATATTTTACAAGTTCTAGTTACATAAAATCAAGAATACTTTCAAGTTTGCTAGCTCACTTCCAATCTTGTAAGGTGATCATCCAACCTCAAGAAATCTTTGTTTCTTACAGTAGGTTATCATTCTAATACAAGGTAATAATCATATTCAAACTTTGGTTCAATTTCTATAACTATAACAATCTTATTTCAAGTGATGATCTTACTTGAACTTGTTTTCGTGTCATGATTCTGCTTCAAGAACTTCGAGCCATCCAAGGATCCGTTGAAGCTAGATCCATTTTTCTATTTTCCAGTAGGTTTATCCAAGGAACTTAAGGTAGTAATGATGTTCATAACATCATTCGATTCATACATATAAAGCTATCTTATTCGAAGGTTTAAACTCGTAATCACTAGAACATAGTTTAGTTAATTCTAAACTTGTTCGCAAACAAAAGTTAATCCTTCTAACTTGACTTTTAAAAATAACTACACACATGTTCTATATCTATATGATATGCTAACTTAATGATTTAAAACCTGGAAACACGAAAAACACCGTAAAACCGGATTTACGCCGTCGTAGTAACACCGCGGGCTGTTTTGGGTTAGTTAATTAAAAACTATGATAAAATTTGATTTAAAAGTTGTTATTCAGATAAAATGATTTTTATTATGAACATGAAACTATATCCAAAAATTATGGTTAAACTCAAAGTGGAAGTATGTTTTCTAAAATGGTCATCTAGACGTCGTTCTTTCGACTGAAATGACTACCTTTACAAAAATGACTTGTAACTTATTTTTCTGACTATAAACCTATACTTTTCTGTTTAGATTCATAAAATAGAGTTCAATATGAAACCATAGCAATTTGATTCACTCAAAACGGATTTAAAATGAAGAAGTTATGGGTAAAACAAGATTGGATAATTTTTCTCATTTTAGCTACGTGAAAATTGGTAACAAATCTATTCCAACCATAACTTAATCAACTTGTATTGTATATTATGTAATCTTGAGATACCATAGACACGTATACAATGTTTCGACCTATCATGTCGACACATCTATATATATTTCGGAACAACCATAGACACTCTATATGTGAATGTTGGAGTTAGCTATACAGGGTTGAGGTTGATTCCAAAATATATATAGTTTGAGTTGTGATCAATACTGAGATACGTATACACTGGGTCGTGGATTGATTCAAGATAATATTTATCGATTTATTTCTGTACATCTAACTGTGGACAACTAGTTGTAGGTTACTAACGAGGACAGCTGACTTAATAAACTTAAAACATCAAAATATATTAAAAGTGTTGTAAATATATTTTGAACATACTTTGATATATATGTATATATTGTTATAGGTTCGTGAATCAACCAGTGGCCAAGTCTTACTTCCCGACGAAGTAAAAATCTGTGAAAGTGAGTTATAGTCCCACTTTTAAAATCTAATATTTTTGGGATGAGAATACATGCAGGTTTTATAAATGATTTACAAAATAGACACAAGTACGTGAAACTACATTCTATGGTTGAATTATCGAAATCGAATATGCCCCTTTTTATTAAGTCTGGTAATCTAAGAATTAGGGAACAGACACCCTAATTGACGCGAATCCTAAAGATAGATCTATTGGGCCCAACAAGCCCCATCCAAAGTACCGGATGCTTTAGTACTTCGAAATTTATATCATATCCGAAGGGTGTCCCGGAATGATGGGGATATTCTTATATATGCATCTTGTTAATGTCGGTTACCAGGTGTTCACCATATGAATGATTTTTATCTCTATGTATGGGATGTGTATTGAAATATGAAATCTTGTGGTCTATTATTATGATTTGATATATATAGGTTAAACCTATAACTCACCAACATTTTTGTTGACGTTTTAAGCATGTTTATTCTCAGGTGATTATTAAGAGCTTCCGCTGTCGCATACTTAAATAAGGACGAGATTTGGAGTCCATGCTTGTATGATATTGTGTAAAAACTGCATTCAAGAAACTTATTTTGTTGTAACATATTTGTATTGTAAACCATTATGTAATGGTCGTGTGTAAACATGATATTTTAGATTATCATTATTTGATAATCTACGTAAAGCTTTTTAAACCTTTATTGATGAAATAAAGGTTATGGTTTGTTTTAAAATGAATGCAGTCTTTGAAAAACGTCTCATATAGAGGTCAAAACCTCGCAACGAAATCAATTAATATGGAACGTTTTTAATCAATAAGAACGGGACATTTCAGTTGGTATCCGAGCGTTGGTCTTAGAGAACCAGAAAATTTGCATTAGTGTGTCTTATCGAGTTTGTTAGGATGCATTAGTGATTCTGGACTTCGACCGTGTTTTCTTTAAAAATGATTGCTTAACATTTTTGTTGGAAACTATATATTTTTAACATATGAATATTATGTGATATATTAATCTCTTAACGTGTTTGATATTATGTGATAGATGTCTACCTCTAGAACAAGTCTCATTGACTCACCTAATAATAATGAAGAGTCAAATGTAAATTGGAATGATTCATGGACTGATTCACAAGTTCCCGAAGAGGAACCGGAAGAAGAGTCGGAACCGGAAGAAGAATCGGAACCGGACGAAGAATCAGAACCGGAAGAAGAATCGGAACCGGTGGGGGAAATAATAAAACGGTTAAGTAAAAGAGAATCCTCAACCAACCGACCAAGGTTAATTATGGTCAATGGTGTTTCCGCCAAGGAAGCAAAATATTGGGAGGATTACCAATTCTCCGATGAATCGGATTCCGACGAGAATTCCAATGATGTTATAGAAATTACCCCAACTGAATTTAAAAAGGCAAAAGAAAATAATAAGGGAAAGGGCATAAAATAGAGAAATCTAATTCCAACCCCGATGAACTTTATATGTATCGTCAACCCCCGAAGTTCTTAAGTTGTAACAATGACCCGGGAACCTCTAAACCACCAGGTTTTTCTAAACCAATGTGGACAACGACGGCTCGTATTAGGGGAACATCATATATCCCTAGAAACTTGGCAAAACGAACCAAAACCGAAGAAGAAGAAACGAGCGAGTCGGAATAAGATAGTTGTATTCGTGTGGTGTAATATATGTAATATAGTGTTCTTATGCTTTATGATATATGTAAAAATTGCTTGTATTAATAAGTATTTTTTTATGAATCTAACTCTTGTCTATTTTACAGTTTAAAAACACAAAATGGATAGACAACCCAATATTTTAAGAGACCTACCCGGAGACATGATTGATGAAATCTTGTCTAGAGTCGGCCAGAATTCCTCGGCACAACTATTTAAGGCGAGATCAGTTTGTAAGACATTCGAAGAACGTTCCAAGAATGTCTTGGTTTATAAGAGACTTTCGTTTGAAAGATGGGGGATATCACATTGGGAAACCCATAAGTTACGATGTGTTTACTTTGACGCATATATTGCGGGGAACCCAAATGCTATTTTACGCAACGGGTTAAGAAATTATTTTGACTCAATATATCCGAATATTGGACTTCGTGATTTAGAAAAAGCGGCTAGCATGCAACATAAAGAAGCATGTTATGCTTACGGATTAGTAATGTTCGCTTCTCACCAAAGTGAGAACAAGAACATCGGGCTACAACTATTAAACAAAACGTTTCCACAAGTGACGGAGTCGGTAATTGGGGTAAGAAATGAGGTTTTTAGATTATTACGGGACTGTTGGACATTACGTAACCCTCGTCCCTTTGACGACGTTACAACGCGCTGTCTTATCAACGGCCATAACGGTTATGTTGCACAAGACCAAGGATGGGAAGTAGTCCTAGTAAAACCAGAATGCATGACTTGTTTCTGGACGTATGAATTACGTGTCTTTATTGCCTTTGCTGAACGACTTGTGTACTAGCTAGAATTATCTTCACAACTATCTTGTATCAAAGTTATTGTGTGCTATATTTCATGCTTTATGTAAAATAAGCGGTATTGTAAGTTTGTAAAATATTGTATAAAAGTTTGAACGCGAAATATTATTATAATCAGTTTTTCATATAGAATTGTAGTAGTTGAATTGTATATTAGCTACTAAGTATGAACTTAACGGGTAGGTACTACCCGAATTTAAACTTATAAAACGCTAATATGAAGAAAAAGCTTTTATAAATGAGTTCATATTATGCTACGAAATACTATTAACTACTCTTAATATTCTGTATGATTAACTTGTTCCATTTGACTATTTTGAAGGAAATGGCACCGACTACTCGACACACCGTGAATATGAATGAAGAGGAATTCCGTACTTTTCTAGCTTCAAACATAGCCGCAGTACAGGCTGCGCTACATACCAACAATAACCTTGGATCTAGCAGTACAGGAAATCGTGTAGGATGCACCTACAAAGAATTCACTGCCTGCAAACCTTTGGAATTTGATGGAACCGAAGGACCGATCGGATTGAAACGGTGGACCGAGAAGGTCGAATCGGTGTTTGCCATAAGTAAGTGTACTGAAGAGGACAAAGTGAAGTATGCTACGCATACCTTCACAGGTTCTGCGTTAACATGGTGGAATACCTATCTAGAACAAGTGGGACAAGACGATGCGTACGCACTACCGTGGTCAGCATTCAAGCACTTGATGAACGAGAAGTACCGTCCCAGAACCGAGGTCAATAAGCTCAAGACAGAACTTAGAGGGTTACGAACCCAAGGATTTGATATTACCACGTACGAAAGACGATTCACAGAATTGTGCCTATTGTGTCCGGGAGCATTCGAAGATGAGGAAGAGAAGATCGACGCATTTGTGAAAGGATTACCGGAAAGAATCCAAGAAGATATAAGTTCACACGAGCCCGCCTCTATACAACAGGCATGTAGAATGGCTCACAAACTAGTGAACCAGATTGAAGAAAGAATTAAAGAACAGACTGCTGAAGAGGCCAATGTGAAGCAAGTCAAAAGAAAGTGGGAGGAAAACGGTGATAAGAATCACCAATACAACAACAACAGCAATTACAACAATAATCGCAACAATTATCCCAACAATCGCAACATCAATCGCAACTACAACAAACGGCCCAACAATAACAACAACAACAACAGCAACAGCAACTACAACAATCATCCCAACAACAATAATAACCGCAACAACAACAACAATCAGAAGCAGCTATGCCAAAGGTGTGAAAAGTATCACTCGGGGTTCTGCACCAAATTTTGCAACAAGTGTAAAAGAAATGGTCATAGCGCGGTGAAGTGTGAGGTCTACGGACCAGGGGTTAATAGAACGAAAGGAACAAATGGTGTCGGAACGAGTAATGGCGGAGCAAGTAGTGTCGGAGCAAGTTATGCCAATGTAGTTTGTTATAAATGTGGAAAACCGGGCCACATTATTAGAAATTGCCCGAACCAGGAGAACACGAATGGACAAGGCCGCAGAAGAGTTTTCAATATTAATACGGCAGAGGCACAGGAAGACCCGGAGCTTGTTACGGGTACGTTTCTTATTGACAATAAATCTGCTTACGTTTTATTTGATTCGGGTGCGGATAGAAGCTATATGAGTAGAGATTTTTGTGCTAAATTAAGTTGTCCATTGACGCCTTTGGATAGTAAATTTTTACTCGAATTAGCAAATGGTAAATTAATTTCAGCAGATAATATATGTCGGAATCGAGAAATTAAACTGGTTAGCGAAACATTTAAGATTGATTTGATACCAGTAGAGTTAGGGAGTTTTGATTTGATAATCGGTATGGACTGGTTGAAAGAAGTGAAAGCGGAGATCGTTTGTTACAAAAATGCAATTCGCATTATACGAGAAAAAGGAAAACCCTTAATGGTGTACGGAGAAAAGGGCAACACGAAGCTACATCTTATTAGTAATTTGAAGGCACAAAAACTAATAAGAAAAGGTTGCTATGCTGTTCTAGCACACGTCGAGAAAGTACAAACTGAAGAAAAGAGCATCAATGATGTTCCCATTGCAAAAGAATTTCCCGATGTATTTTCGAAAGAATTACCGGGATTACCCCCACATCGATCCGTTGAATTTCAAATAGATCTTGTACCAGGAGCTGCACCAATAGCTCGTGCTCCTTACAGACTCGCACCCAGCGAGATGAAAGAACTGCAAAGCCAATTACAAGAACTTTTAGAGCGTGGTTTCATTCGACCAAGCACATCACCATGGGGAGCTCCTGTTTTATTTGTCAAGAAGAAAGATGGTACATTCAGGTTGTGTATCGACTACCGAGAGTTGAACAAACTTACCATCAAGAACCGCTACCCACTACTGAGAATCGATGACTTATTTGATCAACTACAAGGCTCGTCTGTTTATTCAAAGATTGACTTACATTCCGGGTATCATCAAATGCGGGTGAAAGAAGATGATATTCCAAAGACTGCTTTCAGAACACGTTACGGTCATTACGAGTTTATGGTCATGCCGTTTGGTTTAACTAATGCACCAGCTGTGTTCATGGACCTTATGAACCGAGTGTGTGGACCATACCTTGACAAGTTTGTCATTGTTTTCATTGATGACATACTTATTTACTCAAAGAATGACCAAGAACACGGTGAACATTTGAGAAAGGTGTTAGAAGTATTGAGGAAAGAAGAATTGTACGCTAAGTTTTCAAAGTGTGCATTTTGGTTGGAAGAAGTTCAATCCCTCGGTCACATAGTGAACAAAGAAGGTATTAAGGTGGATCCGGCAAAGATAGAAACTGTTGAAAAGTGGGAAACCCCAAAAACTCCGAAACACATATGCCAGTTTTTAGGACTAGCTGGTTACTACAGAAGGTTCATCCAAGACTTTTCCAGAATAGCAAAACCCTTGACTGCATTAACGCATAAAGGGAAGAAATTTGAATGGAATGATGAACAAGAGAAAGCGTTTCAGTTATTGAAGAAAAATCTAACTACGGCACCTATATTGTCATTGCCTGAAGGGAATGATGATTTTGTGATTTATTGTGACGCATCAAAGCAAGGTCTCGGTTGTGTATTAATGCAACGAACGAAGATGATTGCTTATGCGTCTAGACAATTGAAGATTCACGAACAAAATTATACGACACATGATTTGGAATTAGGCGCGGTTGTTTTTGCATTAAAGACTTGGAGGCACTACTTATATGGGGTCAAAAGTATTATATATACCGACCACAAAAGTCTTCAACACATATTTAATCAGAAACAACTGAATATGAGGCAGCGTAGGTGGATTGAATTGTTGAATGATTACGACTTTGAGATTCGTTACCACCCGGGGAAGGCAAATGTGGTAGCCGATGCCTTGAGCAGGAAGGACAGAGAACCCATTCGAGTAAAACCTATGAATATAATGATTCATAATAACCTTACTACTCAAATAAAGGAGGCGCAACAAGGAGTTTTAAAAGAGGGAAATTTAAAGGATGAAATACCCAAAGGATCGGAGAAGCATCTTAATATTCGGGAAGACGGAACCCGGTATAGGGCTGAAAGGATTTGGGTACCAAAATTTGGAGATATGAGAGAAATGGTACTTAGAGAAGCTCATAAAACCAGATACTCAATACATCCTGGAACGGGGAAGATGTACAAGGATCTCAGGAAATATTTTTGGTGGCCGGGTATGAAAGCCGATGTTGCTAAATACGTAGGAGAATGTTTGACGTGTTCTAAGGTCAAAGCTGAGCATCAGAAACCATCAGGTCTACTTCAACAACCCGAAATCCCAGAATGGAAATGGGAAAACATTACCATGGATTTCATCACTAAATTGCCAAGGACTGCAAGTGGTTTTGATACTATTTGGGTAATAGTTGATCGTCTCACCAAATCAGCACACTTCCTGCCAATAAGAGAAGATGACAAGATGGAGAAGTTAGCACGACTGTATTTGAAGGAAGTCGTCTCCAGACATGGAATACCAATCTCTATTATCTCTGATAGGGATGGCAGATTTATTTCAAGATTCTGGCAGACATTACAGCAAGCATTAGGAACTCGTCTAGACATGAGTACTGCCTATCATCCACAAACTGATGGGCAGAGCGAAAGGACAATACAAACGCTTGAAGACATGCTACGAGCATGTGTTATTGATTTCGGAAACAGTTGGGATCGACATCTACCGTTAGCAGAATTTTCCTACAACAACAGCTACCATTCAAGCATTGAGATGGCGCCGTTTGAAGCACTTTATGGTAGAAAGTGCAGGTCTCCGATTTGTTGGAGTGAAGTGGGGGATAGACAGATTACGGGTCCGGAGATTATACAAGAAACTACCGAGAAGATCATCCAAATTCAACAACGGTTGAAAACCGCCCAAAGTCGACAAAAGAGCTACGCTGACATTAAAAGAAAAGATATAGAATTTGAAATTGGAGAGATGGTCATGCTTAAAGTTGCACCTTGGAAAGGCGTTGTTCGATTTGGTAAACGAGGGAAATTAAATCCAAGGTATATTGGACCATTCAAGATTATTGATCGTGTCGGACCAGTAGCTTACCGACTTGAGTTACCTCAACAACTCGCGGCTGTACATAACTCTTTCCACGTCTCGAATTTGAAGAAATGTTTTGCTAAAGAAGATCTCACTATTCCGTTAGATGAAATCCAAATCAACGAAAAACTTCAATTCATCGAAGAACCCGTCGAAATAATGGATCGTGAGGTTAAAAGACTTAAGCAAAACAAGATACCAATTGTTAAGGTTCGATGGAATGCTCGTAGAGGACCCGAGTTCACCTGGGAGCGTGAAGATCAGATGAAGAAGAAATACCCGCATCTATTTCCAGAAGATTCGTCAACACCTTCAACAGCTTAAAATTTCGGGACGAAATTTATTTAACGGGTAGGTACTGTAGTGACCCGAACTTTTCCATGTTTATATATATTAATTGAGATTGATATTTACATGATTAAATGTTTCCAACATGTTAAGCAATCAAACTTGTTAAGACTTGATTAATTGAAATAGGTTTCATATAGACAATTGACCACCCAAGTTGACCGGTGATTCACGAACGTTAAAACTTGTAAAAACTATATGATGACATATATATGGTTATATATATAGTTAACATGATATTATGATAAGTAAACATATCATTAATTATATTAACAATGAACTACATATGTAAAAACAAGACTACTAACTTAATGATTTTGAAACGAGACATATATGTAACGATTATCGTTGTAACGACATTTAATGTATATATATCATATTAAGAAATATTCATACATGATAATATCATGATAATATAATAATTTAAAATATCATTTGATATTATAAACATTGGGTTAACAACATTTAACAAGATCGTTAACCTAAAGGTTTCAAAACAACACTTACATGTAACGACTAACGATGACTTAACGACTCAGTTAAAATGTATATACATGTAGTGTTTTAATATGTATTTATACACTTTTGAAAGACTTCAATACACTTATCAAAATACTTCTACTTAACAAAAATGCTTACAATTACATCCTCGTTCAGTTTCATCAACAATTCTACTCGTATGCACCCGTATTCGTACTCGTACAATACACAGCTTTTAGATGTATGTACTATTGGTATATACACTCCAATGATCAGCTCTTAGCAGCCCATGTGAGTCACCTAACACATGTGGGAACCATCAGTTGGCAACTAGCATGAAATATCTCATAAAATTACAAAAATATGAGTAATCATTCATGACTTATTTACATGAAAACAAAATTACATATCCTTTATATCTAATCCATACACCAACGACCAAAAACACCTACAAACACTTTCATTCTTCAATTTTCTTCATCTAATTGATCTCTCTCAAGTTCTATCTTCAAGTTCTAAGTGTTCTTCATATATTTTACAAGTTCTAGTTACATAAAATCAAGAATACTTTCAAGTTTGCTAGCTCATTTCCAATCTTGTAAGGTGATCATCCAACCTCAAGAAATCTTTGTTTCTTACAGTAGGTTATCATTCTAATACAAGGTAATAATCATATTCAAACTTTGGTTCAATTTCTATAACTATAACAATCTTATTTCAAGTGATGATCTTACTTGAACTTGTTTTCGTGTCATGATTCTGCTTCAAGAACTTCGAGCCATCCAAGGATCCGTTGAAGCTAGATCCATTTTTCTCTTTTCCAGTAGGTTTATCCAAGGAACTTAAGGTAGTAATGATGTTCATAACATCATTCGATTCATACATATAAAGCTATCTTATTCGAAGGTTTAAACTCGTAATCACTAGAACATAGTTTAGTTAATTCTAAACTTGTTCGCAAACAAAAGTTAATCCTCCTAACTTGACTTTTAAAATTAACTACACACATGTTCTATATCTATATGATATGCTAACTTAATGATTTAAAACCTGGAAACACGAAAAACACCGTAAAACCGGATTTACGCCGTCGTAGTAACACCGCGGGCTGTTTTGGGTTAGTTAATTAAAAACTATGATAAACTTTGATTTAAAAGTTGTTATTCAGATAAAATGATTTTTATTATGAACATGAAACTATATCCAAAAATTATGGTTAAACTCAAAGTGGAAGTATGTTTTCTAAAATGGTCATCTAGACGTCGTTCTTTCGACTGAAATGACTACCTTTACAAAAACGACTTGTAACTTATTTTTCCGACTATAAACCTATACTTTTCTGTTTAGATTCATACAATAGAGTTCAATATTAAACCATAGCAATTTAATTCACTCAAAACGGATTTAAAATGAAGAAGTTATGGGTAAAACAAGATTGGATAATTTTTCTCATTTTAGCTACGTGAAAATTGGTAACAAATCTATTCCAACCATAACTTAATCAACTTGTATTGTATATTATGTAATCTTGAGATACCATAGACACGTATACAATGTTTCGACCTATCATGTCGACACATCTATATATATTTCGGAACAACCATAGACACTCTATATGTGAATGTTGGAGTTAGCTATACAGGGTTGAGGTTGATTCCAAAATATATATAGTTTGAGTTGTGATCAATACTGAGATACGTATACACTGGGTCGTGGATTGATTCAAGATAATATTTATCGATTTATTTCTGTACATCTAACTGTGGACAACTAGTTGTAGGTTACTAACGAGGACAGCTGACTTAATAAACTTAAAACATCAAAATATATTAAAAGTGTTGTAAATATATTTTGAACATACTTTGATATATATGTATATATTGTTATAGGTTCGTGAATCAACCAGTGGCCAAGTCTTACTTCCCGACGAAGTAAAAATCTGTGAAAGTGAGTTATAGTCCCACTTTTAAAATCTAATATTTTTGGGATGAGAATACATGCAGGTTTTATAAATGATTTACAAAATAGACACAAGTACGTGAAACTACATTCTATGGTTGAATTATCGAAATCGAATATGCCCCTTTTTATTAAGTCTGGTAATCTAAGAATTAGGGAACAGACACCCTAATTGACGCGAATCCTAAAGATAGATCTATTGGGCCCAACAAGCCCCATCCAAAGTACCGGATGCTTTAGTACTTCGAAATTTATATCATATCCGAAGGGTGTCCCGGAATGATGGGGATATTCTTATATATGCATCTTGTTAATGTCGGTTACCAGGTGTTCACCATATGAATGATTTTTATCTCTATGTATGGGATGTGTATTGAAATATGAAATCTTGTGGTCTATTATTATGATTTGATATATATAGGTTAAACCTATAACTCACCAACATTTTTGTTGACGTTTTAAGCATGTTTATTCTCAGGTGATTATTAAGAGCTTCCGCTGTCGCATACTTAAATAAGGACGAGATTTGGAGTCCATGCTTGTATGATATTGTGTAAAAACTGCATTCAAGAAACTTATTTTGTTGTAACATATTTGTATTGTAAACCATTATGTAATGGTCGTGTGTAAACATGATATTTTAGATTATCATTATTTGATAATCTACGTAAAGCTTTTTAAACCTTTATTGATGAAATAAAGGTTATGGTTTGTTTTAAAATGAATGCAGTCTTTGAAAAACGTCTCATATAGAGGTCAAAACCTCGCAACGAAATCAATTAATATGGAACGTTTTTAATCAATAAGAACGGGACATTTCAGTTGGTATCCGAGCGTTGGTCTTAGAGAACCAGAAAATTTGCATTAGTGTGTCTTATCGAGTTTGTTAGGATGCATTAGTGATTCTGGACTTCGACCGTGTTTTCTTTAAAAATGATTGCTTAACATTTTTGTTGGAAACTATATATTTTTAACATATGAATATTATGTGATATATTAATCTCTTAACGTGTTTGATATTATGTGATAGATGTCTACCTCTAGAACAAGTCCCATTGACTCACCTAATAATAATGAAGAGTCAAATGTAAATTGGAATGATTCATGGACTGATTCACAAGTTCCCGAAGAGGAACCGGAAGAAGAGTCGGAACCGGAAGAAGAATCGGAACCGGACGAAGAATCGGAACCGGAAGAAGAATCGGAACCGGTGGGGGAAATAATAAAACGGTTAAGTAAAAGAGAATCCTCAACCAACCGACCAAGGTTAATTATGGTCAATGGTGTTTCCGCCAAGGAAGCAAAATATTGGGAGGATTACCAATTCTCCGATGAATCGGATTCCGACGAGAATTCCAATGATGTTATAGAAATTACCCCAACTGAATTTAAAAAGGTAAAAGAAAATAATAAGGGAAAGGGCATAAAATAGAGAAATCTAATTCCAACCCCGATGAACTTTATATGTATCGTCAACCCCCGAAGTTCTTAAGTTGTAACAATGACCCGGGAACCTCTAAACCACCAGGTTTTTCTAAACCAATGTGGACAACGACGGCTCGTATTAGGGGAACATCATATATCCCTAGAAACTTGGCAAAACGAACCAAAACCGAAGAAGAAGAAACGAGCGAGTCGGAATAAGATAGTTGTATTCGTGTGGTGTAATATATGTAATATAGTGTTCTTATGCTTTATGATATATGTAAAAATTGCTTGTATTAATAAGTATTTTTTTATGAATCTAACTCTTGTCTATTTTACAGTTTAAAAACACAAAATGGATAGACAACCCAATATTTTAAGAGACCTACCCGGAGACATGATTGATGAAATCTTGTCTAGAGTCGGCCAGAATTCCTCGGCACAACTATTTAAGGCGAGATCAGTTTCTAAGACATTCGAAGAACGTTCCAAGAATGTCTTGGTTTATAAGAGACTTTCGTTTGAAAGATGGGGGATATCACATTGGGAAACCCATAAGTTACGATGTGTTTACTTTGACGCATATATTGCGGGGAACCCAAATGCTATTTTACGCAACGGGTTAAGAAATTATTTTGACTCAATATATCCGAATATTGGACTTCGTGATTTAGAAAAAGCGGCTAGCATGCAACATAAAGAAGCATGTTATGCTTACGGATTAGTAATGTTCGCTTCTCACCAAAGTGAGAACAAGAACATCGGGCTACAACTATTAAACAAAACGTTTCCACAAGTGACGGAGTCCGGTTGTAAAGGAAAGCGTTGAACAAGCAACTGTTTAAGGCAATGTCTAATGACATGCTTTTGATTATGGTCTATATCGTGTTGGATGCAATTACTATCCTTTGTAGGAGCAATAGTAAAGATCACCCTATAGTTTATCGGTCTGGCACAAGTTCCTGTCTTCGACCATGCTATGCAACCACCGTTCTTACGGTTGACACCCGATTTAGTTCAAGTGACCTAATGAATTCCAGGTGAATTCCTAGGATTTTACGTTCAATGGTAATGAACGCATTGAAAATAGGGTTTCAGAAAACAAATTGGTTTGTAATTTTGATCAAAATATTTTCTCGTTCAAGCTCGAGTTTAGATATCATTGAATTCCATGAGTTTGTAATTCTCAATCTTTAAGGTCAATCTCAAGGATTGAGTGATATCTAGCTTAAAAGCTAATTTTTGATCTTTAAGAAGATTATCCTTTCTGGGGATCTGATTCATTAGTCTTATAAGCTAATTTACACGGTGCCCCCCATTGTACGAGACAGATCCTCTTATGGTTAGGATAAGTCTGACCACTTGGCGACCCTGTTTGATGCTGAGGTCCGTGGATTTTCAGCTGATTTTCGAGAAAACTTTTCAAGGTTTTTCGTAGACTCTACAACTGATCTGGACGACAACTTTCTGACCTAAATTAAGAAGCGCGTGTCTTTTTCTCGGAAGACTTTACTTCCTTTTAAATTCCATTTATATTACAATAAACTGGGTAAAACTGATTAATATCGTCCAAAACAAAAGTATCTTCAATTATTTGTACAAAAATATGTGATATATGTTCTAAATAACTTGGTAAATTTTTTCCACACTTGGCTTTTATTTTCCTTTCTTTGCCTTTTTATTCTCCTCTATTCCATTTTAAAAGAATTCTAGCATTTTGGGTTGTTTCTCAATTTATGTCCTTTCCGAGGTAACAATAATTTCGGTGTTAACACCTAGTTTTATCGTTCATAAATATGTATAAACATGATTTTGAATTCAATTATTTGAAAATTTTTAAAAATTTTACTAGAATTGGATAGTCAGTATATAAGACTAGGGTTGTTCTTTATTATCAGAGAGCACTAGATTCTAATACAACTACTGCGTTACTAGTATTTTTAATGGTAACCAAGTATTTAAATTAAAATTTTAAAACCCGAAAGAATTTAACCCCTTCCCACACTTAAGATCTTGCAATGCCCTCATTCACAAGAAATCAGTAACAATTTAAATTATTGAGGGTGATTAGCGTAAAAAGATAATTAAAATTTTACCAAAGTTTCCAAACATATTGTGGTATGCTTTGAATGATAAATGGTGCACTTCATTTGTTCATTCCGTCTATTGTTATTTCACATATATTTTGCATTTTGTTGTCAAAATTAATAGCTTTTGCTGAACTTAATGTCAGTCTTTGAAAATGCGCTGTTTTACCCTGTTGTGTACATGAGATAAAATACATACAATACAAATATAAACATGCATGGTAATTTGAAATGGGACTTAATATCCCACTTTCAAATCAAATATGAAATATTAGTATACAATAATAAAAATACATTACATAAAAGTATCAAGATGTTAAATGTTTAACATAAATAGATAAGAATAATAAAAGATAAGACATCACCAATGGAACACTATTGATTTGGATAGGGATTCCAATTCATATCGTCGTTCGGGTTCCATGATTGGTGATAGGTGTTTTGGTAGGCTTGATTGGGGTCGTACAGGTCATAGGGTGGTCGCATGTCGGGCTGATGTGATGGATAGTAAGCAGGTCGAGTCGGGATGTAGTTATTTGGGACCTGATATGATAGCTGGCTCATGATTTAGTGCTGATGAACTTGCCAGCTATCGTGTTGGCACCGCCTGGAAGTCTCATACTCATTCGCAGCTTGCCACTGCTCATACCGACGATGCCTATCCTCATTAGTCATTTCTACCTCATCTATACACTAGAAAACGTCAGTAGAACTATCCCTAATGACATCCCTAATGTCATCCGCTTCCTCCATCTCATCATCCGAACCCCTCTCTACCTGTGGATGGCGGCCCTGATATGGTATTGCCTGATTGCGTCTCCTAGTCAATACCTTTGCACCTTGATATACTTGCAAACCTAAAGTCTCGTCTTGTTCCCTAACCACCATCATTGGACCCCTTGTTCCCTATCTACACCTAAATACTCTCCAATGAGAGTAACAAAAATACCTCCTCCTATTATTCCCCCTTCCTGTATACCTTCCACCATTTTGGACAAATAAAAACCAATACAGTAGGGGATATTAACAAAGCTTCTAGTGTCTCGAATTCACTTAAGGTAAAATAAATCGTGTAAGGTCATTTTCTCCTTGTTGTTACCTCTTTGTGTAATCGAGTTTGCTAAGAATCTATGTATTATACGAAGTTCGGCTTTATTAATATCTAAATAGGAGTGTCTTCCTCCCCGCGTAAACACATTAAAATTTGACATACGCCTCCAGATGGCGTTAGCGTCAAAATTTCTATCTACCCGCTCACCATGATAAATCAAATTTGTACAATCAGGTGATAGTAATTCAGCGGGAGTGTAAATCTGTAAAGCCCTGGCCATGTCCAACATGGACATCCTGTACATCCTACAGCCAAGTAAAAATCTAAGAAAACTCTTATCGTCTAACCTATCTACATCCTTATTAAAAGCTATAGTACTCATTTGCTCAACACACCACTCTTTATATACAGGCCTACGAGTGGTAAATAAACGTTCCCAATCGGAAAATGAAGAGCTGCCATACCTTTGGATTAGATGCTGCCTAACTGGGTTAGCTAGGTGGACCCTTTCCAAAGGCTCCCAATCTATTACCCTCGGTACTTCTACATTTTTGGTCCAAAGCTTAAATTTGTTACTTTGGTACGTCGGGTAATCTCTCCAACTTTTATCAATCCTTAAATTGGGATGCAACTGTTCTTCATGAATTGTTGGGTGTTCTATTATATGGTGAACGGGAAATACTACGTAGGCAATAAAAAATTGTGGTTCTGGTTCATAGTATGGCACGTGTTGATCATAATGTTGTTGTTGTTCAGGTTATTGTTCTGGTTCGTGATATTGCATCTCTGGCTGTGGTTCCGGATCAGGTTGCCTAGACGATGATGCACCGTCTGTATTTCTCTGCAAAACACATTAAACACAAAATTTGTGCATCCAAATATGCATTAGTGTTAGCAAAATAACAAATTAAAACAATTAAAATAACATGTTTAATCCATATTAAATTTATACTCATTTTCATATTTTTATCAATTCTACACATTTTCAAATAATCATATATGAAAATGTTTACAAAGTTCATAAGCTTTTATCTCAAATAACATGTCAAAATAATCGTTACTAGCAAGTAAACAAGTTTCAAATGGAAATTACATCAAATTAATCAAGTTCATGAATTTTAGACTTAAAAAGTCTACTTTAATTCTCAAAAATCATATTTAGGATCAATGTTTGGATCATTTAGCTACCTAAACATGTTACACTACTTAATTTAGCAATAATTCATGACAAAAATCGGCCATAACTTGTTTATATCAAAAAGCCCCAAATTGTTCAAGAACACAAACCCTAGATTTCTAAAAATTTTAAAGTTTTTGGCTTCAAGTCATGTTAAATAGCATCAATCTAGGTTATACATGCATAATATACTAACAATTTAACTCTAATTACACTAGAAATTAACAAAATCAAATTATTGCAATTAATTAAAATTATCACAAAAAGTAGGAAATTTATGAGTTTAGGGGTGAAATTTTTACCTTCCTGCTTCCCCATCTGAGAAAAGACATGATTATAGCGGATTATTGTGACGAATTTTGTTGATTTTGGTGAAAAATTGGTAAAATTTAAGGGTGTTTAAGAGAGTTTTCGTGTATGTGTGTGTGTTGAAGTGTGGATACAGAGCAGCTCGCTGGGATTTTTGTATCTGCCCAGTTTTTCTGTTCCATGCGACCGCATGGTATTGAAGCACAAACCTCATGCGATCGCATGGGGTGTATTTTCCCTTTTTTTAATAAAACCTTTTACTTATAAAACAATTAATTAATTTTAAAATTTTGCTTTCTTTTAGAATGAGGGCGTTTCGGTACGTTCACCTAGTTCGTCCCTCGACAAAATTTTAAAAATTTGTCATTTTAAAGCGATTGTTTTAAAAGCAAAGATTTTTGGTTTTTTTTTTATATTTATTTTTATGTTTTTGGCATACTTTAAATTAATAATATTAAAAATAATGATAACAAAGTTTCTCGCCCCGCCTTTGGGTAAAGCAATTTCGGTTCAACGACCTAATCTTCAACTTATGACGAATTTTAAAAATCATATTTTTAACTTAATGAAATAAAGTAAATTTTTGTTTTTAAATTCACACCAAATTTAAAATGCATAAAATTAAAAATTCATATAAATATAATTAATATTTTTATACATTAATTTTACAAACTTATATTGAAAATATTAATTTTTAAAATATTTAAAAACTTAAATATATTGGTTTTAAAATTTTACAATAATAATTTAATATTTATATATTATGTGTGACCCGAAAATTTTTGACTTATTTAAACTGTGATGACCCGGAAATTTCTGACCAAATTTAAACTTAATCTTTGTATGATTAACATTTCCGACACGATAAGCAAAGTCTATGAAGTTAAATCTCAAAATTTTAAACTATTCAAATACTCTTCGATTGTTCTCAACGATTCGCGAACCATTATATGTAAATAGATACATATATATACTATAACTTGAAAACGTAACAAAGTTTTAATTGCATGATACCGTACATTAAACTTATTGGTTTATATATCTATTTGAATATATATGATTTCAAGTTATTTAGTAAACGATAGTAACATTCGTTTATTGATTCGATTGATATTTAGATAAGTTAACTAAAGCGTTTAAGATGAACCAGTAAAACACTAATTTGCTACAGTGTTTTCAATTTGCCACATTACTCAAAATGCTACAGTGTTTTCGAAAATCACTATTTGCTACAGTGAAAATGACTTTGCTACAGTGAATTGCTACAGTAAAAAATTGACTTTGCTACAGTAAAACACTATTTTAAAATGTATTTTAACAAATAGTGAGACGATGATTTATAAAAGCAAATGACCACGATACTTAAATGTATAAGTTATATTTCATAGAATATAATTTAGTGAAGAATAAGCCTAATTATTGACAAAGGTATAGGCGGTAAAACGTAAAATGCTAGTTTTCTCAGTGTACGAAACCACGTTCGAAAAACCGGAACCGGGACATAAGTCGAGTGACGACATACGACTTATCGGAACAAAAATTACAAGTTAACTATGCACGTGAATTTAATATAATATATAATTAATTATATAAATTAAATATATTATATTATTATATATAATATAAAATTATGTCGACAAACAAGAAGTTAAAAATTTGTGAGCTGTCCCAGGGTGCCATGCGATCGCATGGCCTTGAAGCACAAATCCCATACGATCGCATGGGGTGCTTTTTCAGAAAAAGTTCTATAAATTGATCGAGTTTCTGGCTATATTTTCACTCACACATATACAAATATAGATATACTCCGTAATATTATTTATTATTATTATTATTATTATTATTATTATTATTATTATTATTATTAATAAGATTATTATTAATCTTATTATTTTTATTATTAGTGTTATTATTTTTGCGATACAAAAATAATAATGTACATAAAATATTACGACGGAGTGCTGTCCAAATAATTTTCAAAACAAGTTTTCGAGCAAGCTAGAGCTAAGGAAATTATGGGTTATTGCCAAGAAGGTTATGGGTAATTTTCGGGGGTATTTTTGGGAATCAAACCTCGTGTTTATCATCTCCGATGCGTCTACATGCTTTCCTGCAATATTGTATATCAATATTAAACAGTGAGTTTCATATGATCCCTTTTTCTCTTTACATTTTTGGGCTGAGAATACATGCGCAGTTTTATAAACTGTTTTACTAAATGGATACAAATACTAAAACTGATTTTGTGTGAGTTTCATATGATCCCTTTTTCTCTTTACATTTTTGGGCTGAGAATACATGCGCAGTTTTATAAACTGTTTTACTAAATGGATACAAATACTAAAACTGATTTTGTGTGAGTTTCATTTGCCCCCTTTTTAAATGCTTTTGCAATATATATATTTTTGGGCTGAGAATACATGCACTTTATTTTAAACGCAATGGATACAAGTACATACTAAATTCTACACTGAGTTTGAACCGAAAATCCCTTAGCTTTGGTAACTAGTAACTGCCAGTTGTAAGAACTGGTGGGCGCGAGTAGTAGTATATGGATCCATAGGGTTTGACATCCCCGTCTGTACCAGGTATAGAAAGAAACTCTAGCCTGAACTATAAAACAGACGTATGCTATTTGAAGTTAGTACACGTTGGATTGCGTGTATTGTACATGTTGGTTGCATGTTAAACGAGGGGTACTTATTACAAATGTTAAGGCTTGGTTACCAGGGTGCTCAACTTTGTAGAACCGATTGATAAACGTTTCGGATGAAACAACTGAAATCTTGTGGTCCACCTTTTATTTAAAACATATTGATAAACGTTTTGGATGAAACAACTGGAACCTTGTGGTTTACTTTTATATACAGATGATGTGAAACATTAACTTACAAACCTGATAAACGTTTTGGATAAAACAACTGAGATCTTGTGATCAACCTTTATATACAGATGATTTGAAATGTTAAAACATATTGATACACGTTTTAAATGAAACAACTGAACTTTTGTAATCCACATTGATATACGGATTATGTTTAATATTAAAACTATGAACTCACCAACCTTTGTGTTGACACTTGAAGCATGTTTATTCTCAGGTTTCTAGAAGTCTTCCGCTGTTTGCTTATACGTGATACAAGATATGTGCTGGGAGTCATACATGCTATATACAAGAAACTTGCATTCACCAAACCATTACCATGTACCTTATTTTGACTGTATTGTCAATAGATGTATTATTGTAAACCATTTAAATAGTGATTGTCTATACGTAGGAATCATCAGATGTTAAAAACCTAGAATTTATATATTCATTTATGAAATACCTTTTCAAACGAATGCAATGTTACAAAACGTATCACATAGAGGTCAAATACCTCGCAATGAAATCAATGAATGACGTATTGTCCATATGGATTTGGAGCGATCGTCACATAAACCAATTCTCTATACGATTTATTATTTTAACACGTTAAACAAAGTCTGTTAGATTGAGTCTCAAAATTTTAGAACTGTTTCATATATACAATTACCTTTGATTACTCTCGACGATTCATGAACAATTATATGTATGTATATATATATATATATATATATGTACAAGTAAAAACGACTTTCCTACAGTAAAACCCTATCTGCTACAGTAAAAATTACTTTGCTACAGTAAAATACTATTTGCTACAGTGAAACACTATTTGCTACAGTGAAACCGTATTTTGCTACAGTGCTACAGTGAATACGTGATTTGCTACAGTGCTACAGTGATTTGCTACAGTAAACACTATTTTGCTACAGTAAAACACTATTTGCTACAGTAAACACTATTTGCTACAGTAAATACTATTTGATGTCGACGAACTAGAAAACAAAGCTGTCCAGCCTAGCCATGCGATCGCATGGCAAAAGCACTGAAAACTCATGTGATCGCATGAGGACCAAAATCAGGAAATGTGCCTATAAAAGCCAGCCTTGTTCTGCCGAATTAGGTACTCAGAATTCAATATCACTCTTTCTTTCTATATTTATTTTATAATTATTAATTTAAATTAAGTTTAATAATAATAAGGTATATACGAGGGTGTTTTTAATTCGGGTTTCAAACCGTTTTAAAATAAGGAAATATTGGGTATTGTTCGGGGTATTGTTCGTGAATCCAAGACCAACCATACAGTCATCCACTATCTTTACGTCTACGTAATTTGCCTACAATATTGAACCTCAATATTGAACAGTGAGTTTATAGTCTCCCTTTTTAAATACTTTAAATATTTTTGGGCTGAGAATACATGCAATTTATTTTAAACGCGATAAGACACAAGTACATACTAAATTCTACACTGAGTTAAACCGAAAATCCCTTAGCTTTGGTAACTAGTAGCTGCAAGTACATAGGATATGGACTGGTGGGCGCGAATAATTGTATATGGATCCATAGGGCTTGACATCCCCGTCCGAGCTAGAGCGCTAGCCTTTTAACGGACGTATGTTATTTGAGTTTAAGACACGTTGGTTTGCGTGTATTAAAACGAATGGGGTAATTATCACTATAGCGTTAAGTTTAGTTACCAGGGTGCTCTGTTACGTAGAATCTATTGATAAACTTTTGATGAAATCTTGTGGTCTATCTTTATATATGTTTATGACTCGAGCAATTAAACCTATAACTCACCAACATTCGTGTTGACTTTTTAGCATATTTTATTCTCAGGTCCTTAGAATGCTTCCACTGTGATGTGCTTGTTGCCTGCATGGAGTCTCTCATGCTTTGTACAAAGTTTATTGTATTCAAAATAAAACTGCGTTGTGTAATAAATAATTGGACTGTGATGTCAACCTGTAAATTAAAGACTTATGTACTTCGGGGTTTTGCTTATACCTAAGCACTCGCCCACATGTTTATAACTTTCTATGTTTAGAAAGTCACTTATTTTAATGAATGCAATATTTTATCAAAACGTATCATATAGAGGTCAAAACCTCACTGTGGAATCAATGATTAACGTGCCGCGTCAATAGCGATTTTGACGGGTCGTTACAGTTGGTATCCGAGCTTGAGGTCATAGGGAACCAGAAATTACATTAGTGTGTTTAACTGGTAATTGTTAGGATGCATTAGTGAGTCTGGACTATGACCATATCTGTTTTTACTGATTTTTGCTTATTATTTGGTCAAAAACATTATATGTGATATATTTATATGCTAACGTAATTGTTGTTTCAATTATGTGATAGATGACTTCTTCTAATCCTATCATTTTGTACGACTCGGAATCGGACACTGAATCTATTCTATCCACAACTGAAAAGGGCGTTCCAATACCTATTAAAGAAGAAATTGTGTTAGCCGGGGAATCTCAACTCCCGGTAAACCCAGAGGAGGTTCCAGCTCCACCCAGCTTTAGTTTTCCGGAGCCACAGTATCGTTGGCATGGACCCATGATCCCTGGAGTAAACGAGGATCATCCATTTCTAAACAAATATGGACATTGGTCCAGATATACCGCCGACGGGCGAGTTGTGCCGATTACGCCTGGCAGATTTCGGTTCATGACCACCGGTACATATTCTCGCAGTTCGTCATCATATTCTCCTACACATGACTCAGACAGTTCGTCATCAGACGAGATCAGTAAGGAGGAGGATTTCGCTAATGAAATAAAAGAGATCACTAAGGAGAAATTCCAACTTGCTATAGATAATAAAAATAACCACAATAATAAAAAGTCCTTAATTATTAAAAAGGAACAGGACCATTCGATCCGTAACCACCCTTATTGTATTAAACCCACTGAGGCAACGGGTACCTCAAAACCCCAACTAAAAATAAAATACACTGCCAGAATGTCTGTCGGACCATGTGCACACAAACAATTGGCAGAGAGAACCAAATGGGAAGAAGTTTCTGATAGTTCTGAATAAACGACCTCGCAACCATAAATCTTCCATGCGCTATTTTATTGCTTATGTGTGCTACTCTATCTTGTTATGTAAAATAAGCATATGTAAAATATCAGTATTGTATGGTATTGTATTATTTTGGTTTATTAATAATAAATGCATGGAATGATTATTTGTATTATTACTACTTCTTATTATTATTATTACATAATAATGTAGTAACTAGCTATAATTTTTCATAGTGGAATATTATTAGGATTTTAGTAGTTAATTCCTTGTACTAGCTATTATGTATGAACTTAACGGGTAGGTAATACCCTAGAAATAATTATAAAATGCTAATAAGAAGAAAAGGCTTTTATAATAATTGGTTCATATTATTAATATGCTACGATTAACTATTGACAACTCATTTTACCTGTAATATTCTATATGATTAAATTATCTCTGTTGTGTTTATTGAAGAAACATGTCTCAAATGTCGGATGCTGAGTTTGAGCAACTAGTCGAGAAACGTGTGAATAAAAGAATTGCTGCAGCCGAGGCAGCAAAAGCAATAGCCGAAGCAGCAGCCAAAGCAGCAGCCGTAAACACAAACTCACGAAACGGATGCTCATATAAAACTTTTCAAGGATGCAAACCACAGACGTTTAGTGGAACCGAGGGACCAGTCGGTCTAACCCGATGGTTTGAAAAGATGGAGTCCGTTTTCAAAATCAGTAATTGTGCGAATGGAGACAAGTCAAAATATGCTTCGTGCACGTTGCAAGACGGTGCACTTACTTGGTGGAACAATTATGCTAAAGCAGAAGGAATAGATACGGCATATGATATCTCTTGGGAAGAACTGAAAAAGATGCTAATCGAGGAGTACTGTCCTAGAAACGAGATCAGAAAAATGGAATCTGAGTTACGTAATCTAAAGGTTATCGGCGCGAATCTCAATAACTATGAAAAGCGTTTCATGGAACTAGCCTTGTTGTGTCCCTAATTGGTGCCAAATGAGAAACGAAAGATAGAAATGTATATTGACGGTTTATCGATCAATATCAAAGGAAATGTTACATCGTCCAAACCGAATACGATGCAGGAAGCCATGACAATGGCACACCAACTCATGGACCAGATCACAGAGAGTTCAATTAAGGCACCAATTACCGAAGTCAAGACAACTGAAGGAAAGAGGAAATGGGAAGACTATAAGGGCAAAAGTACTCTCCTGAAGAAACAAGAAACTTTTAAAGGTAAACAAGATGGGGCAACTGCAAGTCCAAACTATAAGGGACCCCATCCGTTCTGCAAAAGATGTTACACACATCATGCAGGTTATTGCCAAGTGGTCTGTGATAAGTGCAACAAGAAAGGACATGTGGCGAAAGATTGTTATGCCATCGTTTCTGAAGTAAAGACAAAACCGACCGATGTCAAGAAATGTTTTGGATGCGGGAAGTCTGTTCACTTTATAAATCAATGCCCTGATAAGGAGAAGAACAAAGAACCCGCACGTGGAAGGGCATTTAATGTTAGTACCAGTGAAGCACGTGAGGATCCTAATCTTGTCACGGGTACGTTTACCGTTAATAATCAACTAGCTTCTATTATGTTTGATACGGGTGCTGATAGAAGTTATATGTGCAAAGACTTTAGTTCTAAACTAAAATGTGCATCATTACCTCTAGACGATAAATATACTATTGAATTAGCTAATGGTAAACTGATAAAAGCCGATAAAATTTGCCATGGTTGCGAAATGAATCTCGCTGGTGAAACCTTCAAAATCGATTTGATACTCGTAGAATTAGGAAGTTTTGACGTAATCGTTGGCATGGACTGGATGTCCAAAATAAGAGCGGAAGTTGTTTGCGCTGAGAAAGCAATCCACATCCCTCGTAAGGATGAAACGTCATTAATGAATTATGGGGAGAAGAGCAACTCAAAGCTGAACTTTATCAGCTGTATGAAGGCCCAAAAACTTATAAGAAAAGGTTGTTATGCTATTCTGGCACACATAAAGAAGATCGATACTGAAGAAAGAAGCATTAATGACATGCCGGTTGTAAGAGAATATCCCGGAGTATTTCCAGAAGAATTACCAGGGCTACCTCCACATAGATGTGTAGAATTTCAGATTGATCTCATACCAGGAGCTGCACCTGTAGCCCGATCTCCATATAGACTTGCACCTTCAGAAATGCAAGAATTACAAGACCAGTTGCAAGAATTATCCGACCGTGGATTTATTCGTCCTAGTTTTTCACCTTGGGGTGCTCCTATTCTGTTCGTCAAGAAGAAGGATGGATCTATGAGAATGTGCATAGATTACCGAGAATTAAACAAATTAACGATCAAGAATCGGTACCCATTACCGAGGATTGATGATTTGTTTGATCAATTGCAAGGATCAAGTGTTTATTCTAAGATTGATCTACGCTCCGGATATCATCAGCTGAGAGTGAAGGAAGAAGATGTTCCTAAAACCGCGTTCAGAACCCGTTACGGTCACTATGAGTTTCTAGTCATGCCTTTTGGATTAACTAATGCTCCAGCAGTATTCATGGATCTAATGAATCGCATCTGTAGACCGTATTTAGACAAATTTGTCATTGTTTTTATCGACGACATATTGATTTACTCGAAGAACAAGGAAGAACATGAGCAACACTTAAGACTGGTACTGGAAATGCTCAAGAAAGAAGAATTGTACGCAAAATTTTTGAAGTGTGATTTCTGGTTACAAGAAGTACAATTTTTGGGCCATGTTGTCAGTAAACATGGAATTAAAGTTGACCCCGCCAACATCGAAGCCATTAGTAAATGGGAAACCCCGAAGACTCCAACACAAATTCGCCAATTCTTAGGTCTTGCTGGTTACTACCGAAGATTCATTCAATATTTCTCTAGAATCGCCAAACCCTTAACTGTATTGACTCAAAAGGGAAAGAAGTATGATTGGTCCACGGAACAGGAATCCTCATTCCAGTTATTAAAGAAGAAGTTAATGTCTGCACCCATTTTGTCATTACCAGAAGGAAATGATGATTTCGTGATCTATTGTGATGCTTCGCGCCAAGGTTTAGGATGTGTATTAATGCAACGCACAAAAGTTATCGCATATGCCTCACGACAACTAAAAATTCATGAAAAGAACTATACGATGCACGATTTAGAACTTGGAGCAGTAGTTTTTGCACTCAAAATATAGAGACACTATCTATATGGCACCAAGTGTACAGTGTACACCGACCATAAGAGTCTTCAGCATATTTTTGATCAAAAACAACTCAATATGAGGCAACGTCACTGGGTAGAGTTGTTAAACGATTACGATTGTGAAATCTGTTACCACCCCGGAAAGGCTAATGTTGTAGCTGATGCCCTAAGTCGAAAAGAAAGAGTAAAACCTCTTAGGGTCCGAGCATTGAATATTACAATTCGTACTGATCTCACAAAGCAAATTCAAGCAGCACAGTTAGAAGCTTTAAAAGAAGAAAACGAAAAAGGCGAAATAAGCAAAGGGTTAGAAAAACAACTTGAAGAAAAAGCCGATGGAACCCTGTATTTTGCTGGTAGGATATGGGTACCAAAACATGGTAACCTAAGGCAACTAGTACTGGATGAAGCACACAAAACGAGGTACTCAATTCACCCAGGAAACGGAAAAATGTACCACGATCTCAAGAAGTTTTATTGGTGGCCTAATATGAAGACAGAAATTGCTACTTATGTAAGCAAATATTTGACGTGTGCAAAGGTTAAAGCTGAGCACCAAAAGCCGTCAGGATTACTGCAACAACCAGAAATTCCGCAGTGGAAATGGGAAAGAATAACCATGGATTTCATTACGAAATTGCCAAGGACTGCAAGTAGTCATGATACTATTTGGGTGATAGTTGATCGTCTAACTAAATCAGCTCACTTCCTACCAATAAAGGAGACAGACAGTATGGAGAAATTAGCACACCTATATTTAAAGGAAGTAGTTTCCAGGCATGGTGTACCCATCTCCATCATATCTGATCGCGACACCCGATTCACATCACGTTTCTGGTAGTCATTACAAAAAGCATTGGGAACTCGATTAGATATGAGCACCGCTTATCACCCACAGACAGATGGTCAAAGTGAAAGAACAATACAAACATTGGAAGACATGTTACGGGCATGCGTGATTGACTTTGGAACCATTTGGGATCGACACTTACCGTTGGCAGAATTTTCATACAATAACAGCTATCATACGAGCATCAACGCAGCGCCATTTGAAGCACTTTACGGTAGAAAGTGCAGATCTCCTATCTGTTGGAGTGAAGTAGGAGAAAGACAACTTACTGGACCAGAAATTATTCACGAAACCACCGAAAAGATCATTCAAATACAACAGCGATTGAAAACGGCCATGAGTCGCCAAAAGAGTTATGCTGATGTAAGAAGAAAATCGCTAGAATTTCAAGTGGGCGACAAAGTCATGTTGAAAGTGTCACCCTGGAAAGGCGTTGTACGATTTGGTAAACGAGGAAAGTTAAGTCCTAGGTACGTAGGACCCTTTGAAATCACCGAAAGAATTGGAGCAGTTGCTTATCGATTAAAGCTACCGCAAGAACTTAGTAGTGTTCACGACACATTTCACGTGTCAAATTTGAGGAAATGTTTAGCTGAAGAGAATGTCGTAATTCCTCTTGACGAAATACGAATTAATGATAAACTCCATTTTGTCGAAGAACCTGTTGAAATCATGGACCGTGAGGTCAAACAATTAAAACAAAGCAAAATACCGATAGTTAGAGTTCGTTGGAATCCTAGTCGAGGACCCGAGTTTACTTGGGAACGTGAGGATCAAATGAAGCAAAAGTATCCACATTTGTTCACTGATATCGCTCATGAAACTGGTACTACTCAAAATTTCGGGACGAAATTTTCTTTAACGGGGAGGTACTGTGATGACCCGAAAATTTTTGACTTATTTAAACCAATTCTCTATACGATTTATTATTTTAATACGTTAAACAAAGTCTGTTAGATTGAGTCTCAAAATTTTAGAACTGTTTCATATATACAATTACCTTTGATTACTCTCGACGATTCATGAACAATTATATGTATGTATGTATGTATATATATATATATATATATATATATATATGTACAAGTAAAAACGACTTTCCTACAGTAAAACCCTATTTGCTACAGTAAAAATTACTTTGCTACAGTAAAACACTATTTGCTACAGTGAAATCGTATTTTGCTACAGTGCTACAGTGATTTGCTACAGTAAAACACTATTTGCTACAGTAAAACACTATTTGCTACAGTAAACACTATTTGCTACAGTAAATACTATTTGATGTCGACGAACTAGAAAACAAAGCTGTCCAGCCTAGCCATGCGATCGCATGGCAAAAGCACTGAAAACTCATGCGATCGCATGAGGACCAAAATCAGGAAATGTGCCTATAAAAGCCAGCCTTGTTCTGCCGAATTAGGTACTCAGAATTCAATATCACTCTTTCTTTCTATATTTATTTTATAATTATAAATTTAAATTAAGTTTAATAATAATAAGGTATATACGAGGGTGTTTTTAATTCGGGTTTCAAACCGTTTTAAAATAAGGAAATATTGGGTATTGTTCGGGGTATTGTTCGTGAATCCAAGACCAACCATACAGTCATCCACTATCTTTACGTCTACGTAATTTACCTACAATATTGAACCTCAATATTGAACAGTGAGTTTATAGTCTCCCTTTTTAAATACTTTAAATATTTTTGGGCTGAGAATACATGCAATTTATTTTAAACGCGATAAGACACAAGTACATACTAAATTCTACACTGAGTTAAACCAAAAATCCCTTAGCTTTGGGAACTAGTAGCTGCCAGTACATAGGATATGAACTGGTGGGCGCGAATAATTGTATATGGATCCATAGGGCTTGACATCCCCGTCCGAGCTAGAGCGCTAGCCTTTTAACGGACGTATGTTATTTGAGTTTAAGACACGTTGGTTTGCGTGTATTAAAACGAATGGGGTAATTATCACTATAGCGTTAAGTTTAGTTACCAGGGTGCTCTGTTACGTAGAATCTATTGATAAACTTTTGATGAAATCTTGTGGTCTATCTTTATATATGTTTATGACTCGAGCAATTAAACCTATAACTCACCAACATTCGTGTTGACTTTTTAGCATATTTTATTCTCAGGTCCTTAGAATGCTTCCGATGTGATGTGCTTGTTGCCTGCATGGAGTCTCTCATGCTTTGTACAAAGTTTATTGCATTCAAAATAAAACTGCGTTGTGTAATAAATAATTGGACTGTGATGTCAACCTGTAAATTAAAGACTTATGTATTTCGGGGTTTTGCTTATACCTAAGCACTCGCCCACATGTTTGTAACTTTCTATGTTTAGAAAGTCACTTATTTTAATGAATGCAATATTTTATCAAAACGTATCATATAGAGGTCAAAACCTCACTGTGGAATCAATGATTAACGTGCCGCGTCAATAGCGATTTTGACGGGTCGTTACATATTAACAAGGTAAAAATAAAAATCTTTTTTTTTTTGTCTTTTATCCCACTTTAATCAATCAAATATTATCAAAAATATACGCCCCTCTTTTGGGTAAAGTAATTTAGGCTATATTACCTAGTTTTACTCCTGACGAATTTTTGAAATATTTTGAATTGATTGATTGATTAAAGATATTTATACCTTAAGAATAAACAGTAAATTTCGCAGTGATGTAATAAATTTTTTTATGATATCAATAATTTCGGTTTCGCATACCTAATTTTATTGAATATCAAAATACTTTATAGCGAACGATTCAGTGTTTATTATCAAAAGGTTAAAAGCAATAAAAATAAAATAAAAACTGTACATACTTACCTGTGACATAGAATTCTCAGAGACCCGCTTTAGTTGACTCATAGGAGAGTCGTGTGATTTGGTTTTCCATAGCTACATAAACGTAACCTCGATTTTTCAATAACTTTTCTTCTAAACATATGAACGGTCCTTCTCTGCATAGAGTAACAAATTCGGTATTTAAATATGTTTGATTGTTCGAACATTTACCTTCGTGTGACCACTTTCCGCATTTATGATGATCTTTCCTGAGTTCTTTCCTTATTTCGTCCATTTTTCCTCTTATGAATGATACCAGTTCACTCGGGAAGATGTTATTATTACGTTTAGTAATCATAGCGTTTAGTAGTAGACCATGGTTCAGATCAAAGGAATTCTTCATCTCGTAAAACCTAAAAAAAAAAAAATTCAGAATGGAGGGAGAATACTAGTTCTTTAGGGTCTGCTAGGGAAAGACCATTCGGATTCCATTCTCGAGAACTACACGAAAACAGAAAATCTAACTCTAACAGAAATATATATTATCCTTAAAAAGACTTGATTCTCCCCACACTTAGTTAGCTGTGGTGTTGAAATTGTGATTAACTTCGTTTTCAACTGGACTATCAACAACTTGTATATCTCTGACTTTTGCTTCAAGCCAATTGTTAATTTCCTCTGTAACTTTCACAAATTCAACTAACATTGCCTTTTCTTTAGGCGACAAATTGGATACTAATCGGTTACATAACTTAAAGTTCCCCTTAATCCTAGCATCTTGAATCCGTTTATAAAGTTTCTTCGTTGAACTGTTGAAAACGGGTTCATCTAATTTCGTATCAATAATGGGGTTCTTTGTTATCGGGTTATCATTAGGTGTTTCTTCATCTTCCCCACACATAGGCTTTTTTATGGGTTCAACAGTTTTGGTTGGTGGAGAACTAAACTTTCGGTTCACAAAGGTGACCGATTTATCACCATCCCTAAGTGTCATTCTACCTTCTCTTACATCAATGAACGCTTCGGTGGTTGCTAAAAATGGGCGACCTAAAATTAGAGGAATATCAAGGTCTTCCTCCATATTAATAACTATGAAGTTTGCAACAAAGGTCAAACTTCCCACTTTAACAAGTAAATTATTGGCTATTCCAATCGGGTGTTTAATGGTTTAATCAAATAATTGAACACCTATTTTGGTTGGTCTTAATTTACCCACACCTAATCTTTTGTATAAGGAAAGAGGCATAATATTTGCACTTGCTCCTAAATTTGCGAGTCCATTATACATAGCACTATCATTAAGCAAGCAAGAAATGATAAATTCACCTGGGTCTCCTACTTTAGTAAGTAGAGTTGGTTTGTTTATGTAGTGACCCGGAAATTTCTGATCAAATTTAAACTTTAATCTTTATATGGTTCCGACACGATAAGCAAAGTCTGTAATGTTGAGTCACAAAACAATTTAAAATGTATTCATGTAATTATTTGAACCTTTGACTATGCTCGACGATTCACGAACAATTGTGTGTAAATGTGTGTGTGTATATATATATATATATATATATATATATATATATATATATATATATATATATATATATATATATATATACACACTATACCCAAGTAATATTATATATATTGTAATTAATAGATATTAAAAGAATCAGTATATTATAGTTGGTAAATATGATATAATTGATAAATTATATTAGAAGAGTTATGTTAAAATTATTATCATTACGAGTATTATTATTATTATTAAGCAATATTATCAATAATATCATTAAATAAATTGTTATTTTTAGTATTAGTAAATATATATTGTAATGTATAAATATACAATATAAATTGTATGATATTACATAATTAATAACGCATAAAATTGATATAGTAATTTTAATTACAAGCTTAGGTATCGTGAGCCAAAACTCTATAAATTTCAATATCAAAAATTCGAGTTCATAAAACCCATATTACGACTGTTACAGTCAATATATTTTTTTTATGTTATTCAATCCAATTAAACTAAATCACAATAGTTCCTGTTTCGTTTGAGAGTCCAAAAACTAAAATAATTATCAATTATTATGAGGAATTGTCTCTGGTCGGTTTGATTCTTGAAGGAGGAGATAGAACAGTTTAATTTATGGGGTTAAATATAAATGGCGCAAGAGTTAATCAGATAAAATGGGGCAGTGGAATGGTTGGGAGGCTGTGTCAGTTATCGAGAGGTCGCGGGTTCGAGTCCCGTCATGGGCGTTTTTTTTTAAGCCATTTAAAGGTAGTTTCCATTTTTATTATTATTATTATTATTATTATTATTATTATTATTATTATTATTATTATTATTATTATTATTATTATTATTATTATTATTATTATTATTATTATTATTATTATTATTATTATTATTATTATAGATTGTTATTGTATTATTATTATTATTAATTGATATTATTATTAAGTATTAGTATTATTATTAGTATTATTATTATCATTTCGGATTAGTATTAATATCATTATCGAAATTATTATTATTACAAGATTAGTAATGTTTACCATCGCTATAATTGTTATAAGTATTATCATTAATATTATCATTATTATTATTATGATTATCATTATTAGTACTATTATTATTAAAATTCACTATCATTACTATCAATTTTACTATAAGTTACCGTTATAACTATCAGTATTATTATTATAATGATTATCAATATTATTATTAAAATAATTTATGAATATAAAAATAAAAGTTTAAATAACGTTGTTAAGATTATAGGTATAAAAATAAATATTTTATATACAAAAATCTATTTAAATTACATAACTTAACTATATTAATATCTCTATATATATAAAATGAAAATATATAAATAAATAATGAAACTTATAAATTATTAATATAACGAATACATTACTAATAATCAATAGATTTATTCAGTTACAACTATATGTTTTAATATATATAATTGATATAGGTTCATGAATCCGAGGCCAACCCTGCATTGTTTAATATAGTCATATGTATTTTTACTACAAAATACATTAGGTGAGTTTCATTTGCCTTTTTACCCTTTATATTTTTGGGCTGAGAATACATGCGCAATTTTTATAAATGTTTTACGAAATAGACACAAGTAATCGAAACTACATTATATGGTTGAATGATCGAAGCCGAATATGCCCCTTTTTGCTTGGTAGCCTAAGAATCAGGGAACATCACTAATTTTGAGAATTAGTGCACCCCTAATTGACGCGAATCCTAAAGATAGATCTATCGGGTCCAACAAGCCCCATCCAAAGCACCGGATGCTTTAGTACTTCGAAATTTATATCATGTCTGAAGGAGGATCCCGGAATGATGGGGATATTCTTATATGCATATTGTGAATGTCGGTTACCAGGTGTTCAATCCATATTAATGATATTTTGTCTCTATGCATGGGACGTATGTTTATGAGAAATGGAAATATGAAAATCTTGTGGTCTATTAAAATGTTGGAAATGATTATTTATGTTAAACTAATGAACTCACCAACCTTTTGGTTGACACTTTAAAGCATGTTTATTCTCAGGTACGAAAGAAATCTTCTGCTGTGCATTTGCTCATTTTAGGAATATTACTTGGAGTCATTCATGGCATATTTCAAAAGACGTTGCATTCGAGTCATTGAGTTCATGAAGATTATTATTAAGTCAATTATAGTTGGACATATTATGAAATGGTATGCATGCCGTCAACTTACGATGTAATGAAAGATTGTCTTTTCAAAAACGAATGCAATGTTTGTAAAATGTATCATACAGAGGTCAAGTACCTCGCGATGTAATCAACTATTGTGAATCGTTTATAATTGATATGGACTTCGTCCGGATGGATTAGGACGGGTTGTCACAGTTGGTATCAGAGCGGTGGTCTTAGCGAACTAGGTCTGCATTATTGTGTCTAACTGATAAGTCATTAGGATGCATTAGTGAGTCTGGACTTCGACCGTGTCTGCATGTCAAAAGTTTTGCTTATCATTTCATGTCGAAAATTAATCGCTTATCATCCTTAAAGTCTAGACATGTCTTACTGCCTCTATTGCATAGACAGTGCATAGATAAATTCATATCTTAGTGTATCTATTATTGTTACTTTTCCTGACAGTTTTCGTAGATTCCTTCGTAACTTATGGGATTATAGTATTATATATACATATGTAAATTATGTATTGCAGGGTACTAATCTACATCCTATAATCTATTTCTTATCGAAAATCCTTCATCTGATCGTACGAGATGAATTCCTCATCCAGTTCGAGTCCCTCAAATTTCGATAGCTATTCCGATAGTTATTCCGACAGCTATTCCGACATGGATATTCACCTAAGCTCCGAAAGCAGTGTCACCAGAATGAATCAATCAATTAGCCATCTCCAATTCATCTGATGGGTTCGTAGACGACTTAACCGATGGAGACGCGAAGAAAGCGATCCTCTCCATCCACCACATTCCCCTTTTGGCGAAGAACCTGAAGCATTTACCGGCGAACCTATTCGAAACACCATTTCCACACTCATTTTCAGAGTATCTTGCCACGATTATATTCTATCTAAAATTCTAAACCTTATTCATCCGCTCATTTCGACCGACAATCATCCCTGAATAATAGAAGAAGTTAGCGAACTTCGCGCTCGAGTAATCAATTTGGAAAATATGGTGCAAAATTTACCAGCTTCAACAACATCACCGGCACCAACAGTACCATCAATAACAGCACCAGTACTATCAACAATCCATGCCTCAACATCTCATTCTATACCTCGAGTATAATTATCATTCCATGAATTGTTCTACATCATTTATCTTCGTTCGACATGGCAAATATATAATCTCTAATGTTTTAGAGATTATATATTCTTATTCTAACGGTAAATCAAATGAATGTAATATCATATTGACTCATTAAATCCATGATTACATATGAAGAAAATATATATGCATATATGTTTTCATAAAGATTGTAACTAAAAATCCTTTTGTACAAACTGTTAATGATGAAAATATTTTAACGGGTAGGTAATACCCGAGGAATATTTAAGATTCACATTAATAAGTTACATTGTACATTCTTCGAATCTGATTCAACAGTCATTTACTATCCTATTTACAAACACCGATATACGTATCCGTTCACTGCAAAATAACCATTTTCATTCAACTTCATATTTGGATTTTGACTTATCAGAATCCAACAAGTGGCATAATGAAAAAAACATTTGTCAAAATAAAATTTGATAGAAACAAACAAATTAACTATGAGAAATTTTGTTAAGAATCCACGCTAACTGTTCCTAGCTAATTATTCCCAGCTAACTGATTACACTTTATTTATCACAATTTAATTATCGCAATTTACATTCTCGCAATTTTATTTATCGTCATTTAATTTCTGTTATTTACTTTACGCATTTAATTTATCGTCATTTAATTTCTGTATTTATTTTACGCACTTTAAATATCGGGACACATATACAAGGTTTTGACATATCATATCGACGCATCTATATATATTATTGAAATAACCATAGACACTCTATATGCAGTAATGCGGGAGTTAGCTATACAGGGTTGAGGTTGACTCTACAATAATATATATAGTTTGAGTTGTGATCGAGTCTGAGACATGTACACGGGTCACGATACGTATTAATTAATTCGAATATTATATATTAAACTTTATATGAATTATTGGACTGTCAACTGTGGACTAATAACATTGGACAATTAAAATAAATTAAAATATTGATTATAACATATTAAACTAAATAATTCTTCAAGTTTGCCACTTGATTTCATCTTAAACCTCATTTGTATCTTGACGATTACAATCTGCGTTCAAACCTTTCATGATTCTTGAAAACACCTCAATCGAGAGGATAAACCAACCACACTTCATCTACAAAAGAAGAGATTGATGCATATAGTTATGCACCTAAAAACACTCGGAACCTGAGTAAACGTTTAACACGTGTCTATGCTAGCTCCTTTGGCATTGTCATTACCAAAAATAACATTGCAATTTTTTTTTCAAAATAGCCAATTTTGTCACAACTTCAGCAAATCAACTTCGACTTCCATTCGAATTAGCCTTATTATATCCTCGATATATAAGTTTGCCTATCGTCATCATTACCGGGGAACCGTTTATATCTCACCACATTAACAGAAAATTTACCAACAACTCCGTTAATCTTTGGCTTTTCGAAAAATCACTACATCAAATGAAACCCTATCATTCACTCATTTACATCTTATACCGAGAATTACTATACCAACTACCGGGAATTAGCAATCAGTATTTTGAAATCTCGCAGCATGTCTACATCAACAGTTATATGTAAACATATAACATTTATCTCTTAGAATTATGATCTTCAATTCTGAAATTCTGAAAAGCACCCAGTCTACAAATCAATACCACAAATTCTGAAAAAAAAAAGCTGAATACAACAGTAAAAACTGTACACAACCTTAACCGTCGAAAGCTTGATGATAAAGAATGGAGTATTGGAAACACTCAATAGAAAATGTAGTACCGAAAAGCGGATTATGTGAAACTATGAAGGAAGCCGTGGACAAATCACAAAGAATAAGTTTGACTTCAAAGAATCCAAATAATTCAATGCCTGCTGAAGTCTTTAGCGAATATCTTGCCCCTTACTCTAAACCCTTGCAGACAATAGTCTCCATCATCCTCTGATCTTAGATATTCAAAGATATTATCGTATCTTTCATTATAAATATCCTCCATATTTCTGAAGATATTTTTATAACTATTCTTATCTGAAATCATTAATCTCTTCGTGCTATCAGCGTTACATCATATAGAAACTGTTAGTTTCTATATTCTGTAAAATTTCGAGATTAAAATATGAATGTTATTGAAGTAATGTTGGGGAACTGATGCATGAGTTAGTATAATATAATGACACTTGATCAACGTGATTATATTACAGTAAGTCATGCTGAGTTTCTAATGGAATGTGATGATTCACAGATCATATCGTCATCATGTGCCATGTTACATAACTCTTTCATTATGCTTAACTTCTGAACATATCAAGAAAGTATATTCTTGATAGTTCTATTCTCAGTGATTCTAGTAATCTGACAAATCAAATCGTGCTAATACATTTTTTTTCCTTATTTAGAACATGATGTTTATCCGAAATTCCATACTTACGAATTCTGGACCGTTACTCGCTTTAATAGAGGTCGGGAGGATAATAAAAAAGCAAAGAGCTACAAAATATAAGAGAAAATATGAAGCCCAATAACAACACAGAGGTTACAAACCGTGAATATTAATACGAATAGCAATATAAAGACACGATATAATTAAGAATAATATCAGCCAAGGTAATAGTAGAAGTAAACAGATTTTTCTGGTGGAAGATTGAAAAGAAGGATGACAGAAATGATAAATAGAAAAATATCAAGGATTAGAATGGGATTAAGCATTTTCACAATCTTTTAGATGTATGAACTAAGAAAGAAAGTATAGGAATGATGAAAATAATGGAACGGAAAAAGTTTAATTTATAATGGGAATATCAGACGGAGTAATCAAGGCAGATCACCGTATTTAATTATAGAGGTCTTAATTTCCTTACTCGCCGAAGAATCAAATCTTTTAGATTTCGAAGATTTTCTTTAAATTCCTTGAATTACGGAATTCAACCATGAATAGTCAAAGGTTATGATAAAACATGTCTTTCTCATTTCACTATTTAGTGATAACTTCACTCATACTCTCCGAGTAATCGAATTATCTTATACGTATTATTCTATGGTAATAAAACTCTATTTACCAACTTATATTCGTCATGAAAAACATCTTTATTGTTAGCCATGACGACCACACTCAAATTTCGGGACGAAATTTCTTTAACGGGTAGGTACTGTAGTGACCCGAAAATTTCCGATCAAATTTAAACTTTAATCTTTATATGGTTCCGACACGATAAGCAAAGTCTGTAATGTTGAGTCACAAAACAATTTAAACTGTATTCATGTAATTATTTGAACCTTTGACTATGCTCGACGATTCACGAACAATTGTGTGTAAACGTATATATAAATAAATATATATATATATATATATATATATATATATATATATATATATATATATATATATATATACACTATACCCAAGTAATATTATATATATTGTAATTAATAGATATTAAAAGAATCAGTATATTATAGTTGGTAAATATGATATAATTAATAAATTATATTAGAAGAGTTATGTTATAATTATTATCATTACTAGTATTATTATTATTATTATTAAGCAATATTATCAATAATATCGTTAAATATATTGTTATTATTAGTATTAGTAAATATATATTGTAATGTATAAATATACAATATAAATTGTATGATATTACATAATTAATAACGCATAAAATTGATATAGTAACTTTAATTACAAGCTTAAGTATAATTGTTATATTAGTATTATTATCATGACTTTCATTATCATTATTACTAATATTAATAATAATTTTTGTTATATAAATTAAATATGAACAATTCGATATATATACTATCATTAATAATATTATTATAATAATGTTTATAAATAAGATTATTATTATCATTACTACCATTATCAGTATTTAAATCTATTAAAATTTTCATTTACTATTAGTATTAATATTATCATATTATTATTTATCTTTATCAATAATCTTATTATTAATATGGATATAATTATTAAATATCAATTATTAAAAGTGTTAATATATATTTGTCTTATAAAAATTTAAGAAGCAGATATATATATACAGATGTATATATAAATACATATATATATACATAATACAGATATATATTTAATTACCTTTAGAGATATATAAATATGATTATATATATATACGATTAAATATAGATATATAGATATATGCGTATTATTGCTTAAAGGACTCACAACCAGTTGTATGTCATAATCACACAGTGTTTGATTTCTATTTCTGTCTTTAAAATCTGTACTAGGACGATCTCAATATCAGAAACCTCCAAAATCAGTTGCAAGTCGATCTCAAACTTTATAATTTTTTTTATTTTTCTGCTGTACCAGTTGATCCCCTCTGTCGATTGCCATTATCATACAAAAACATGTTAAGTTAATTATAGACGATACCTTGATCATTCACCTACTCACACCACAACACTATACAAATTACACACTGCAAATTCGAGTTTAAAAGCAGAAAAATCAGAAACTGCAGTTCATAGGCCCTGTTCTTGTAACTTTTATTCAAAAACTCGAATACGAATTAAATTTCAAAATCTATAAACGTAGTTCCGTTAAGATTCTCCCACTCAAACTATCTGCAAGGTTTCACTTTCCAATTTCTCAAAATGATGTCGAATTTATGAGTCAAACTTTAGTTCTAAAAAGTCAACACTTCCATTCTTTGTAAAATTCAAGCTTGTTCTTAAGTTTCTGTTTCAATTGAGGATGGAGAAAGATTCAAGGAAGGTTTTAAAGCATATTTCATTTAGGTTTCGTGAGCCAAAACTCTATAAATTTCAATATCAAAAATTCGAGTTCATAAAACCCATATTACGACTGTTACAGTCAATATATATTTTTTTTATGTTATTCAATCCAATTAAACTAAATCACAATAGTTCCTGTTTCATTTGAGAGTCCAAAAACTAAAATGATTATCAATTATTATGAGGAATTGTCTCTGGTCGGTTTGATTCTTGAAAGAGGAGATATAACAGTTTAATTTATGGGGTTAAATATAAATGGGGCAAGAGTTAATCAGATAAAACGGGGTAGTAGAATGGTTGGGAGGCTGTGTCAGTTATCTAGAGGTCGCGGGTTCGAGTCCCGTCATGGGCGTTTTTTTTTTAAAGCCATTTAAAGGTAGTTTCCATTTATTATTATTATTATTATTATTATTATTATTATTATTATTATTATTATTATTATTATTATTATTATTATTATTATTATAGATTGTTATTGTATTATTATTATTATTAATTGATATTATTATTAAGTATTAGTATTATTATTAGTATTATTATTATCATTTAGGATTAGTATTAATATCATTATCGAAATTATTATTATTACAAGATTAGTAATGTTTACCATCGCTATAATTGTTATAAGTATTATCATTAATATTATCATTATTATTATTATGATTATCATTATTAGTACTATTATTATTAAAATTCACTATCATTACTATCAATTTTACTATAAGTTACCGTTAAAAATATCAGTATTATTATTATAATGATTATCAATATTATTATTAAAATAATTTATGAATATAAAAATAAAAGTTTAAATAACGTTGTTAAGATTATAGGTATAAAAATAAAGATTTTATATACAAAAATCTATTTAAATTACATAACTTAACTATATTAATATCTCTATATATATAAAATGAAAATATATAAATAAATAATGAAACTTATAAATTATTAATATAACGAATACATTACTAATAATCAATAGATTTATTCGGTTACGACTATATGTTTTAATATATATAATTGATATAGGTTCGTGAATCCGAGGCCAACCCTGCATTGTTTAATATAGTCATATGTATTTTTACTACAAAATACATTAGGTGAGTTTCATTTGCCTTTTTACCCTTTATATTTTTGGGCTGAGAATACATGCGCAATTTTTATAAATGTTTTACGAAATAGACACAAGTAATCGAAACTACATTATATGGTTGAATGATCGAAGCCGAATATGCCCCTTTTTGCTTAGTAGCCTAAGAATTAGGGAACATCACTAATTTTGAGAATTAGTGCACCCATAATTGACGCGAATCCTAAAGATAGATCTATCGGGCCCAACAAGCCCCATCCAAAGTACCGGATGCTTTAGTATTTCGAAATTTATATCATGTCTGAAGGAGGATCCCGGAATGATGGGGATATTCTTATATGCATATTGTGAATGTCGGTTACCAGGTGTTCAATCCATATGAATGATATTTTGTCTCTATGCATGGGACGTATGTTTATGAGAAATGGAAATATGAAAATCTTGTGGTCTATTAAAATGTTAGAAATGATTATTTATGTTAAACTAATGAACTCACCAACCTTTTGGTTGATACTTTAAAGCATGTTTATTCTCAGGTACGAAAGAAATCTTCCGATGTGCATTTGCTCATTTTAGGAATATTACTTGGAGTCATTCATGGTATATTTCAAAAGACGTTGCATTCGAGTCATTGAGTTCATGAATATTATCATTAAGTCAATTATAGTTAGACATATTATGAAATGGTATGCATGCCGTCAACTTACGATGTAATTAAAGATTGTCTTTTCAAAAATGAATGCAATGTTTGTAAAATGTATCATATAGAGGTCAAGTACCTCGCGATGTAATCAACTGTTGTGAATCGTTTATAATCGATATGGACTTCGTCCGGATGGATTAGGACGGGTCGTCACAGTTAACCTTTTCCGGGTGATCTTTTCTTGGTTCTTTCACTTCTACTTGAACTTCTTATTCACAATTTTCTTCGTTTCTTAGAATGGGAGGTTTATATAGAAATTTTTCTTCATCGCTCCAATTTGAAGCTTCCCCGTCTTCCAAATTTGGTTTTTCATATGTTGTTGATAACATATTTATGTCTTCATTCTGAGGGTTTTTCTGGGTGGTGAAATTATGATTGACTTCATTGTCAACTTCCATTGGACCATTTATGTAATGTTTAACTCTGTGACCATTAACTTTAAATTCAATCCCATTTGAATTTATTAACTCTATTGTTCCGTATGGGAAAACTCTTTTGACTATGAATGGTCCAGACCATCTTGATTTCAATTTTTTAGGAAATAACTTGAATCGTGAATTGAAAAGAAGAACTCTGTCTCCTTCCTTAAATTCTTTTGAACTTCTGATTCTTTTATCATGCCATTTCTTCGTTCTTTCCTTATAGATTAACGAATTTTCGTATGCTTCATGTCTTAATTCTTCTAATTCGTTTAGTTGACTTAACCGTAGATGTCCAACTTCATGCAAATCAAGATTACATGTCTTTAAAGCCCAAAATGCTTTGTGCTCAATTTCTACTGGAAGGTGACATGCTTTTCCGTAAACGAGTTTAAAAGATGTGGTTCCAATTGGAGTTTTGTAGGCTGTTCTAAAAGCCTAGAGTGTATCCTCCAATTTCATGGACCATTCCTTCGAATTTGATCCTCCGGTTTTCTCTAAAATACGTTTTAAAGCTCGGTTAGTATTTTCAATTTGTCCACTTGTTTGTGGATGATAAGCGGTTGAGATTTTATGAGTTACTCCATATCTTTTGAGAACTTTCTCCAGTTGATTATTACAAAAATGAGTACCCCGATCACTTATTAAAGCTTTCGGTGTTCCAAACCTAGCAAAAAGACGTTTTAAGAAGTTAACTACAACTCGTGCATCGTTAGTCGGGAGAGCTTGTGCTTCCGCCCATTTAGATACATAATCAATGGCAACGAGAATGTAGAGATTATTATGAGATTTTGGAAATGGACCCATAAAGTCAATACCCCAAACGTCAAATACTTCACATACTTGAATGACATTTTGTGGCATTTCATCACGTTGACTTATTTTTACGGCCCTTTGACATGCATCACAGGATTTACAGAGAAGGTGTGCGTCTTTGAAAATTGTAGGCCAATAAAATCCAGCATCGTAAACTTTCCTTGCTGTAAGTTGAGGCCCATAATGCCCTCCTGTTGGTCCTGTGTGACAATGGTTTAAGATTTGACTAGCTTCATCCCCGAATACACATCGGCAGATTATTCCATTGGGATAACTTTTAAACAAATGTGGATCTTCCCAGAAATAGTGTTTTATATCACTAAAGAATTTCTTTCGTTTTTGGTACGACAACCCTTTTTTAAGGAATCCACATACTAAGTAGTTTGCATAGTCTGCAAACCATGGAATTTCATTATAATCGATCTTCAAAATATATTCATCAGAAACGTTGTCTTGTATGGCCGATTCATTTAGAACTTCTAATTCGGGATTTTCAAGACGAGAAATATGATCAGCGGCGAGATTTTCTGCTCCCTTTTTGTCTCGGATTTCAATATCGAACTCTTGTAAGAGTAAGATCTAACGGATTAATCGTGGTTTGGCATCTTGTTTCGAAAATAGGTATCTAAGAGCAGAATGGTCGGTATAGACCACCGTTTTAGCTAGAACGAGATATAAACGAAATTTGTCAAAATCAAAGACAATAGCAAGGAGTTCTTTTTCAGTAGCTGTGTAATTCGTTTGTGCTCCTTGTCACGTCTTACTAGCGTAATAGATAGGTTGAAATTATTTTTCAATCCTTTAACCTAAAACGGCTCCCATTGCAAAATCACTTGCATCACACATAAGTTCAAATGGTAGATTCCAATTTGGAGTTATCATGATTGGCGCATTAGTGAGTTTTTCTTTAAGAATATTAAAAGATTTGATGCATTCATCTGAAAAGATGAATGGGGCATCCTTTTCTAGGAGTTTATTCATAGGAGTGGCAATTTTAGAAAAATCTTTTATGAAATGTCTATAAAAACCGGCATGCCCTAGAAAACTCCTAACTCCTCTAATATTGGTGGGATGTGGAAGTTTAGCAATTACATCTACTTTAGCTCTATCCACTTCAATTCCTTCCTTTGAAATTTTATGACCGAGAACGATGCCTTCTCTAACCATGAAATGGCATTTCTCCCAATTAAGAACTATATTTGATTGTTCGCATCTAATAAGCATTCGTTCAAGATTAACTAGACATGTTTCAAAAGTATCACCGAAGACTGAAAATTCATCCATGAAAACTTCCATGCATTCTTCTATCATGTTGTGAAAAATCGCCATCATGCACCTTTGAAAGGTTGCAGGGGCGGTGCAAAGTCCAAATGGCATGCGTTTGTAAGCAAAAGTACCATAAGGGCACGTGAACGTGGTTTTCTCTTGGTCCTCGGGTGCTATTGGAATTTGAAAGTATCCGGAGAAACCATCAAGAAAACAATAGTAACTATTCCCGGCTAATCTTTTCAACATTTAATCAATGAAAGGTATGGGAAAGTGATCTTTTCTGGTGGCGTCATTTAATTTTCTATAATCAATACAAACAAGCCATCCTGTTACAGTCCTAGTAGGAATAAGCTCATTTTTTTCATTTGTGATGACAGTCATGCCACCTTTCTTAGGTACGCATTGAACTGGGCTTACCCATGGACTATCAGAGATTGGATAAATTAAACCTGCATCTAGTAGTTTAATAATTTCTTTCTTAACAACATCTTGCATATTACGATTTAGTCTTCGTTGGCGTTGCACATATGTTTTATGACCTTCTTCCATAAGGATTTTATGTGTGCAATACGAAGGACTTATGCCTTTAATGTCATGAATCTTCCATGCAATAGCTAGTTTATGAGATTTTAGCACAAAAATGAGTTGAGATTTTTCATTTTTCGTAAGAGAAGACGATATTATTACAGGTAATTCAGATTCACCAAGTAAATAAGCGTATTCCAAATGGTTTGGAAGTGGCTTTAATTCTAATGTCGGTGGTTCTTCTATCGATGATTTGTATCGATATCTGTGACGACCCGAAAATTTCTGACCAAATTTAAACTTAATCTTTATATAATTTTGACTTGATAAGCAATGAATTTTAATAAATCTTGAACCTCCGAAAAGAGTTTTACACAAGCTTTTGGTCACCCTTTTATTCCGACGATTCACGAACGTCATAACTTGATTTAATTGTTTAATTATTATGTATATATATGGATTTATATATATTTAACTTGAAAATATAATAATTAAATATCTCATTAAGTATATTAACAAAGTATTATATATATATTTTCATACTACTAATTTAAAGAGTTTTCAAACAATATATATATTACTATTTAAACGACGTAATTAACTTATGTTAAAATATATTTACATATAATGTATTACGAGTGTAAATACATCCTTACAAGTATTGAATACACTTTATAATATACCAATACATATAAAGGATAGCTATACTCGTATTTCCGTTCAATTTCCTCAAAGAATTCTACTCGCATTCATATGGTATTTTTACCCGTATTATACACAGCTTCTAGAAGTATTTACTATTGGTATATACCAAAAGAAATCTGCAATTATTTGTGTAATATTTCATCCATGACCTAATAAATTTAATATGTCATGCATAACTTAATACAATTTAACTTATTTTAGATATTTTCACTAAAAGCCAAAATTATAAGCTTATAAATAAGGACCATTTTAACTCATTTTTACTCCACATTTTCTTAAACTAAAAACGCACACTTGAATGCTCTCATATCATACTTTAATCTCAGCAACTTTTCTCTTCATAATCAAGGTAAAATACTTCTCAAAACCCTTGTTCAATTCCTTGTATAGTTGCTATCTTATTATACTTATAAAACTTGTTAAAACTAGAACTTGTTTTGGTGAACACTAAGCTTGTTTGAAAAACTAATCTAATTTTTCTAACTTAACTCTAATAACACTTATTTATATATATTATGATGTTATATTAAGTTAATATAAGAACTTATAACTTGTACATATGAAGAACACCTTGAAACTTAACATATATCCTTTAATCTCCATTCGGTAAAAAGCGGGCTGTTTTGGGTTGGAAATTAAAAACCTATCTTAAACTTTGAGTTAGAGGCTAAGACTTTGAAAATATGTTAATATATATAAATAAGACTTCCAGTATCGTTTTCATGATATTAGACAAAGTGGAAGTATTTTATCAAAAATCATATATTGGGTGGATGCCGGAATTTTTCCAAATCTATCCACCGACACAAAAAGAGGGTAAAGCTCTAAAAATTACTACTTGGGATGAACTTTTCGAATTGTTTTTGTAAAATTTACTTCTTAATGAATCCATTGTAATTTGATTCACTCTAAACAGAGTTGTAATGAATATTTGGCGAGCAAAACAAAATCTGCTAAAATTAACGTTGTATGGACGAAATTTATATTATAAAAACTATATTAACCATATCCTTGTTAACTTTTCCAATATCCTATATATATTTGGACATGTTATCAGTAGTATAACAAAATATTATAATCTTGGTTAATTCTGTGATTGTATATATGTATAATAATATTCTTGGTACGTCCTAACACAATAAGTATACAATACGTTTTGATAAATCCTAAGACAATACGTACACAATACGTCTTAGTTAATTCTAAGACAATACGTATACAATACGTCTCTGGGTTAATGCAAAGACAATACGTATACAATACGTCGTGGGGTAATTCTAAGATTATATATATATATATACCGATTATTGGACTGTTGGACATTTCGGACTATTTTGGACTACTAACAAAGGACTACTAACATAAAAATGTTAAAAATTAATTCTATGAACTTGTTTTATTTTATTCACATGTCGTATTATTATCTGAATCATTATTATTGTTATAGGTTCGTGAATCCAAGGACGACGGCCATATTTTTAATAAGCTGAAAACTTATTATTAATATACTTTTTACTACCGTGAGTATATAGTCCCATTTTTAAACTCTAAAAATATTTTGGGATGAGAATACATGCATTTTATATTTTACGCCATAGACACAAGTACTTAAAATGTATACTACTTTGAGTTGTACCACTTTGCATATCTTCCCTAATAGCTTGGTAACTAATATTTACATGTTGTAAGAACATGTATACGCGAATCCTATTGATAGATCTATCGGGTTTGACAACCCCAACGGGGCTAGTCGCTCTAGTATCGTAAACGGTTGCATAGTACTTCGTTTTTACTACACTTGGTACAGTGTAGGGAGATTTCATAATAAAGGGAATATGCCACATTAATGGTTAAGTATGGTTACCGAAGCGCTCAACAACTTATAGAATACTTTTATACATTTGCGAGTGTACATATATTTATAACTATGAAATCTTGTGGTCTATATTTATATCGATGATAAACCTATATATCTCACCAACCTTTGTGTTGACTGTTTAAGCGTGTTTATTCTCAGGTCCTTAAGAAAGTCTTCCGCTGTTGCATTATCTGAGCAAGCCGTGCATGGAGTCTCATGCTTTTGTTTAAATAAAGTGTTGCATTCAATAAAACCTTTGTCATGTATTATATTCGACTGTTATGTCACATGTGTAGTATTTGGAAACCGGTATATTTTGGGGATTATTTCTTAAATAATCGCCCTCTTGTTTAAAACATGCATTATGTATAATAGTGGTGTGCTTTTTATGAAACGAATGCAATATTTTCTAAAACGTATCATATAGAGGTCAAATACCTCGCTTTGGGACCAATGAATAACGTACTGCATTTATAGTAATATGGATGGGTCGTTTCAGTTGGTATCAGAGCGGTGGTCTTAGCGAACCATGTCTTGCATTAGTGTGTCTAACACATAGTTATTAAGATGCATTAGTGAGTCTGGACTTCGACCTTAACTGCATGTCAAAAGTTTTGCTTATCATTTCTAGTCGGAAATCATCTGCTTATCACCCTTAGAAAATTACCTGCTTATCATTCTTAGTCTAGACACATCTTACTGCATTGATTACATGAAGAGTGTATAGATGAAATTCATATCTTAGCGTATCTACTAATTCATATCTTAGCGTATCTGTTACTGTAAACTTTGCCTAACATATCCCGTAAATACCTCCGTAATCTATGAAATCTTTTGCTCTATATATATATATAGATATTCTATGTCATTATCAATACCATCCGATAGCCGAAAATCATTTCATATCGAAAAATCTTTTATTCAATCGTACAAAATGGAACTCTCCACTAGTTCAAGTCCCTCGAATTCCGATATGGAGTTTCACTCGAGCTCCGAAAACAGTGTGACCGGAATGGATTAACCAATTAGCCATCATCTATTTTGGATTAATTGGGGATGGGTTCGTAGTCTACTTAATCATTGGAGACAAGAAGAAGGTGATCCTTTCCATCCACCACATTGCCCTCTTGGTGAAGAACATGAGGCACTTACCGGCGAACCCGTTCGTAACACCATTTTCTCTCTCCTTTACAGGATATGCCGCAACGAGTATAATATTACTAATATTATTGAGGCTATCTGACCTTTACTCCGTATCTTGTATGGTGAATTATTTAGTAAAAAAAAAATTACTGTCATGAAAAGCAAAACTTCATTAGCAAGTGCATCCTACATCATTTCATTCCCTTTATAAAGCTCTTGACCTCTCTTTTTATTCAAGAAAATTTAAACATCTTCTTTCACAATACAAAACAAAACAAATTCTCATCATCTATACTCACATCAAACCACTACCAGCACCAGTAGCAGCATTACCAACAACATCACAAGCCTCAACGTCGCAAGCCGCATTACGAGCATCAACATCATATGCACCGCAGGCACTGAGGGATACCAACAATAATGAGTGATGAAGTGTTAATTCATTATTTCATTTACGTTGAAGAAATATTCCGTGGCGATTATGTAATCTCTAAAGTTTTAGGGATTATTCATTTCTAGTTCCAACCGTAAACCAAATGAGATTAATATAATATTAACTCATTAAATCCATATTACATCTGAAGAAAATATACATACATATATTTTCATAAAGACTGTAATACAAATTCTTTTGTACAAAATATTACTTGTGAAATTTTATCTTAACGGGTAGGTAATACCCGAGAAATACTTAAGTTCACATTAATAAGTTACACTGTACATTTTCAATGATGTTTCGACAATCGTTAATTATACTCTCTCCTTTCATAGCAATATACATCATTTCACAAAATTCAAGACAACCATTTTCCATACCAATTCAATTACATATTCTGATTTTGACAGATCAAAATCCAAGTCAAGGTTTAAGAAGTGCCATCAATCTTAAATTCCCACATCCTTCAAAATCATACTTTAAATTCAAACTATACTAGAACATCACTTTCATTCACAGAACTCGTAAAGATATTCGTATCATTCAAGATTCATGATGAATTCATTATACGGATATTGACGATGACAACCTGCATCTAAACCCTTCAAAATTCTTGAAAACACCTCAACTAAGGAACAATCGAGAGAATGAACCAATCACATGATACATACGAAGAATATATGCATATAGATATGCATTCAGAGGACATTTGAACCTAAGCAAAGGTTCAACACGTATCCGTGTCAGATCCTTTAGCATTATTATTACCCAAAATAACTTTACAATCCCTTTTCAAAATAGCGAATTTTATCACAGCTCCAAAAAGACAACTTCGACTTTTCATCCGGAGTAGCCTTATTATAACCTTGATATATACGTTGTCTTTTCGCCATCGTTACTGGGGAACCTTTTATATTCCACCACATTAGTAGTAAGCTTACCAGCAACTTTATTGCTCTTTGACTTAAATCTCTCTGAAAGATCACTATAAAACCTTGTCATGTACCCATCTACATCTTGTAACAATAATTGTCATACCAAACCCCAGGAAGCATCAATAATTATTCTTGAATCTCACATCATTTCTGCATATACATATAACATTATTTCCTGGAATTATAATTCTGAAATCCGGAATAGCCCTTCAGCCTACGAATCAGTACTATGAAGTTTTGAAAAAGCTGAATGAAGCAGCAGAAACTGTAGACAACCGTAACAGTCAAAAGTTAATGATAAAGAATATTGTGTTAGCAAAGCACAGAAAAAGAGAAGGTTTGGAACTAGAAAACAGATTGAGCAAACCCTGAAGGAGGCTGTGGAAAAATCATAAGGACAAAATCTACCTACAAAGAATCCAAATGATTCGGTGTCTGCTAAAATCCTTAGCAAATACCTTGCTCCTTACTCTAAAACCTTTGCGAACAATATTCTTCATCATCCTCTTATCTTAAATATTCTAAGATATCATCGTATCTTCCATTATAAATATCCTTCATATTTCTAAAGATATTTTCATAACCATTCTTATCTGAAATAATTTATTCCTTCGCGTTATCTGTATCACATCATAAAGAAAACTATTTTAGTTTCTAAATATCTGAAACCTCTGAGTGTAAAGTATGAATGTTTTTGAAGTAATGTTGGGAACTGAAGCATGAGTTAGTATAATATAATGACACTTGATCAACGTGATTATATTACAGTAAGTCATGCTGAGTTTCTAAATGGAACGTAATGATTCACAGACCATAACGTCATCATGTGCCATGTTACATAACTCTTACATTCAATCTAATCTCTAAACATATCAAGAACATATTCTATTGATAGTTCTATCTTTTTCTTTGGATTTTGGTAATTTCACAAGTCAAATTGTGTTATTACAATTTCTCTCTTAGAGCATTAGCTATGTTCATTTCGAATTTCATATCTATGAATTCTAGACCATTATTCGCTTGACTTGAAGTCGGGAAAAGAATACGGAAGCATGAAACTCTAAAATATAAGGAAAAATATAAGCACGAAGACAACGCAGAATTTACAAACCGTGTATATCGATGCGTATAGTAATATAAAGACACGGGAAAACTAAGAACACTATAAACCCAAGAGCATAGTATAAATTAACGGATTCCTCCGGTGGAAGATGAAAAAGAAGAATGACAGATGTGATAGTCAAGAATATATCAAGAATTAAAACTGGATGGAGCATATTGATGAATGTTTTGGAAGTACGAAGAAAGGAAGAAAGTATAAAAGATGGGAGATGTGGAAATAAGGAAACGTAGGAGGTTGATTTATAGTAAAATATCTGACAGAGAAATCGAGACAGATTATTGCATTAAATCGAAGAGGATCATAATTTCCTTAATCGCCGAAGAATCAAATCTTATATAGATTACAAAGATTTTCTTTAATCCAGAGATCAACCGTGATGACGTCAAAAGATAAGACGAATCCCTATTTTCTCATTTCACTCTTTTACGATAGCTTCACTCATACATTTTGAGTAATCGAGTTATTTTATCCATATTTCTCAATCATGATAAAACCCCATGAATCAACTTATATTTGTCATAATAACATTCTTATTGTTAGCCATGACGACCTCGATCAAATTTCGGGATGAAATTTCTTTAACGGGTAGGTACTGTGACGACCCGGAAATTTCCGACCAAATTTAAACTTAATCTTTATATAATTCTGACTTGATAAGCAATGAATTTTAATAAATCTTGAACCTCCGAAAAGAGTTTTACATAAGCTTTTGGCCACCCTTTTATTCCGACGATTCACGAACGTCATAACTTGATTTAATTGTTAAATTATTGTGTATATATATGGATTTATATATATTTAACTTGAAAATATGATAATTAAATATCTCATTAAGTATATTAACAAAGTATTATATATATATTTTCATACTACTAATTTAAAGAGTTTTCAAACAATATATATATATATTACTATTTAAACGACGTAATTAATTTATGTTATAATATATTTACATATAATGTATTACGAGCGTAAATACATCCTTACAAGTATTGAATACACTTTATAATATACCAATACATATAAAGGATAGCTATACTCATATTTCCATTCAATTTCCTCAAAGAATTCTACTCGCATTCATACGGTATTTTTACCTGTATTATACACAGCTTCTAGAAGTATTTACTATTGGTATATACCAATAGAAATCTGCAATTATTTGTGTAATATGTCATCCATGACCTAATCAATTTAATATATCATGCATGACTTAATACAATTTAACTTATCTTAGATATTTTCACTAAAAGCCAAAATTATAAACTTATAAATAAGGACCATTTTAACTCATTTTTACTCCACATTTTCTTAAACTAAAAACACACACTTGAATGCTCTCATATCATACTTTAATCTCAGCAACTTTTCTCTTCATAATCAAGGTAAAATACTTCTCAAAACCCTTGTTCAATTCCTTGTATAGTTGCTATCTTATTATACTTATAAAACTTGTAAAAACTAGAACTTGTTTTGGTGAACACCAAGCTTGTTTGAAAAACTAATCTAATTTTTCTAACTTAACTCTAATAACACTTATTTATATGTATTATGATGTTATATTAAGTTAATATAAAAACTTATAACTTGTACATATGAAGAACACCTTGAAACTTAACATATATTCTTTAATCTCCATTCGGTAAAAAGCGGGCTGTTTTTGGGTTGAGAATTAAAAACCTATCTTAGACTTTGAGTTCGAGGCTAAGACTTTAGAAATATGTTAATATATGTAAATAAGACTTCCATTATTTTTTTCATGATTTTAGACAAAGTGGAAGTATTTTATCAAAAATCATATATTGGGTGGATGCCGGAATTTTTCCAAATCTATCCACCGACACAAAAAGAGGGTAAAGCTCTAAAAATTACTACTTGGGATGAACTTTTCGAATTGGTTTTATAAAATTTACTTCTTAATGAATCTGATGATGTAGCGTGAGGGTACGAAATAGTATTATTTTTAATACAAAATACTACAAAATATGACACAAGTTTTATTAATTTACGGATGGGATATACCTAAACCTTGCTACAACACTATAGGCAGTGTACCTAATCGTAGAGTAGTGTAGTTTTTAGTAAGTCCGGTTCGTTCCACAGGGAGCTGGTGAAGTTAACGCTATATTATTAAGTTTATTTGTAAAAATATATATATAAATAAGTAGTAGTATTATTATAAAATGGGGGTTTTACCGTTTAATGACCGGTTTGTCGATTTTAAGCGTAAAAATAAATGACAAAAATTAAAGTGCGTAAAATAAATTGCGATAAATAAAATGACAGAAAATAAAATTGCGAGTAATAAAATGACAGTAAATAAAGATACGATGAGAAATATAATAAAAGAATTATGCTTATTTAAACTTCCGTAATCATGATGTTTGACGTGTTGATTTTAATTTATTACCATGGGTTAATTGTCCTTTGTCCTGGTTTATTTGATACGTCTATCTGGTTTTTGTCCATAATAGTCCATCGGTCATAAATATAAAGTGCGAGTATCCTCGTCAAATTACCCTTATACCCGAAGTCAAATATTCCAACTGATTAAGGATTTAAACTGTGACGCAGTTATCACTTCTGTCAACAATTACACCAGTTATCACTGTATGTAATCCACCCCTGTTTTAATTAGTTTATGAATATTAATTCATCCACTTGATCAGAATGAATAATCAATTACCCAACCCAATTGATTAATTAAATGATTATAACAGATTCCATATAAACATCACTAAATAGGACAACCATAATCATTATTAATTATTAGGTTAATTAATTTGAAGATAGGTTCGACAGACTCCAATGAGTTGTCACTCAATTAGACAATACCCCCCATCTATTAATAGCCCATAGTTCAATTTCCACAAGTGTCGTTCTTTTGTTCAAACCCCAATTATGGTACAAAGCCCAATTACCCCGTCTTAATATTTTAGCCCAACATCACGATTACTTCGGCTCAAATAAGCATAATAATAACTTAGCTACGAGACATTAATGTAAAAAGGTTGAACATAACTTACAATGATTAAAAATAGCGTAGCGTTACACGGACAGAATTTCGACTTACACACTCAAATGATCTCTATCATAAATCTTATTATTATCATAATTTAAACTTAAAATTAAGATTATTGTTATATCTTATTACATTAACATTATGATAGAGATATAGAATATAGATATTGATAATTGATATTGATAATTGATAGAAGAAAAAAAAAAAGATCGGAAAGAATTTTTCCTCCCCCTTCATCGTTACATATCGTTTGTTTTATAGGCAAATTAGAATTCAATTTTTCATTTACGACCCCTAAACTATGCTCAATTAACAACTTTTTATTATTTAATATTATTCTTATTATGAATTATTTAAATATTATATTTTATTCTTGTGCATAGTTGACTTGTAATTTTTACACCGTTGCGTCGAGCGTTGAGAGTTGGTTCATGTCCCAGTTCCGGATTTTCGAACGTCCTTTCGTACAATTTTATATCTTGTACTTTGCGTTTTGTAACTTGTACTCTTGTCATTTTTAGACGTTCTTCATCAATAAATTGAACCTTTTGAATTGTATCTTGTACATTTGAGCTTTTTGGACGTTTTGGTCTTTCAAATCTTCGTTTTTGTCTTTAAATCTTCATTTTCGAGCGATTTGCGTCTTTCGTCTTCGCACTTATTTATTTAACTATTACAACTAAAAATAAGGAAATTACATTTAAAAACTTTACATATTGGAACGATATTGCTACAAAATATATGTTCATTTGGAGCACTATCAAATATCCCCACACTTGAGCGTTGCTTGTCCTCAAGCAATACAGAACTTGAAATAAAAACTTTCATGAATCACTTTTTTATTCATCACATTTTGTACATCAGTGATTTTGATATAGCGGTATAAACAATGACAGTAATGATGGTTAAAGGTGGGTGTGTCATCCACAGTTGCCTTGGGTTTAGGTCAACGACACTTGCAATCAAATAGCCGATTTACTTTCGGTTTCCAAAGCAAAGTGCACATTTGAAAGGCGGTTTACAGTCCCACATGACTATAAAAATTTAGATCCTTTAAGGAAATTGGATCTTTATGAAAACATTTGATCTTTTGAAAATTCAAGCTAGATTTTACCCTAGACAAGTTTTCTGATTTGATCCATCATCGGTGTTGCAAAATATATTTGTGGATCAATATTTTGGCTAAAACTTTTAGGTTCGTGTAATCCACTGCTATCCCGGTATCGGAAAGCACACATCCAGTTTACTTGTTCCGTATATTACCTTTCGGCAAACTACCGTCCGGTTGTAAAGGAAAGCGATGAACAAGAAACTGTTAAGGCAATGTCCCGTGACATGCAGATGATTATGGTCTTATTAACGTGTCGGATGCTAGAACTATCCTTGGTAGGAGCGATAGTAAAGATCATCCTATGATTTTTCGGTCTGGCACAAGGTCCTGTCTCCGACCATGCTATGCAACCACCGTTCTTACGGTTGACACCCGATTTGGTTCAGGTGACCTAATGAATTCCAGGTGAATTCCTAGGATTTTACGTTCAATGGTAATGAACGCACTGAAAATGGGTTTTCAGAAAACAAATCGGTTTGTATTTTTGATCAAAATATTTTCTCGTTCAAGCTCGAGTTTAGATATCATTGAATTCCATGAGTTTGAATTCTCAATCTTTAAGGTCAATCTCTAGGATTGAGTAATATCAGTCTTAAAAGCTGATTTTTAATCTTTAAGGAGATTATCCTTTCTGGGGATCTGATTCATTAGTCTTATCAAGCTAATTTGCACGGTGCCCTCCCCATTTTACAAGACAGACCCTCTCATGGTTAGGATAAGTCTGACCACTTGGCGACCCTGTTTGATGCTGAGGTCCGTGGATTTCCTGCTGATTTTAGTGATGACTTTTCTAGGTTTTTCGTCAACCTACAGCTGGTCTGGACGACAACTTCATGACCTAAATCAAGAAGCGCGTGTCTTTTTCGGAAGACTTTACTTCCTTTTAATGATGGAATTGATTCATCGTGTAGATCCATCTTTCTTACAGTATTACAGTAAACCGGGTAAAACTGATTAGTATCGTCCAAAGCAAAAGTACCTGCAATAATCTTGTACAAAATATGTGATATATGTTTTAAATTGAATAACTTGGTACATTCTTCCCACACTTAGTTTCTTTCTTTGCCTTTTTATTTTCTTTTATTTCATTTTAAATGAATTCAAGCGTTTTAGGGTGTTTCTCAATTTATGTCCTTTTCGAGGTAACGATAATTTCGGTATTATCACCTAGTTTTCACCGTTCATAAATATGTATAAACATGATTTTAAATTCATTTAGTTGAAATTTTTTTTAAATTTTCACAAAATTTGGCAAATAAACTAAGTGCAAACCCGAGAGAATTTATAACCCTTCCCCACACTTGAGATCATGCAATGCCCTCATTTGCATGAAATCAGACTATAATTATAAATTCATGAGGGTGATTAGTGTAGAAAAGTGATTAAAAATACCCAGTTTGTAAGCATATTATTTTACATCACATTTGATATTTTGCTTCTTGTCGTCAAAATCAGTAGCTATTGCTGAACTTAATGTTAGTCTTTGAAAGTGCGTTGTTCTACCCTGTTTTGTACATAATATAAAATACAAACATATATATACATATTTTTGAAGTTGGGTATATTACCCCACGTTCAAAAATTTATAAAGTCTAATATCTTTTTGGCATACTTTAGATCAATAAAATTAAAAATAATGATAACAAAATTTGCCGTCCCACCCTCGGGTAAAGCAATTTCGGCTTAATGACCTAGTCTTCAACTCACGACGAATTTTAGAAATCATTTTTTCAACTTAATGAATTAAAGTAAATTTTGTTTTTAAATATCACACAAAACTTAAAAGCATATTAATTTCATATAAAACCTAAAAAAAACAAAAATTCAGAATGGGGGGAGAAAACTAGTTCTTTAGTGTCTGCTAGCGGAAAAGACCAATCGGATTCCATTCTCGGAACTACACGAGAACAGAACAACTAACTCTAGATAACATTTTCTTAGAACATTTGAATCTCCCCACACTTAGGTGGCTGTGGTGTCGAAATTGTGATTAACTTCATCGTCAATTTCTTTTGGTCCATAATCAACTTGCCTATCTGTGACTTTTTCTTTAAGCCAGTGCCCGGCTTCTTCCGTAATATCCCATAATTCAACTAGCTTCACCTTTTCTTTAGGCGACAGATTGGATACTAACCGGTTACATAACTTAAAGTTCCCCTTACTTCTAGCATCGATAGCCCGTTTAAAAAGTTTCTTCATTGAACTGTTAATAACGGGGTCATCTAATTTCGTATCAACAACGGGGTCCTTTATTATCAAGTCATCATTAGGTTTTACTTCATTTTCCCCACACTTAGGCGTTTTATTATTGCTAAGCACTACCGTTGGAGTTGGTAAAACAACATGGTTATTACCAATCGTTTTTACTGGTTCAACGGTTTTAGTTGGTGGAGATTTAGACTTTCGAATCATAAAGGTGATTAATTTGTTACCACTTTTAAGTGTCATTCTTCCATTTCCTACATCAAATAACGCCCCGGTGGACGCTAAGAATGGCCGACCTAAAATTAGAGGAATGTTTGGGTCCTCTTCTATGTCAATGACAATAAATTCGACTAGAAAGGTTAAATTGCCTACTTGAACGGGTAGGTTGTCAGCAATTCCAACTGGGTGCTTAATGGTTTGATCAAAGAGTCGAACACTCATATCCGTTGGACTTAACTTACCTACACCTAATCTCTTATATAAGGAAAGAGGCATAACACTTACACTCGCACCTAAATCTGCTAGTGCATCATACATGACACAATCACTAAGTAGACAAGGAACAATAAATTCACCCGGATCACCTACCCTAGGTGGAGGTTTTGGTGGAACTGTCTTCACCGGGTTTATATTTACGGCTTTTGTTTCTTGCACTTTCTTATTCTTTTTCTTCTTCTTCTTTCCAGAGGTATCACAATCTTTATTACCTATCACTTGCTCATACTCAACTCCTTTTCTTGGAAACGGGATGGGTGGTTTGTATGGTGCCACCACTGGCTTTACATACTCGGGTGGTGGTGGTGTAACTTCTTCATTGTTACTCTCATCTAAAACCTTCCCATCTTCTGATGCTGGTTTTTCAGAATTCGTTGACACCATATTAACATTCTCATTCCGAGGATTTACTTCAGTATTACTCGGTAGCTTTCCTTGTTCCCTCTCACTCATCATGCTAGCAAGAGTACCTACGTGTTTTTCTAGATTCAAAATGGAAGCTTGTTGAGTTCTTAATGACTGATCAAACCTCTCGTTCGTTTGGGTTTGAGATGTAATGAATTGTGTTTGAGATTCAACTAGCTTGAATACCACGTCTTCCATATTTGACTTTTTCTCTTCGGTTTGTTGTTGTGGTTTATATAAGCCAGGTCTTTGTTGATTGAAAGTGTTGTTTTGAGTTGGTTGGTTATTCGGACCTTGTTGGTTATACCAGTTATTTTCGGGTCCTTTTGGATTGTAAAGAATGTTTTGATTTCGATTGAAGTTTAGCTTTGGCGGTTGATAATTATTTTGATAATTATTTCCCGGCCTTTGGTTCATATAGGAAACATTCTCTCGTTGTTCCATCGTTGGTTCAATGTGACAATCTTTCAATAAGTGTGGTCCACCGCATTGCTCACAACTGATTCGTATTGCGTGAATATCTTTATTCATCTTTTCCATTCGTCTTTCGAAAGCATCTATTTTTGCGGAAACGGAATCAAAGTCATGGCTAGAATCGGCTCTAGCCACTTTAGATGATCGAAAGATATCTTTTTCTTGATGCCACTCATGTGAGTGGGAGGCTGTGCTATCAATGATCTTGTAAGCTTCAGTTGCGGTTTTCTTCATAATGGATCCACCAGCGGTTATGTCGATGTCTTTTCGTGTGGCGATGTCTACGCCTTTATAGAAGATTTGTACTATTTGAAAAGTATCTAATCCGTGTTGAGGACATCCTCTCAACATCCTTCCGAATCTTGTCCACGCCTCATATAATGTTTCATTTGGATTTTGCGCGAACGTAACAATTTCTCCTTGAAGTCTCACGGCTTTGGATGCCGGAAAGAATCGTTTAAGAAATTTTTCAACTAAAACATCCCATGTGTCAATCGCCCCTTCAGGTAACGATTCTAACCAATCTTTGGCTTCTCCCTTTAAAGTCCAGGGAAACAACATGAGATAGATCTGCTCATCTTCCACTTCTCGGATTTTGAATAGTGTACAAATTCTTTTAAACGTACGAAGGTGTTCGTTAGGATCTTCATTCGGTGCACCACTGAATTGGCATTGGTTAGTTACCATGTGTAGAATTTGTCCTTTGATTTCATAATCTGGCGCATTAACTTCTGGCTTAATAATGGCGTGACCTTGGCCCGTGCGTGTAGCTCTCATTCGGTCTTCCATACTTAGAGGTTCCGTTACTTCCATAATTGAATTTGTTGAATACGAATCACTAGAGGATTCTGATTTAATGGTTTGTGGCTCAGGAGGAATAATTAGTGGTTCAAGATCTTGGAATTGTCCTTGAATATGCTCCGGGTTCTTAATTGTGAAGTCGGGTTCAAAAGATGGATTATCGGAAATTTGAGTTGGAGTTCTTGTTCGACTAGATGACGATTCTAAAGAAAAATCAACGGCGACAATATTTGCTAGATGTCTTGATCGAGTTACAGGTGGTGAACGTATGAAAGGTGGTGAACGTTTTGCTCGGTGCATTCACTGAATATCCTATTAGTTTTTAAAAAGGAAAGAAAAATTATAATAAGTTATCCAACCAATAGACTTTTCTGATTTTGCCCACGTTTCGAATAGCCAAAAGATGCAGCAGAGGGGCAGGATTCGTTTGGTCTCAATATAATTGAGGACTGTTTGGCTCCAATAACCCGGTCCACGTACAAATCCAACTATTACTACGAACCAGAAAATTTTGATGTCTATCAATTTAACAACTTAAAATAAATTTTCGTAATTTTAAGAAATTTAGAGAAGAAGTAGAAAAAAATTCTAAGTCCTAAAAACTAGAATGGCGAGAAATAAGAGAGAAAAAAATTGCGCGTCGAAAAATGTCGAAAAATAAAAGGTCGAAAAATAGGCGTCGAAAAATAAAAATAAGAAAGTAGTGCGAAATACGGCGTCGTAAAATTCTAAAGCACCTAAAACTTAGTCTAAGGAATAAGCACTTAAGGGATTTTACGGCAAAGCCTAAAAATTCTAGAAGTAAAAATAACTATGGCAAAACTAAACTTAATACTAAAAGTTGCGACTATAGTCTAAAAATCTAAAGGTAATAAAACTAAAAAAAAAACATTTTTTTTTTTATAGACAAAATTTTAAAAATATATATATATATTTTTTTTTTTTAATAAATTTTTTTTTTTTTTTTTTTTTTTTTTACGTTTTTTTTTTTTTTTTACGTTTTTTTTTTTTTTTTTTTTTTTTTTTTTTTTTTTAAAAAAAAACGATTTTTTTTTTTTTTTTTTTTTTTTTTTTTTAAAACGATTTTTTTTTCTTATTAAAAAAAAACGATTTTTTTTTTTTTTTTTTTTACACAAATTTTTTTTTTTTTTTTTTTTTTTTTTAATTCATTTACTATTCATGAATAGTAAATGAAAATAAATTAATTAATTTACTATTCACATGAAAGCGACATGATAGCAATTATTAATTATAAGTTACATAATATACCCCTGAAGTATTTAATAAATACGACTTTTTTTTTTTAAAATTTACGTAAAGATTCTTAAATATTTTTATATTATTATATTCTATTTCAATATTATTATATTATTATATTTTATTTCAATATTATTATAATTAAAAATATAGCGTTTTAGCGCTCCCCGGCAGCGGCGCCAAAAACTTGATGATGTAGCGTGAGGGTACGAAATAGTATTATTTTTAATACAAAATACTACAAAATATGACACAAGTTTTATTAATTTACGGATGGGATATACCTAAACCTTGCTACAACACTATAGGCAGTGTACCTAATCGTAGAGTAGTGTAGTTTTTAGTAAGTCCGGTTCGTTCCACAGGGAGCTGGTGAAGTTAACGCTATATTATTAAGTTTATTTGTAAAAATATATATATAAATAAGTAGTAGTATTATTATAAAATGGGGGTTTTACCGTTTAATGACCGGTTTGTCGATTTTAAGCGTAAAAATAAATGACAAAAATTAAAGTGCGTAAAATAAATTGCGATAAATAAAATGACAGAAAATAAAATTGCGAGTAATAAAATGACAGTAAATAAAGATACGATGAGAAATATAATAAAAGAATTATGCTTATTTAAACTTCCGTAATCATGATGTTTGACGTGTTGATTTTAATTTATTACCATGGGTTAATTGTCCTTTGTCCTGGTTTATTTGATACGTCTATCTGGTTTTTGTCCATAATAGTCCATCGGTCATAAATATAAAGTGCGAGTATCCTCGTCAAATTACCCTTATACCCGAAGTCAAATATTCCAACTGATTAAGGATTTAAACTGTGACGCAGTTATCACTTCTGTCAACAATTACACCAGTTATCACTGTATGTAATCCACCCCTGTTTTAATTAGTTTATGAATATTAATTCATCCACTTGATCAGAATGAATAATCAATTACCCAACCCAATTGATTAATTAAATGATTATAACAGATTCCATATAAACATCACTAAATAGGACAACCATAATCATTATTAATTATTAGGTTAATTAATTTGAAGATAGGTTCGACAGACTCCAATGAGTTGTCACTCAATTAGACAATACCCCCCATCTATTAATAGCTCATAGTTCAATTTCCACAAGTGTCGTTCTTTTGTTCAAACCCCAATTATGGTACAAAGCCCAATTACCCCGTCTTAATATTTTAGCCCAACATCACGATTACTTCGGCTCAAATAAGCATAATAATAACTTAGCTACGAGACATTAATGTAAAAAGGTTGAACATAACTTACAATGATTAAAAATAGCGTAGCGTTACACGGACAGAATTTCGACTTACACACTCAAATGATCTCTATCATAAATCTTATTATTATCATAATTTAAACTTAAAATTAAGATTATTGTTATATCTTATTACATTAACATTATGATAGAGATATAGAATATAGATATTGATAATTGATATTGATAATTGATAGAAGAAAAAAAAAAAGATCGGAAAGAATTTTTCCTCCCCCTTCATCGTTACATATCGTTTGTTTTATAGGCAAATTAGAATTCAATTTTTCATTTACGACCCCTAAACTATGCTCAATTAACAACTTTTTATTATTTAATATTATTCTTATTATGAATTATTTAAATATTATATTTTATTCTTGTGCATAGTTGACTTGTAATTTTTACACCGTTGCGTCGAGCGTTGAGAGTTGGTTCATGTCCCAGTTCCGGATTTTCGAACGTCCTTTCGTACAATTTTATATCTTGTACTTTGCGTTTTGTAACTTGTACTCTTGTCATTTTTAGACGTTCTTCATCAATAAATTGAACCTTTTGAATTGTATCTTGTACATTTGAGCTTTTTGGACGTTTTGGTCTTTCAAATCTTCGTTTTTGTCTTTAAATCTTCATTTTCGAGCGATTTGCGTCTTTCGTCTTCGCACTTATTTATTTAACTATTACAACTAAAAATAAGGAAATTACATTTAAAAACTTTACATATTGGAACGATATTGCTACAAAATATATGTTCATTTGGAGCACTATCAGAATCCATAGCAACTTGATTCACTTTAAACGGAGTTGTAATGAATATTTGGCGAGCAAAACAAAATCTGCTAAAATTAACGTTGTATGGACGAAATTTATATTATAAAAACTATATTAACCATATCCTTGTTAACTTTTCCAATATCCTATATATATTTGGACATGTTATCAGTAGTATAACAAAATATTATAATCTTGGTTAATTCTGTGATTGTATATATGTATAATAATATTCTTGGTACGTCCTAACACAATAAGTATACAATACATTTTGATAAATCCTAAGACAATACGTACACAATACGTCTGTAAAGACCCGTCCTAATCCATCCGGACGAAGTCTATATCGATTATAAACGATTCACAACAGTTGATTACATCTCGAGGTACTTGACCTCTATATGAAATATTTTACAAACATTGCATTCGTTTTTGAAAAGACAATTATTCATTACATCAAAAGTTAGCGGCATGCATACCATTTCATAATATATCTAACTATAATTGACTTAATAATAATCTTGATGAACTCAACTACTCGAATGCAACGTTTTTTTGAAATATGTCATGAATGACTCTAAGTAATATCTCTAAGATGAGCAGATGCACAGCGAAAGATTTCTTTCATACCTGAGAATGAACATGCTTTAAAGTGTCAACCAAAAGGTTGGTGAGTTTATTAGTTTAACATAAATAATCATTTCATAATTTTAATAGACCACAAGATTTCATATTTCCATTTCTCCTAAACATACGTCCCATGCATAGAGACAAAAATATCATTCATATGGATTGAACACCTGGTAACCGACATTCACAATATACATATAAGAATATCACCATCATTCCGGGATCCTCCTTCGAACGTGATATAAATTTCGAAGTACTAAAGCATCCGGTACTTTGGATGAGGCTTGTTGGGCCCGATAGATCTATCTTTAGGATTCGCGTCAATTAGGGTGTCTGTTCCCTAATTCTTAGATTACCAGACTTAATAAAAAGGGGCATATTCAGTTTCGATAATTCAACCATATAATGTAGTTTCAATTACTTGTGTCTATTTCGTAAAACATTTATAAAAGTTGCGCATGTATTCTCAGCCCAAAAATATAAAGGGTAAAAAGGCAAATGAAACTCACCTAATGTATTTTGTAGTAAAAATACATATGACTAAATCGAACAATGCAGGATTGGCCTTGGATTCACGAACCTATATCATTTGTATATTTATTAAAACATGTACTTGTAATTGAACGAATTTATATATATATTTATTAATGATGTCATTCTTATATTAATAACTTATATGTTTCATAGATATATTCATTTTATGTATTATATAGTTATGTTATATGTATTAAGTATAGTTTTATGTAACTAGTAGTTATTTGATAAAATAATAATAAATAAGAAGTTGTATCTTTTGGTAATAATGATAATATTAATAATAATAATAATAATAATAATAACAGTAGTAATAATAATAATAATAATAATAATAATAATAATAATAATAATAATAATAATAATAATAATAATAATAATAATAATTCTTATACTTAATGATAATAATAATAATGATATCCTAATCATAATAATACCTATATCAATATTACTAATAATAATAATAATAACCCTAATAATATTTAGTGATGTTACTTGGTAACAAAATGGTAATAATATTAATATTATTTGTAATTGGAATTGTAGTCATATAATAATAATAACTAATAATAACAGTACCACTACTTAATAATAATAATAATAATAATAATAATAATAATAATAATAATAATAATAATAATAATAATAATAATAATAATAATAATAATAATAATAATAATAATAATAATAATAATAATAAAGGGTGACTAATACTTGTACTATTAATAATAATAATACTAATAATAATTATAATTCTAACACTTAATGATAATAATAATAATAATCTTAAATACTAATACTTTGTAATAATAATATTATTAGTAATAATAACATTGGTAACAATTTACTTACCATAGTCATAATAATAATGATAAGTGTTAATTAATAATACTAATAATTATATCAATAATAATAATAACAATAATAATAATAATAATAATAATAATAATAATAATAATAATAATAATAATAATAATAATAATAATAATAATAAAAGAAGTGGTGTATACCATTAAAAGCTTCAAGTAAAAAAAATGCTCCAGGTGAGACTCGAACCCGAGACCTCACGCTCACCGTACAAACACCCAACCATTTCACTGGCTCGACATTTTTTGAATAAACCTTCAGTCATTTCTTATTTAACCCTACGTCCTGTTTCCTTAATTCTTTTCTTCTTTTCATAAAAAAAATTTCGCCACAACCAAGGCTCGAACCCTAGACCTTCTGTTACACAACACAACACCCGGACCACTCCTCTGTTTCTAATTATCTGGAATATTGTTAAACTTAATAACATTTAAACCGTATTTTACCGTGTTCATCTTCTTGCCCATATCGAATCAACCAGGACCAAATCAAAAATACAATCAACCACTTGGATTCTTCCTCATAATCAGGATTAGTAAATACTAGTTATTTTAATAAATAGAAAACGAAAGAGCGAAAGAAGAGAAAAAAAATACATAAGTAAATAAAAAAAAAAAATCTTCGTCGCTGTTTGTAGAGGAAGAGAAAAAAAAATGTTTTCATTTTTTAAGAGAGTATTGGCAAAAGTTTATAACACGAATTATATTGCAATTCGACCCTAAAAACTTTCTCAAGCATCAGTTGAACCTAAATATTAACAGAAATCTTGAATTTTGATCAAGAACAAATGTTTGACCTTTTAAAATCAAAACTTATACTCAAGAATTCTTGATGAATATGAAGAATTGGAATCTATAAATTTGCAGATAGATTGAGTATAAGGATTCTAATAAGATTGTATTAATAGATTTTTAAAAAGATTACAGATTCGATCCTTTGGTATATTTGGTGAAGAACAAAAAAAATATATATATACACAAGCTGTACCTCTTGTTCTGTTAAAAAACTGCGACTTTCAGTATTTGATGGATTGTGTTTTCAGTAATTGATAGAGTAGTTGCTCTAATAATTTGTTTAAGTTGTTTTCTTGTGAGAAAAAAAATGGACCAAAGTTCACAGACCAACAGAACAGAAGTTTAAAGCAATTAAATAACAGATAAAATAAAAGAGAGAGAAAAAACGCGCATATGTAAATATATATGTGCTTTAAATTTAGTTAGTCCTAATATCCATATATATATATATCTGAATTGATTTTATATATCTGTATATAATTATATAGTTGTACATAAGTTATTTTTATTTAATAATAATACAAGTAATATCATGTTACATGTTTTAATTTCTATACCTATATATTATATTATCAATAATACTAATTTTTATATAAATCTTGAAAATTATTACTATAACAACTTATAATTTAGTAGATTACATATTATTAATCATGTGATATTTAATTGTCACATAATATTTATAATAACATATATTCAATATTTATACACTTTATATATATATATATATATATATATATATATGTATATGTATATATATATTAATTACAATATATAATTTTTTATTACGTTTAGAAGTCCTATATATATATATATATATATATATATATATATATATATATATATATATATATATATATATATATATATATATACACACACATTTTTATTATCTAATATATTATTTTATTTCATTTTAATGTTTCAATTTTTTTTTATTATTTCATATTATTATATATATATTTGCACTTATATTTATTTATCTATATATATATATATGTATTTATTTACAAGCAAATGTTCGTGAATCGTCGAAAATGGTCGATGTTAAATGAATGCAAGAAAACAGTTTAGGAAATTTGTGGCTCTACATTACAGACTTTGCTTATCGTCGAAATCATGTAAAGATTAAGTTTAAATTTGGTCGGAAATTTCCGGGTCGTCACAGTACCTACCCGTTAAAGAAATTTTGTCCCGAAATTTGAGTGTGGTCGTCATGGCTAACAATAAAAATGTTTTCATGACAAATATGAGTCAATAATTAAAGTTTTATCACCATCAGGTGATTTGGATAAAAACAACTCAATTATTCGGAGTGTACGAGTGAAATTATCATAAAAGATTGAAATAGGATAAGTAAAGATTCGTCGTAACTTTTGACAGAGTCAGAGTTGAATTTTGAAAGTAAGATGCATCTTAACTTTTGACGTAGTCACGATTGAATTTAGAAAACAGGATGCGTCTTAACTTTTGACGTTGTTTTGGTTGAATTTCCGGAATTTAAGGGATTTGAAGAAAATCTTCGAAATCTAAAAGATTTGATTCTTCTGCGAATAAGGAAATTTAGATTTCTATAATTAAATGCAGTGATTTGACTCGATTCCTCTGTCTGATATTTTCACTATAAATTTTACCTTTTCTGTTCCATTAATCTTCCCCACTTCAATACTCAATTCTCAAATTCAAAAGATCGTGAAATGCTTAATCCAGTTCTGATCCTTGTTCTTATCCTGATTATCGCAACAATCATTCTCCTTTTCCAACTTCCACCGGAGGAATCCGTTTATTTCTACTATGCTTTAGGGATTATTGTATTTATAATCCTCCCGTGTCTTTATATTGCTATACGCACTGATATCCACGGTTTGTAATTTCGGTGTTGTTGTTGGCCTTTATATTTTCTATTATATTTTGGAGCTCTTTACCTTTTTATTATCCTCCTGACCTCTAGTAAAATGAGTAATGGTCCAGGATTCGTAAGTATGGAATTTCGAATAAACATCGTGTTCTAAATAAGAACTAATGTATTAGCACGATTTGATTTATCAAATTACCAGAATCACTGAGAATAGAACTATCAAGAAAATACTTTCTTGATATGTTCAGAAGTTAAGCATAATGAAAGAGTTATGTAACATGGCACGTGATGACGTTAGGATCTGTGAATCATCACGTCCCATTAGAAACTCAACATGACTCACTGTAATATAATCACGTTGATCAAGTGTCATTATATTATACTAACTCATGCATCAGTTCCCAACATTACTTCAATAACATTCATATTTTAAGCTCGAAAGTTTACAGATTATAGAAACTAACAGTTTCTATATGATGTAATACTGATAGCACGAAGAGATTAATGATTTCAGATAAGAATATTTATAAAAATATCTCCAGAAATATGGAGGATATTTATAATGAAAGATACAATAATATCTCAGAATATCTAATATCAGCGGATGATAGAAACTATTATCTGCAAGGGTTTAGAGTAAGGAGCAAGATATTCACTAAAGACGTTAGTAGACATTGAATCATTTGGATTCTTTGAAGTCAAACTTATTCTTTGTGATTTGTCCACGGCTTTCTTCCTAGTTTTGCATAATCTGCTTTTCGGTACTAAACTTTCTATTTAATGTTTCCAATATAATGATACACAGGAAGCACGAGGAGGTATATAATTTCGGACGAGAATATTTATGCAAATATCCTCAGAAATATCGAAGATATTGATGATGATATTTTGGAATCTCTAAGTTCGATGGTTGATGGAGAAAGATTTTTCGCAAGAATTTAACATGAGTACGGAGCAAGATGTTCGTTGAAGGTTTCATCGGATCCAGAATTACCTAAATTCTTTGAATATATGGTATAGTCCTTGTATTTGTCCTTGGTCTCCTTCGTGGTTAGCTCAATCCGTTCTCTAGTTCCAACTTTTCTGAGCTTTTCCAACATACTATTCTTTATCATCAAACTTCCGATGATTAAGGTTGTTTACGGTTGTCTATGGTTTCTGCTACTTCATTCAGCTTTTTCAACATTCAGAGTATTGATTTTTTTTGTGACTGAGTGCTTTTCAGAATTTTAGAATGAGAGATCATAATTCTAAGAGATAAATATCATATATATAACTGTTGATGTAGATATGCTGTGAGTTTTCAAAGTACTGATTACTGATTCCCGATAATTGGTATGACAGTTCTCGTTACAAGATGCAGATGAGTATATGATAGGGTTTCAATGAATAAATATAATGATTTATCAGAAAGATTTAAGCCAAGAACCATCGAGATTGTTAGTACGTCTGCTGGTAATATGGTGGAATATAAAATAATTCTCCGGTATCAAAAGGGTAATCGTATATATCAGGATTATAGTAAGACTACTTCGAATGAAAAGTCGAAGTTGACTTGCTGGAGCTGTGACAAAATTGGCTACTTTGAAAAGGGATTGCAAAGTTATTTTCGGTAATAACAACGCCAAAGGAGCTAGCACAGATACGTGTTAAACGTTTACACAAGTTCCGAATGTTTTCAAGTGCATAATTATATACATCAATCTTTTCTTCCGTAGATGAAGTGCGGTTGATTCATCCTCTCGATTGAGGTGTTTTCAAGAATCATGAAAGGTTTGAACGTAAATTAGAATTGTCAAGATACAAATGGCGTTTAAAATGAAATCAAGTGGCAAACTTGAAGAATTGTTTAGTTTCATATATTATAATCAATATTTTAATTCATTTTAATTGTCTAATGTTATTAGTCCACAGTCGATAGTCCACAGTTGACAGTCCAATAATTCATATATATTATTTAATATATAATATTCGAATTAATTAATACGTGTCGTGACCCGTATACGTCTCAGACTCGATCATAACTCAAACTATATATATTATTGTAGAATCAACCTCAACCCTGTATAGAGAACTTGATCATTACTGCATATAGAGTGTCTATGGTGACTCCAAATAATATATATAGATGCGTCGATATGATATGTCAAAACCTTGTATACGTGTCCCGATATTTAAAGTGCGTAAAATAAATAACAGAAATTAAATAACGATAAATAAAGTGCGTAAAGTAAATAACAGAAATTAAATAACAATAAATAAAATTGCGAGAATTAAATTGCGATAAAATAAATTGCGATAATTAAATTGCGATAAATAAAATGTAATATGGAATTAATAGTTAGCTAGGAACAGTTAGCTAGGATTTTGTTAGCGTGGATTCTTAACAAAATTTCTCATAGTTAATTTGTTTGTTTCTAACAAATTTTATTTTGTCCAATTTTTTCTTCATTATGCCACTTGTCGAATTCTGATAGGTCAAAATCCAAATATGAAATTGAATGAAAATGGTCATTCTGTGATGAACGGATTCATATAGCTGTGGTTGCAAGTAGGATAATAAATGACTATTGAATCAGATTCGAAGAACGTACAATGTAACCTTTTAATGTGAAATTTAAATATTCCTCGGGTATTACCTACCCGTTAAAATATTTTCACCATTAACAGTTTGTACAAGAGAATTTTTACTTACAATCTTTATGAAAACATATATACATATATATTTTTTTCAGATGTATTCATGGATTTAATGAGTTAATATGATATTAAACTCATTTGCTTTTCGGTTGGAACTAGAATAGATAATCTCTAAAACTTTAGAGATTACATATTCTTCATGTCGAACGAAGATAAATGAGGTAGAACGATACGTAGAACGAAGATCATACTCAAAGTACAGATGATGATATTGAAGCATGGATTGTTGATGGTACTGGTGCTGTTATTGATGGTACAGCTGGTGCCGGTGATGTTGCTGAAGCTGGTACATTTTGTACCATACTCTCCAAATTGATTATTCGAGCGCGAAGTCCGTTGACTTATTACTCCAGGATGATTGTCGGTTGGAACGAGCGGATGAATAAGGTTCAGAATTGTGGATAGAATATAATCTTGTCGAGTTACCCTGGAAATGAGACTGAAAATGGTGTCTCGAACAGGTTCGCCGGTAAAAGCTTCAGGTTCATTGTCTAGAGGTGAATTCAGTTGGTGGAAGGGATTGCCTTCTGCGCGTTTCCATTAATTAAATCGACTACGAACCCATCAGATGAATTGATAATGGCTGATTGGTTGATTCATGCTGATGACGCTGTTTTCGGAGCTTGGGTGAACATCTATGTCAGAATTGC